>NC_056750.1:56481177-56526177 GCF_019279795.1 Protopterus annectens | reverse complement strand
CATTATTTGGGAAAAAAAAACGTTCTAGTTTGCCGTAGTAACACAGTATCGTCAGGGTTCACAGCTGATAACAAATGTAATTGTACCTATAATAACCATGGATTATTCTTTATTTAATCCAGTGTTACATTTACCTCCCCTTATTTGCCAGGTTCCCTTGTGCTCAGCCTATATCACTCCATACTTTGCTAGATCTCATCACCCACACTTGGACACTATTCCATCTTTTCATTCCATCTTTTCATTAAACTTTCTGTAAAAAATCACCGCTTCCCCCTTAGAATACCATCTGTAACCTTATGGCTTCCGAACACATACCTATCGACTGCATGCTGCTTTCATGTTCCACATTTTTTGTTGGAAGATAGTTTTTGTAGAACTTGCATATGAAATGTGGCACAAGTTCCTGCAATGCTGACAAACTTCTATGGCTGAAACTAAGAGTATACACAGCACAAAATTAAAATGACACTGATTCACACTTCTGGTGTATAGCCGAAAGTGGCACAGGTTATATGTAACTGCTCTTGTAACTGTTTGTGATAAACACTTAAGAAAAAACACTTAATTCTGTTCTAATCAGTGAAAACCAACACTAGGTATCACTAAAGTTACTTATAGCAGATAATCAGTTTAATAATTACTGATGACATTAACTAAGAAAAGTAAAAAATATTTGGCAAATTAAGATCCCTTTGAAATAATTTACATATTCACTCACTCATTCACTCTCACAGACACTCTTCATTCTTTCATAATTTCACTAACACACACTCAATGACTGACTGACTCACTCACTCACTCACACACTCACTCACTTATTCATATCACGCAGTTCTTTCAATCTCTCAATACCATGACTTGAAAAAATATACTATTATATTATTCTAACATTTCAAAATCAGTGTAATTACTTATGCTGCGTAGACTAAATGTGTGTTACTTAAAATGCAAGGCTTGTTTTTACATTAAAGGAGCAGGCAACACTTTGGATTTATAGCTATGTTGCTATAATTATTTTCCAGTTTCAATTACTTTCTGTTATCCCACTCAAAAAAGTCATGTATTTCAGTAAACAGAAAAAGATATTTTTGACATGCTACAATAGCTGTTTCAGTCTCAGCACTGGTCAATTGAAGATCATTCAGAACCACCGTTTTAGGTGAAGCAGAAATGACGTACCCCACTGGGAGATAAACTGCTTCCACAACACCATCTTGGCTGTAACCGTATCAATAAATACAAGTTAAAATTATCCATTCCATTTTCCTGCTCTGTTTTCAGGAACTTCCTGCATATGTAGGCTTTTCCTGCTTGAGTGGGTTAACAAAACCACCAAGAACAGCAAACAGGAAAGCAATAACAGTGACCCTTCCCCACACCAAGATGTTTTATAAAGAGAAATAATCATTTATCAGCATGATTTCATAATCAAAGTTACCATAAATTGTATTGGTGCACTTGTTTACAGTACTTTTCTTCTGAAAAAAGAAATGCTTAGTACATGAGCAGGTATAATATGGTGATCAGTCTGTCACCAGATGATGAGACAAAAATCCCATGTGAGTAAAAAGAGAGAGAGAGAGACCCTTCTGGGACTTGGGGAAGAAAAATCTGTCTGCTTCTGTAGCGACAGTCTCTTTTACCAGTGGATGGTATCCCAGGCAATCTTTGCACAAGCAACTTCTGCAAGGGTATGCCTCGCCAACGGGAAACAAAATAAGTGGGTCATTGAAGTGTAGCACTTAATCAGGACTGTCACATAAAGGCTGAGATTAATATATATTTAATCTACAGCTGCCCCGTCTGCACTTCATTAGAACTATATTTGCTAACAAGATGCTTTCCTGCTGGTACTTCTAACCTCATTTTCTGACCAAGTACCTCCTGATGTTTGCAGTATGAATAAAGGAGACAAGAAAACAGAACACTTGCAGTTCATTGCTTACACAAACTACATAAAGATAAATTTAAGTGTGAACTGGGGATTTAGAATGTTTAGAGGTTTTCATGTTTCTGTTGCAGAAATAACACACACACACACACACACACACACACACACACACACACACAGACACACACACACACACACACACATTTTAATATTGTAGCATGCTGTGTTCTCTCTACCTGCCAATCCGGATCTGTTTTGTTACAAACTCCGGATAACTTAATCTATAAAATTGCTTCTCCACAGGCCAATGTTATGTTGCAACTGCAGGGATTCTATACACAGATGTTTCTAGAAAAGCCTCATCTAATTCTTTCTATCGATGTTTCACCCTGCTTAGATTATTTTCAAACCCCCTCTGAAGACAGGTCGCTTTGGGTATATTTTAGATAAAAGAATTACGCGGAGCTGTCACTGGTCATTAAAGCAATTAAGAAAGATGTGGGATCATTACTGTGAGAAAATTACGTCTGAAGCAGCTAGAGAGAACTGCGATCTCTCCAGTATTTAATTATGTTTACTTTGTAAATGGTAATCAGACTCTATTTTTCATACTTTTAGTAATTTCATTTTTGTTTACAGTGCAGCGCCCACTGTGAAAAAATTATTTTTTGACGTTGTGCACTTCAGTTATTTCAGCTTTATATTTCGCTGTTCAGGCAAGTGATAGCTATGACTACTTTTCATGCAAGACCCAAAGTATGAAATTCAGGAGATAGTCGACCATGATATTAAGAAATATGGCATACCTGATAATTGTTTCTCTTATATGTTTTATACTATGATATCTCTTACATGGAAATGAGGTAAATAAATGTGATAACAAATAAATGTTTAACTTATCGGTGAAGCTCAAAACTCTGCAAAGTGTCCTAATTTTTCAGAATGCTGCTGTACATTTGTAATAATAATATCATGTTATTCGTGCCCTAATTGTACTTGTCAGCCATATTTTCACATTTCACACTAGTAACGTAACTCTTCTAGGCATAATCAATGCCCTGCTGCTTGTCCTAAGAGAATGACTTCTAGCAGGGAGACTGAAACAGGTGAAAAGAAAAGAAGATACCAGAATCTTTTGCATAAATATATCACAGACTCCTCCAAAGAACTCAGCAAAGGGAGGTCATGACATTCACTTGGGCTTACATAAAAAATGACAACATGGAAAGAGAGAAAAAATGTTATCTTCAATTTACATTAAATGACTCTGGAGAATGCCAGATGTAGCATCTGTACTGGTTACTGTAAGGTACGAATTTATACAATTAGGGAAACCTTTAGTATTTCAAGGGCCAGCCCTACAGGACTGGAAAAGTAGGGCTGCAGACAGTACAGCGGAGACATCATGGACCTTCTCCCGGTAGTACAGCAGATGTTCTGTGACAACCAGCACAAAGGATGAAACTCAGATAGTTACCTCTTGATGGATCTTCAACTTATTGATTTTGGGTCACAGTATTTTTCTCTGTAGTCAGAGACACATTTATATATAAAAAAATGAAGTCATCAGTGCTTGATGTTTGGGTTGCTCTTTTCATTGTAATTGCCACTGTTATATTTATGTATTTATTTTCTTGCCTACTGTTTATCCACTGGGTGAGTGGACTGGTTAATTGACCCTTTTCAGCCATGATCATAGCTTAAACAGCAGAAAATACATCATGGCTTTTCAATCAGCAATAGTATATACAAAATGAGTGCAAAGCAAAATTCAAAGCATATTAAAACTGAATGCAGATAGAGTCACAGTACAGTGAGAAAAAATATTGAAAATGCAAGCTAAGTCATGCTTGAAATGCAGTATTTGCATAAAGATACCATGCTTAGAGGCTGAGAAAGGTTTATTAAATGTATTCTATTATTCATAATATGGAGCAGTAAATTATCTAACTATTGTCATTGTAGCAGTTGTAGGTAGATTCAGTAAAGAGATGCTGTTTAAGTGGATCTTTAAATATTTTCTAGATTTTTGATGTCTGTCAGCAGGTGCTTCCAGGTAGCAGGTCCCAGTCTAGAGAAGGCTTTCTCACCTACAGCAGTTTATAATACAGGGCATATAAACAGAATGTGTTGTCCTATGTGTCCTTTGTACTTCTGAGGTTTTTTGTAAATATAGTTTCACTCTTAAAGAATTTTAACATCTTGTAAAGTAGAGAACCTAGAAGAAAAGTGGCTCTATGAGGCACTGAAACTATTTGAAATTAACAAATTGCAGTTGTGTACCTAGAGGTGTGCAAACAGTATGAATATGCAGGTTTTATTCTCATCAGCTTGTATTATGTGACTATTGTACATTGAATGCATATAGAAAAGGAAGCCATATTCAAGTATGAGTATTAAAATATTTTTAGCAACGGCCCTGAAAGCAGTGGCTGAAAGGAAGTGATAGGAAGTGACTGATATGGTGACAGAGTTTTAATTAAGCAAGGACTTTATTAGTCACAAAATCCACATTTGTGATACAGAAAACCTTTGGGTTTTTCCTGACAAGAGGAGCTATGGAGACTATTGTAATTATTCTAAGCAAATAGGTTATATGTGATCAGTTAATTTTCAAGCCAACCACAATTGCTTTCCATCATATGAGTTTGAATCTGCAACTCTGTGTGTAGTCTAGGGCAACCTGAACCCTTTTAACTAGTATAGGTTACTTGCAGGGTATACAACCTCAAGGTAAGTTAAACACTTTCTAGAGCCTTCCTGCTGCACCTTTGGTGTTAAGCTGCCATTTTACTTGCAGCAGGTACGGCAGAGACATTTGTCGCTTATTCCAAGTGAATGCAGTACATATAATTATTTCAGTTTTAAACCAGTTCCACATACTCAAGCCTGCTCTATCCAAGGTGGTGGGAATGTATAACCTTAGGATGCCCCTTTCAGGGGACATCCTCATCAGATAATATAATGTAATCTGAGGACACAAATGCTCAGGATAAGTTCAAAATTTAGTAGAGTCAAACTGTTACAGTGGAATGTGGTCAGGAAATTGGGATACGGTTAAAACCAAATCAAAACACATATGAAGAACATTTAAGCAGAATAAAAGAGAGCAATAAGTGTGATGTCATGCATACCGATCATGACCCTTCACCTTAATCTAGGACCCCAAATGACCACAGGATTTTTTTGTTACTTAGGGCTTTAAGAACTCCTACAATTCAAACAAACAAACAAAAAAAAAACAAAAATAAAACAGCCTGTAAACTCATAATACCAACAAAGTTAATAAACGTAGTTAACAAAAGGTCAAGTGCTTTCATTGTAAGACATTTTCAGAACTAATGAACAAGTAAAATTTAACATGCATCAAATAAAAAGGTTGAAACTAACACACGCCCATAAAATTCAACCACTCCTAGATCAGCATGAAACACTTAAACCAATACAATCACGTTAATGTGTTTGCTGATTTGCAAAGGCATACACTGTAAAATCATGTCTGCTAGAGGTTCTGTTACGGAACCACTTGCTAAGTTCATGCACTGAAAATTGAAAATCTTTTCAAACAATTTGGTCACATTATAAGAGACTCGTGGGATTTTCTTGACAAGCTCAGATCTATTGATATCAGTGAATCTGATTATTTTGTGACCTGTGATATTAAAGTTTATTCACTGTCATACCCCATGAAGAGGGCCTATTTTGGTTTAATGAAGTGGTGAGAAAATGTGTCGATCTGTCACATGCTGGTACATCATTGGTGTCAGAATTCATGGAAACTATTCTTCACAATAAATTCATAAGTTTCGAGGATGAAGGTGGAAACATGATTTTACAGTGTACGTCTTTGCAAATCAGTAAACGTTAATATGTGACTTAATTGGTTTTAACTGTTTCACGATGATCTAGGATTGGTTGAATTGTACAGGGGTATGTTAGTTTCAACCTTTTTATTGGATGCATATTAAATTTTACTTTTTCAATGGTTTTGAAGATGTCTTACGATGAACGCACTTAACCTTTTGTTAACTACATTTATATTTTATTTGAGATGGATTATTGTTCCCGATCGGTGACCTATTTGTGCGCAACCCCTACAATTCAAGAAAATAAATGTTTCAAAAAGAACAATGAAAATGCCAGCAGGTCACCATGTCAGGTTACGAAACTAATAATTTTTTTTCCACAGTATTTCTCCGATTTTGCTGGCAGCTGGTGCAGTGGCTTAAAACTATAAACTGTTAGCAAGCTTCATCCTGTAAAAAGTGCTAGTCCCCCAGTTGCTATTTGCAAACTGTGTGACTGAAAATAAATCATTTAACCAAACAGTATTCCTGGGTCAACTATGAAAAGAGGTACCTGTGCTTAGTGGACAGCTGTTAAGTGAATTCAATAAGGGAAGAATGAAACAGAGCAGTGGTCACTTGGTGACATGCAGTCTTTATTATGGCATAAGTGATACCAGAATCTGTAGGAGAAGGGCATGGACATCTATTTCAGTAGAATAGTTACTGCATGGCACTGCTATGATAACCTTACTGAGATTCTAGTATTTATGTAACCATTGGTAAAAGCAACATTTGGGACATGTGCATTAGATGATATTACCGATATGTTAGGTTTATAGCTGAAGTATTGTAAATGTCGACTACTGGATGTGTTTTTCAGTCATTGATACCATGAGTGGTAACCTTGCAAACACAGGGAAAGGCTGATGGAGTTCATGAATGCAGGTTGCCTAGTAGATGGGTCATGGCACAGAGTCATGCAAGAGAGATCTTGCTTCACAACCCTGATTCAGATTAATTGATGAATTTCCACCAAAATGGACACATAGAATCTTGTAGATGTTCTGTACCTGAAGTTAAGCAAAGACTTTAACAACCCACTTAACAGAACCTCAGAAAGACCACCAATGGGTTTGGGGTGGAACTCCGGCTGAAGAAGTGCATAGGAAATTGACTAGCGATACAGGGTCTAATTGTGGGTGCATCCTTATCATTATGTTTGGGTTTCATATCATGGCAGAGAATAACATAAACTTACTTATGTTACCAAGGTTACTGCTGTAATATACTGACAGAATATAGCCCACCAGCATGAGCTGGACAGGATTTTGAAGTGACCAGGTCAATGGCAACTGATGTAAAATGTGAAGAAATGCAATGTTATGACATGTTGTTGGCATGTTGTATCAATGAATGGTATAACCATTAAAAGGAACAGACCTTAACCATGCAGTTAAAGAAAATGGTCTGAACACTTTAATTATGCTCAAGTAAACAATCTTGTATGGTGTGAAAAGGCAGTAACAAACATCAAAAGACTCCTGGGATACATTGATGATGTGTGGACAGGAGAGAAGCAGGTGACAACCTTCCATTTATACAATGTCCTAGTAAAACCCTGCATGAAGTATTGTGCTATATTTTGGGGGTCACAGTGAGAAAGTATACCAGAGGTGTGTAGATTTTGTAGTATTGGGTAATGAGATACTAAGGGGTGATGAGAAAAGGCATTGAACGTTGATAATGCTTTCATCAGAGGGCACAAAGGAGGGAACTGGGAGGTTTGTAAAATTCATTCAAAGCCTCACTACAGGGCAAATACATGATTTAGAACAAAAGAGAAAGTTTAAACGTGGCATGTAGGGCAAGTAGGCCTATCTGGAAGGAGAATGATTTAGAACTGACATTAGAAAACTTTAGTTCATAAAGGAAGGTAGTAGGGCTATACAACAAATTGTGTTTGGGGGTGACAGAATGTAGATCTTCAGCGGTTATATTGTTATCTGTAACAAATGGATACAAAGTGTAAGGAATGAGTGGGGCACCTGTATAAGGTTACCTGTAATACCAGAGCCAAGTCTAATGATGTCTGTATCTTCTTTTTTTTCCCAAACACCTTTATTGAATTATTACTTGTGACATAGGCAAATTTACATTCATATAAAAGTAATCACACTATAATTAACATGACAAACATTTTACTTCATATATATTGCTATACATCATATAACCTAAGCAACATTACATAAATTAGTCAGTTGCTGCCTTTTTTATCTTTAAACAAGAAACACCTTCATTAACTGTGTCAACATTTTTTATTTCCCCCCTAACTCATATTACATGTGACCTTCGCTGCAGACATGCATAATAGCAGGCAGCTACAACTTTTAACATGCTTAGTCTTGGAGGTAGTAATGTTCCTCATAACTTTGTGTGCTTTTAATTTTTCAACATTTGCTGGTAATTTTTTTTTTGTATGTTTGATCTGTGCAGTTATTCCCTTCCTCTGATGTTACTCTTTCAGTGCTTATGTGCTTTGGTTCATTTTGTTACTGCAAAAACTTGTTGCAGAGAGTTCAGAGCTTACATACATATCTCTGCACTGACAAAGCAAGAAAAATGCTTCTGTTTGGTAATTTGATACTAACATTTTCTGGCAAGTAGAGGTCATTGTATACACTTCCACTTATGGAATACTGTTCTAAGTTCTTAAGAAACAAATTGGACAATCCAACTTTGAGCATGTTCCGAAAAGTATGTGCTCAATCTTGCACCTGTGGCAAAACAGCTGGTGTTTCATCTCTTAGTGCTACAGTTCTTCTACTTTCCCTGCAACCTTAAAATGTGATGAACAGCTGTACATGGCATTCATGCAGCTATATGTTCTCCATATAGCTGTAGGAAAAATCATGGCGAATAAAATAAAATCTAATGTGTGTTTTAGACAATAAGGACATAATATACAAGTCTGCACAGCTTCAGAGATTGCAGGTTGTAACCAACTTATTAATGTGAAATTTAATTTTATTTCATTTTGAAGGCCTACACTTGGATGTGGAAATGGCATCACATCAGCTGCACACTGTACTAGATATGTATTTTTCAAATCTCTAATGGAAAAAAATGTAAATTTCAGCAAAAGGTTACTTATGATATCAAAGCTACAAGTCTCTTCTCATGTTCCACACCAACAACCATGTATGACTCACAGCTCCAATTAAAACAATAGTTGTTGCAACAATAGAAATATAGAGGGATAATAGAACGTGTAGTTTGATCATAAAGGCTAAATTAGTCTACACTCTGCAGTGGTCGTAATACTAAAAAGATCTAGATAGGTAGACAATATGCTACGTTACTGGTTAAATACAGATGCTATAAAATAATTAAAATAAACAAGGCTGAATATTTTCCCATCTAGTCAATCTTGCCCAAAGACTTCCCTACCTTTATCTCATTTGCCCAGTCATTCCTTTCTTGATATTGACAACCAATCAATCTCCAGTCTGGATGAGATTCCCACAGTCCATTATTTTCCTGATTGGAGAGCCTAATCAGTCCATTCAATCATTTGGAGAAGTGAGAGCCAGGAGGTAAGGAGCAGGCCAGACTGCCAGATGAGGTACAGTCCCCTCCCTGAGATATGCTGATTCCACTCCCAGCTAAGGTGAGCATGTAAACCTCTGCATATGCATGCAAATCCCTAGCTCTTAGTCAGCATGTTCTCTGCAGGCCTGAACTCCATGGGTGCAACACTGTTGCCTCTATATGTCACCAAAGTGGCACTCTAAAACCTTATCCCTCCCCCACAATTGGTGAACCCACCATGGCTGTTCATTTTCACCTGCCCCTTCGTCACACTCCCTTCCATGTCTGTCTGGTTTTGAACACGGGCCATCTGGATCATATTCAGGGCTTCATTCCCTGAACCGTGGGAGCAGGATAGGCTGCACATTTTAACAAGATAATTCTTCTTCATACTAGATTCATCTAGAAATATATGTCTTAAACATGCTAATTATCTTTGCAAACAATGTTCCATCAAATACCCTTATGAGGTTCTCAAGAAGAGACTCTGTAGTGAAAAAGCTGTATTATTCCTTGCAGCATATCTTTGCCAACTGAATCATAATACATAATATTGTTTTTGTTTGGCTAGATTTAGATAAATATTATGATATATATCAGGATGAATGTGTTAGGTGATTTTCAATGCAGTGTTTGACAAATCTGTTCTTAAAAAGGCATGTGGTTTGTGGATATTAAGTGTGATAAGCGTAATAATCTAATAACGTTATTACTGAGACTGCAAAACTCCAGTGATAGTGCTTGCAGCATAAAATGGAACACGTACTATGAAAATTTTAATAAGGAACATCATTTTACTAGGAAACTGCATTGCTCTATCAGCGTTACAAAACCGGTATATGTACAATGTTTCAGAAATTATTATTATTATTATTCTGGCACACTTTGCTACATTAGCTATGTCAGGGCTGGATTCAACTTTTTAACATCATATTTTTAACTGGACTCTCATATACATTATAAATTGTGACCTTTCCCTGTAAGAATTCTCCAGCTTTTTCGTGATTTTTCCACTTTTAAGACTTTTGCTTCTAAAACATTCTCTGTCTCACCTACATAGTTAAAATGAAGCATTTGTGCTGCTTGCTATAAGATCTTCACAACATTCAAAAAGCAATATCACCTCTCATGCAAGTATAAATAAAGTCTAAAAATGCTTAGTAATGCAATATCTCAAAATTATATGTGTAGGCTACAAATTTAAATTAATGTTTCCTAGTCACAACCTTACTCTGCCACAGAACTGTACAATAGCTAACTGCTAAAATTAATTGTCTTTCACACATTTCAAAAATGTTTCCTCATTGGTTCAATACAATTACAAACTTTTATCAGTCAGTAATTCTCTGTATCAGTATAGAAGTCTCTGTGCTTACCCCATAATGTATTCTTTGTATTTCAGATATGTAATTTTGATGATTTTAGCATGCTAAAAGTTAATTATTTCATTATTGTCATAATATAATCATGCAGCAGTTTTTACCCTAAGCTGGATAAAAGCTGCAGCATAGATTTATAGGTTCATAGGTACTTAAGGTATTGATCTGTGAGGATCACAAGAAGCCTAGTCTTACATTTCCATGGAAGGTTTTAGCCTTTATATTTTGTGTACTAATAACCCAGAGGTGGGCAGAACAAGGACATGTCAGAACATTTACTTGTTGCACCTATCCATGAGGAGCATGGCTAAATTTCTAGGATATTGATTCAACAGACAGTAGCATTTTGTGGTGGTGGTGTTGTACAGAAGACATAAAATGAACAAAAAACAGCATTTAAAGTAATAGGTTATGGTGACATAATGGGTCTACTTTATAGTATCGACAAACCAACTTAGGTGAAAATGACACGATCAAGATGAAAACAGCAGAACGGCAGTGCACTGACTCCTCACATCACTGACAGCTTACCAAGGGAAGCGAGGCAGTCAGCCAACAGCTGTAAGTTTGCTGTTTTCTCCATTACAGTGTGATCTCAGAGTTGGTATATTTATTTAGGGGTTGGGGGTTGAAGCTCCTTACCTGTGTGGGTTTGTAATATTTCTCTGTGGTTTGTTCTGAATTTTGGCTGACTGCCTCCTTTCCCTTGGTACACTGTTGGGGATGCGAGGAGTCAACGAACTGCCATTTCACTGTTGTCGTCTCGATTATGTCATTTTTCATATATGTGGGTTTTCGATACTATGAAGTAGTCCCACTACATAACATCACCTTCTAGTTAAAGCCATGCTCTCAAACTCAAATAAGAGGATCAGCATATTGTAAACATTAAAGCCTTCCATTTAATCATACCTTTCAAATTTAAAATTAAACTGACGGTGCATATCAGGAGGTCCTAATGCGTCACACCAGTGAAAAACATGGGATGTCTCAGATAATTTCAGACATCTATTATATTTTATGTAATACATCATGCAAACTAGCTTGAGTTGGTTTCTGTTGAGTGGCTGCATGACAACTGTTGATCCTGAGTTAGACCATTATTTCTGTCATAAGAATCCTGGATTAAACTCTTAAAAAACCCCAAAAATATGTTTTTACAATGGCTAGGTATTTGCAGACATTTTAATAGTATAAAACAGCTTTATCTGGAGTAAGAGCATTAGAACATTTAGGTTCATAAGTAGGTACTAGGGTATCGGCCTTGGGGCCTATATAAGCCTAGCCAAAAAGGTTGCCTGGCTTTTGCCATCCAAGAAAATTGGCGATGTCACTGCACTAAACATCAACTGTTTCTCACAAGAGGAAACTACATATTTGGTCTAGAGTGCAATGGCCATCTCAGTTCATGAGACCAGAGTCTCTACCAAAACCTGCAAATAAGTCCTCCCAGTTAACATTTTTAAAACAATAAAATGGGTCACTGTGAACCTAATGAAAATGTTAGTCTGTTTATGCTAAAGAACTTGAAAATTCATGATTCTTAGCAACTCCTCTCCTGTGAACTTTACATTTTCCATCTTGCTGACATGTAAAACATGCATATGAACATTCATACACCAGACTTAAGCCTGCCCTACAGCCGTCACATATATGGGTTGAATTACCATTTCATACAACTTAGAAGACAGTAAAATAAATAAGAGAAAACAAAAACTTAAAGATTTCCAATCCTTTAGATCCTACAAAACACTAATCAGTGCCAGACTCTTGTGGATTTTGCTATATTTTCATTTAGTTGTTGTTAATTGTGAAAACATCACATGGATCTCCTTCTATTCATATAAAATGAACACCAATATATCTTTTCAAGAAGTTCATTGTTTGTACAAGACCATACCTATGTAAATCCACGTATATGTATACAATGGTGTGTTATAAAGGAGGATGAAATATGTTTATGAGGAAAGATGCGAAGAACCAACACTGACACTTTTCTTGCAATTCTGTGTTTGATTGTTTAAAAAAGGCCATTAGCAACCAACTCACCTTAATTTAGCATAACTACAGAGAAGGCATGCACAAAATAGCTGTTGTCCTAGCAGGTTATCTCCAGAAGACAGTAATTTTCCAGTCATGCTGTCTGCTTTCCTTATACACCCTTTCGGGGATGTTCATTGTACTTATGTGGATTTCATCAAACTATGAAGTTTGGTTTAATTTCCTTATATTTACATGGCTGCCTGTCTCTGTTGCTTTTGTCAGTATAATTGTTATGTTTCTTTTCACCGGTATCAGCTCAATGTTATACCTCTCCACTTCTGTTTCCTTATAGCTATTTCTGTTCACCAGTACAACTACAAAAGTCCTCTCTGTTCAGACCAGCCCTGTCACATGACATATCTAAAACTGTTCTCTTAAATCTTCCATAAACATAAAAACAACATAATTAATGTGCATACATTCAAATATTAAAATTCAGGGGCAGTGTGAATAAATGTGTGGACACTTGAGGTTCAATAGTGCAGCAAACTATTGCTAGCAACAAGCTCATAACTCAACAGCGTTACTACACAGATACATATAACACCCACACCTACATATAACACCTACCCCAGAAATGGCTAACGCCCTAATATACTCTGACAACGCTTTTCACAGATCAAGATCAACACTATATGAAAGGGAAGCGCATGAAAGGAAGCTGACTCATAAAGATCTGTTAGGAGATACAGAAGGAAGAAGTGACTTCATTTTATAAATTCCAAGAGTTAAAAAAATTACAATTAATTTTTGTGTAGAAACATTGTCATATGTCTGGTGTAACAGTATACAGAAGTTAAGTGCAGTGTTGTATGAATAGCTAAAATGAACTGGTAAGTCTGAGAATTGAAATTGCAACTTAAAATGTGATGATTTAATGTTGTTGTTGTGTCTTTCGGCTTTTACTGGTTAGGGGTCGCCACAGCGGAACTCCGGTCCGCTAATGATTGGTAGTTGTTGTTTATGTGCCGACTTACCAGCCCTGATGCACAACCTTCAATGAAGGTATGCCCATTCACGCATGTCTCCACGCAGAAGACGCTCTAGCTGAGAATCAAACCGGACAGCGTCTTACTGTGAGGTGACAATGCTACCGCAGCACCACCATCGCGATTTAATAAGGGTCTATATTAGATCATCGAACGCTTAAAAAAGTGAGTGGTGATCAATCGACCCTTTATAAGTGAAAGCTTGCAATTTTGAACTGTCAGAACAGCGATTTTTTTCCTAGGGAAAAAAATCATTGTTCCAACAAAAAAATAAAAAAATAAATAAATAAAACACTTTAAACATTACATTAAGTGGTGGGCTTTGCCCTCACAATCCCAATGACGGGGGCTGCACCTCCACCCCCCTACTTAAATATACCAACTCCGAGATCACACTAAAGTGCCAAAAATGGCGAAGTACTGAAGCGGCCAAGCAAATTCTTTCCCAGGGAAAGAATTCACTTAACAGCCGTATCGATATTTTGTCATTTCAGGCTTTTCAGTTCGACCAAGATGCATTTGAAAGAATGCATCTTTGGTATTCTAATAGGGAACCTTTAATAAAGATGTTTAAAACAAAAGAAAACCCTGGGAATGTGTAAAGAGAAAATCTAGGAACCATTCTTGTAGGAAATGTACTTGAATATTTGGTCTGTCAGAGGATTAGGAGTTGGACAGTATATCTGATTAGCTTATGATGACCACTCCACTGGACAGTATATCTGAGTACCTTACGATGACCACTCCACTGGACAGCATATCTGATTACCTTATGATGATCACTGCACTGTAGCTTCTTTCATACTAGTTTGGTTTACTGTAACACAGCAGGGTGTGACCACAGTTTCATATGCCCTACAAATTAAAGCAATTGTTTTTCTACAGTATGGTACCAGTGTGGTAATTGTTAGAAGGTAAACAAATTATTGCATTGTGTGCATTACAATTGTGGCTACGTTAGTAGGATAAGAGTAGAGGTTGGTGGCCAGTTTTTGTTGAACGTACAGAAAATAACTGTTAATGCAGAGGATTAGGGCTATGTGCTGTCAAAGAGCTACTCCATGTGGTACAAGGTTTGATTCTGCTTAACCTTCATTTACCTATGACCTTGAGCAAGTCACTAAACTAGACAGCACTTTGGAGCAATTGGAAATTTCAGCAAGGTTCTTTAATTGTCACCTGAACTGCATTGTTAGTAACCACCTATGGACCTGTGAAAAGCACCAGGATATCTACTTCAGCAAATAATCAGTCCAACCATAAAACTGATTCCTTTTCTTCAGTTAGAATCAGCTCTCAGACAGCCGTGACAGCAAAAAAAAAAAAAAATCCAGAAGATCATCACATCACATGCTCCTATCAGCAGAACCACAAAGCCACTGGTCACAAAGTGATTTCCAGTGAAGAAGAAGGCAGCTAGGGGAAAGTGGCTAGAAGCTGAGCAGTTCTGAGCAGTCAGTCAGTGTCATGTTTATCACAGCTTAATTTTAAATGAAATCCATATAAAAAGTCCACTTTCAGTAAATGTTCTTAATATTCATCATTATTCATTACTATATTCTTACAGAGCATCTTTTACTCTTAGCGACAAAATATAAAATTCTGCTTCTGCTGTCATGCAAGTACTCACAATAAAACATTTTTATTTATCCTTTGTTGACCAGATTAGTCCCACTATGCTAGTGGCCTTTTATAATGGGAGAGTTGTCCAGGGCATCAGGGAAACCACCTGGACTTTTTCGAATAGGTGCTGTAGGATCTTTTACATCCACCTCATTTACCACCAACTCAGGCAGATGGGTTCAATATCTCATGTGAAGGATGACACACTCAGGAGTGCAGCATCCTTGTAATGCCACACTGCAGTGTTAGCAGTCCATCTAGTTGGTGTGGGAATAGAACGCACAGCCTTCTAAACCAAAGGCTAGTGTGCTACCTGTTGCACCACTGACACTACTATTATAAAGGAGGTCAAGTCACCATGTTTCAATGAATCAAAAACAACTGCATTGGTGCCATCACATGGACACATTTTACTTGCAAAAAATAATGACTGGGACCAGGATGGCTTCCATGGAAATTTTAAGCTGACTGACAATACTGAGTAAATGCATTAATGCATGTCGACATGCTGGACCTAACACTATTCACTCTGGTGTCGCATTCCCTTTTTTATCCATTTTTAACTGTTTCTCTAGTAAAAGTAATTGTGGCAACAAGCAAAAGTAAAGTAGGATGATATTAGTCAGGCTTCACTATTCTGAGCAACAGTCCTCAGCTCTTACTGTGAGATTGCCAGGATTTCTCTGACAAATTGAGAGTTATAATTACTCTTCCACAACACGAGCCTGTCTTGGAACTGCCATCCAACAGGCTGTATTTAGGCAGTGTTCAGGAGGCATCCTTACCTGGCGTACAGACCAGTAACCATTTGAAATTCAGGGACTGTTGGACAGTCAAGCTCCTTATTGTGTGATAGTTGCCCAAGCCGTCCTGCAAAGAATGTTAATTTCTGCTCCTGTTATTTGTGATCTCTTGTCTTCTGTCATTACCCAAAACTTATGGTGCAGATGAAGATGGGAACATATATTACTAAATTGCAAGTTTTGTCCTATTAATTTGTTCTTGTTGTGCTGCTATGGTCGTGATCAATGCTGAAGTCCTGCCACAACTGCAGCCATTTGTTGGAGTTCCCTGTAACTTCACTCAGGAACAAAACTACAATATTCGTCTACTCCTTCACCTCTGGTAGCTACTTCCCTGTCATCTATAAAGGCAATCTATTCTTTTCCAGGACAGAATCATGACCTCTGATTTGGATATGCTGACTTTTCATCACAGCTTCTATATAATTTATTATTATTATTACTAAGATGTGACTGAAATGGATATCAGTTATGTTCAACTTAATTAAAGTAAAAATAAACAAAAACATAAAACATACAACAAAGACTCTCCAGTTAAACAACGCTGTACAAAATACGTAAATAATCATGGCAGCAAATCATAAACAATTTATTACTTCAGAAAGATTATTTTATTCTGTGTGCATGTTTCCTTTGATGAAGTCTAGTGTAAACAATTATAGACAAAAGAGCTAAACTAATAAATTGTTTGCGATTTATTGCCACGGTTATTCAGTTATTTCACACATTGTTGGTTTACCGAGATCTGTTGTTATGCATTTTGTTTTTTTGTTAAAATGGATCATTGTCAGTGTTTTTATTTTTTGGGGGTTTTTTGTGAATTAAAAATTAAAAACATAAACTATAAGAAACAGAAAAAAATCTTGCACTAGAACTACAGGGAAGTGCAGTCAAAAATAAAATAGACTGGCTATAGACAGACAGAGGTAAGGCAGGCAGTGAAAATGAGAACTGTATAAGATGGCAAACATGCCTCTTAATTGTCCAGATGTTTGCAGAATGTCCAGATTTTTCCTCATATTTTTGTTCTTTCTTCATAAAATTTGTGGTTTTCTGCAAACCACTGAGAACCTAAGTCACTAAATAATGACATATATTTGAGTTTCAGACTTCATATCCCCCAGAAAAATGCATGTTTGGGCTTTATTCAGATACCTTGAGCAAAGAGGTTGAGAGCTATGGGCCTACCTCTTAACTTCTGCTGCCAGTGCTCGAGTGCTCAATCTCCCTGTCTCTCTCTGCCACACACACACACACACACACACACACACACACACACACACACACACACACACACACACACACACACACACAATTTTCTATTTTGCTTTTAAATAATCAGATACTTTTAGTTTACACTCACTAAAAAGCAAAAATGCTGCTTAGCGAGTGTAAAATAATAGCTGGATCAATTTCACTCGCACTTTCATACATGCATACACTGACATGTACAGACAAACACATATGTTTCATTTTTTTTAAATGTTCACTATTTACTTCAATTTTGCGCTCACTAAACAGCAAAAGTGTTGCTTACTGAGTGTAAAATAATGGTGATCATTAGCTTCCTTACAGTCTGAGCATCACGACACCTTAATATAACACCATGAGGTGTCAGACTCATTTTTCAGTGGGTATTACTTGTACATTAAAACCCTGCTGGAGCATGCTTGTTCTCCAGTCAGAGTGCTGATGTTTGTTTTGCCTAATCTCTTTAGGAACTCCTTCTGTACTCGCCACTATGCATTCTGCCATCTGTCCATTTACCTCATCCATACGTCCTCTGTCTTTACATGGTTGCATTTGCTCTGGCCTCTTCAGTGTAAATATGTCAAAACAACAAAGCAATTAACATGAGGTCTACTTGAGTCAAATTCATAAAATTGACTTTCTACCAACATCAGTGTACATAAACAATGAAGAAAAATATTTGTAGGGGAAAGGCCTTCCTGCCCTCTACAGCCCCCAACATGCCCCTTGGTTAAATATAGTAAACTTATGGTCATACAACCACGGGGAAAGGGCAAACACTGTAAAAAGGGAAATGAGTTCCTGCACCCCACCTCTGCAGCATTCTGCACACATAATTAACAAACATCAAAGGAAACCCCCAAACAGAATAAAATAATTCCTCCCACACAAAGAACCACATCAAAACGTGAGTTCCACAATAAAGAGAAACACAGAGGCAATTTCCTAGTGAAATGACACATGTGAGTAGCTACTGAACAGTTATAACTTAGTGGAGCAACTGGTGGAGATCTTAATGCAATTGAAGAAAAGAATTTTCTAATAAGTACCGAACAGAAGAATTAGTTTACCAGTTCTGCCTGATATGAGCTATTTTTAAACATCACTCTTGCAATCAGCTACCATTTTTGCTTACATTCCTCAATGTATATAAAACGTTTATTTTGTTCATCTGTTATTTCCTCTTCAGAGCTGCCTTGGCTTTTCAGATGAGCTTTGTTGCCTTTTTGTGTTATTGTTATTTGTTGCCTTTTTGTGTTATTGTTACAGACCTTTTTCTCATTTTGTGTTATTGTTATTTGTTGCCTTTTTGTGTTATTGTTATAGACCTTTTTCTCATTTTTGTGTTATTGTTATTTTTTGCCTTTTTGTGTTATTGCTATTTGTTGCCCTTTTGTGTTATTTTATAGACCTTTTTCTCATTTTGTTTTATTATTTGTTGCCTTTTTGTGTTATTGTGATTTGTTGTCTTTTTGTGTTATTATTATAGACCTTTTTCTCATTTTTGTGTTATTGTTATTTGTTGCCGTTTTGTGTTATTGTTATAGACCTTTTTCTCATTTTTGTGTTATTGTTATTTGTTACATTTTTGTGTTATTGTTATAGACATTTTCTCATTTTTGTGTTATTATTTGTTGCCTTTTTGTGTTATTGTTATTTGTTGCCTTTTTGTGTTATTCTTATAGACCTTTTTCTCATTTTTGTGTTATTGTTATTTGCTGCCTTTTTGTGTTATTATTTGTTGCTTTTTTGTGTTATTGTTATAGACCTTTTTCTCATTTTTGTGTTATTTGTTGCCTTTTTGTTATTTGTTGCTTTTTGTGTTATTCTTATAGACATTTTTCTCATTTTTGTGTTATTGTTATTTGTTGCCTTTTTCTGTTATTGTTATTTGTTGCCTTTTATGTTATTATTTGTTGCCTTTTTGTGTTATTCTTATAGACCTTTTTCTCATTTTTGTGTTATTATTTTTTGCCTTTCTGTGTTATTGTTATAGACCTTTTACTCATTTTTGTGTAATTGTTATTTATTGCCTTTTTGTGTTATTGTTATAGACCTTCTTCTCATTTTGTGTTATTTGTTGCCTTTTTTGTGTTATTGTTATTTGTTGCCTTTTTATTTGTTGCCTTTTTGTGTTATTGCTGTTTCCTTTTTGTGTTATTGTTATAGACCTTTTTCTCATTTTTTGTTATTATTTGTTGCCTTTTTGTGTTATTATTTGTTGCCTTTTTGTGTTATTGTTATAGACCTTTTTCTCATTTTTGTGTTATTTGTTGCCTTTTTGTGTTATTGTTATTTGTTGCCTTTTGGTGTTATTGCTATAGACCTTTTTCTCATTTTTGTGTTATTGTTATTTGTTGCCTTTTTGTGTTATTGTTATGGACATTTTTCTGATTTGTGTGTTGTTGCTATTTATTGCCTTTTTGTGTTATTGTTATAGACCTTTTTCTCATTTTTATTTGTTGCCTTTTTGTGTTATTGTTATAGACCTTTTTCTCATTTTTGTGTTATTTGTTGCCTTTTTGCGTTATTATTTGTTGCCATTTTGTTTTGTTATAGACCTTTTTCTCATTTTTGTGTTATTGTTATTTGTTGCCTTTTTGTGTTATTATTTGTTGCCTTTTTGTGTTATTGTTATAGACCTTTTTCTCATTTTTGTGTTATTATTTGTTGCCTTTTTGTGTTATTATTTGTTGCCTTTTTGTGTTATTGTTATAGACCTTTTTCTCATTTTTGTGTTATTATTTGTTGCCTTTTTGTGTTATTGTTATAGACCTTTTTCTCATTTTTGTGTTATTGTTATTTGTTGCCTTTTTGTGTTATTATTTGTTGCCTTTTTGTGTTATTGTTATAGACCTTTTTCTCATTTTTGTGTTATTATTTGTTGCCTTTTTGTGTTATTATTTGTTGCCTTTTTGTGTTATTGTTATAGACCTTTTTCTCATCTTGTTTTATACCTGCTATCATGCTTCTTAACCTCTCAGCGCAAGAAATCTAGACAAACTGAAAAACAATGGGGAGGTAAAGCCCCAAAAACAGGGACAGATTTTAAATGTTGCTCTTATAAACTTAAAGTTGCTAGAATAACAGGATATTTAGATTGTATTTTCTGAAGGAAAGGAAGTCTTTAACTCAAATGACTGTCAATCTTTAGTGACTTCATCCCCCAATTATTTGCCAGCAAACTACAAATGTTATGAGGAACAAACACACAAAAAAAATTAGGGAAACATCTGGACATTCTTGAAAATCTAGACAGTTCAGGGGTGTACAGGTAAGAAATGTTTTAATGGCTGGCATCACTAATTAAGTTTAATCACGTTTTTTATGTGTGTGTGTGTGTGTGTGTGTGTGTGTGTGTGTGTGTGTGTGTGTGTGTGTGTGTGTGTGTGTGTGTGCACATATATACAGACATTAAATATACTACAGCAAATCTGAAGCATTAGGAGGAGGAAATATTCTACATCAAAAATATTAAAATATATATATTTAAAAAGCAAAAACAAACAATTACAAAACAATTTAACAGACACCCATTCTCTAAGTGCAATAATGCCCTCCAGGTGTGTGTTACTGTGAAAATAATGCCCTTCCAGGGGTGTAGAGGCCCAATACTGTGCGTTATTTATACAGTAACTTACACTGTGTAGGGCATTATTGATTGCTTGCAACACCACTCATTGGTCGACAAGACTGCAGCTTGGATGTGGTATCTCTTCTCCATAAAGGTCAACCTAGAAATTAACCTTGTAATTATAGGCTTGTGAAAAAATCTCCAAGGCAAGCTGATAGAGTTTATGAATGTTAATTAACTGGCTGGTGACAGTAAGCAGTATGACTTTATGCAGTTGACACCTTACCATTCCAAGCTGTTTCATTTCTATGACTGGGTCATGGCTGAGGTGGACAAAAGGAACCATCAGAACATGGTGCAGCTAGACTTCATTGAGGCCTTTGGTATTAGGCCACACTGCGGTTTCATAGGGAAATGAAGCAGTTTGTGGGAGGGACTAAAATCAGTGGTGTGGGTTTGAAACTAGCTGCATGACTGGAAGCTGAAGATGATTATAAGAGAATTATCAGAAAAAGAAATCAACATGTAATGGCATGCCTGAGTATTCTGTGATGGGATCTGTGATGGGATCAGTCCTATTTAGTATGTGTGTGTGTGTATATATATATATATATATATATATATATATATATATATATATATATATATATATATTAGATGTATCAGATTTCAGACAGGATTTGGAAAACAAAATCTGGTTATATGCTAATGATTTATAGCACTGACACAATAATCACAGTTAGGGGCCTTCCCCAGATAGACCCCTGGGGACTGGCATTATAGGCATATATGTGTCAGTCTGGATTTAATACATAAAAAAAGTGCAAAGCTGTGGGGCGGCCATGGAAAACAGAGCAAGAAAAAGATACAACTTTAGTAATCATCTTTAGGATGAATCATGTCAGTACAAACAGTGAAACTGCTCGGGTGAAGGTTGTTAAGATACTGGTGTACACAGGCTAAGAATATTCCAGAGGTGTTGAGGTCTTCCATTATACAGAACATGGCTAAAGTTGTATCAGTACTATGAATAATCTGAGGACCATACACAAAAGAAAAAAGTGATGAAGGAATGTAAGGGGTTGCAGTATAAGCAGAAACATAGAAATGTGGACATATATATTTTAGAGGACTGAACAGAGAGAGGATATGATATGAATATTCTGTGTTCCTTTGTGTTAACTAGGAGGTGTGTAGCTGAAAACAATGTGGAGAACAGGTAGAAGGGGACATGGGTTGCAGTTGTAATGAAACATTCAAGGCTTTACTTAATAAAATACTACGTAAAGGACAAAAGTAGCCAAAAATATTGCTTGAGGCTGTAGGTGATAAAGGAAGGGAGGCGATAAGGTAACGGCTGGTGAGAACTGTTCCAGTGTTACCAGTAGCGTAGCACTCAGATGGATTAAATGGACTTTCTTTCCACTTTCACTGGCATGTTCATATGGTCATTTGTAAAATAATGCATTTAAAGTGCATTCCCTTAAAGAATTCATCTTATAATTAAGGTTGGAATCATTCTGAGAAAGTGGGTTCAGATTATTATTTTTTTTTGCTTGCTTAGCCATTTCTGAGGGAGTTTCTCCCTGGCAGATCCATATGGACTGAAAACTCTAAGAAATCCTGATATCTGAATGGATCCAAAAATGCTTACAGAATGTTTTAAGTTTTAGAACTTAAAGCTGAAAAGCAATTGAATTATCTATGTTGATGCCACAGAAAAACCTTGTGTAGATTTTATAACATGGAAGTTTTTATGCATGGTCTGAACAAAAGTAATCCTCATTATTTACTGGTAGTACACAGAGATAAATAAATCCTTTCTGCTTTCAAAATTTCACAGACTGATTCTGACAGAGTGCTACATAATGTAAGTATGAAGGTCATAATTACACAATGAAAGGAAAAATTCATGTAAGTTTTTTCCCCAGATTTCGTCCATTAATGGTGTTCTCCTGCGCTTCATAATGAGATATTTTAGAAAATCAAACAGACAAAAGCAGAAAACACTATAAGTGGATCACTGAGACAGAAAACTGCAAGTGTTAAAACAGAGTCTGCTGCCTGCAAACAAGAGTGTGTTGCTCTTATATTTCATAATTCATTAACAGCAGTTATTAAAAACACTCATCACTGTCATTTGTTGTTGCTTTTTTTTTTTTTACAGCTTCTTAATGCTCACCTGCCTACGTTAAATTTCAAGGTTTGCCTCACTCTGGGGAATCTGATACCCCTTGGTGCTTGATTGAGCATAATTGCACGTTCTCCATCTTTCAGTTGTTCGGCATTTGCCCAAATTATGTTCCTTGCTCTGTAGGGGACCCATTCTCATTTCTTGGACAAATATTTAACTTTTAACTTTAGCACTTTAAAGATTAGTACCGTCAGCCTTTAAACTTTCACTGTACTTGTTTGCTTAGTTTTAGTTTTACTGGGGTTCTCCATTTGCTCAGTGTCCCTACAGTTGAGTCTCAGAGGAAAAATGTTTCAAATTATCATAAATATAAAGCAAAATTCACACAGCATTTCTAAGTAAAGTACAAGCAGGGTCCAAGAACGGTATCCAACAGCAAAATAGGAACATACAGCCACAAGGATTTGTAGTAATACAAATAAAATTATATATTTTTATTTATTTATTTTATCTGTACTGAAGAATCTTTACAAATGACGGAATGTAAACCCATACATGCATACTTTTAAGTGGTTATCTGGTTAATAGATATGTCCAGTAACTGACATGAAATTAGTAGGATATACCCTAAATGACAGAGCGGAGGGGCTGCTAGTCAAGTATGGTATTATACTTTGTTATATTCTAGGTTTAAGGAACAAAATGTGAAACTGAATAAAAATACTCTGAATGTTGTGGGGTTTATATCTATTCCAAGTGATTTCTCAATTTTCATTATCATGTCCGCTGCAGTACAGTATCGACTCTGCATTTAGTTTTACGAAAGACATTCATCAACCTGTGTTACTTCAGATACATGTCACGTCATTAGGGACAAAGACTGCACATGTGCCCAGATATGCATGTAACATGTGTTGGAGGACTCTTTCAATTCAGAGGTGCTAATAACAAGAGAGGAGGTAGGAAACAATGACTTACTTTACTCTGTAGGAAATGGGGCAGACAGGATGATCTAGTCCTTCTATGTTCATCATTGTCTGTGTACATCTGCTACAGCAAATAACAAGGAGAGATAGTACAAAATGGGGGGGTTTAAAAACGTTATCCTGTTGATATTACTGCTTTTTACTATGGTTTGTAATTATGTATCTCATCGAATGTTGACATCATTGTGCATTTAAACTGCCTGTTTTATTTAATCTTAGCTTTACCTTCAAACTATGTGCTTTTGATTGTATAGGTTCATAGGTTAAGCCATTT
Source organism: Protopterus annectens (assembly GCF_019279795.1). Lineage (NCBI taxonomy): Eukaryota > Metazoa > Chordata > Ceratodontiformes > Protopteridae > Protopterus > Protopterus annectens. Next base: position 56,501,851 of record NC_056750.1, on the reverse strand, counting down.
TAAGCCTAGCCAATTATCCTTTCTGAGACTCAAACCCTGCACCTTGTGTTTATAAGGCAAACACCTTAACCATTAGGCCACCCTCCCAACTTTTAGGATATCTTGATTTTTTTGCCTGATTGTCCCAGGATTTCCATGGTTAACACGTAAAACAACTAACTAAATAAATAATTAAATAAGGCAAATTCTAAAACTTCTCAAGTCGATTTCTAGGAAAAACAGGTCATAGGCCTACCGTCAGAAAATCAGAAATGCCTCCTTAAAATACAAATACAGGTTGTAGGCATACAATACTGTGGATAATTCAAACAAGGATTTATTTCTCACTGCCATGCATATTAATGTGAAGAATTGTATAAATGCAAGGGTAGACAAAGGAACAGAGATCACTTTAATGAAGAACTACCAAAACATAAAACATCTGACCTTGGCATTTGGGTTTATGGTTTGTGTTCATCATGTGACTTCCTGTTTTTTCTTCCATGTTCATTACTGCTGTAATTGTTTTAAATGCAGTGCTTTAAACTAAAAGTCAGTTTGATTTTTTTTATGTTACCTTTTTGCTGTCTGTGATGTGAGACATCTGGATTGTCACTGCTGAAACAGTTTTTTCTGCCTTAGCGATAATTGTAAAATTCAAATAAAACAGTGAGAAACATGAATTGTGAGTGCACAGAAATTATGCATAGTTCGGTCTCATAAGGAAACGTGGTTGTGCAATCATGCAGGTAAAGATAAGTAAATAATTAAAAGAAAAGGTGTACAGTTAAACGTTGTATGACAGGCTGGGGGTTGGTGTTATTTAATTCACACACACACACACACACACACACACACACACACACACACACACACACACACACACACACACACACACACAAAGACACACAATCACCTATGACCACTGAATGCATCACAGGATGTGGAAAGTGACATTTTATCTGCTTTTGTATTGTGCTGTACCATACCCAAGAGTGATTCAGTGTACAATATTGTCCATCTCTCACCTTTGTGCAATATTAAAGGTAACGTATGGTATATTAACTGCACTGTAATCATGCTTACTGTACTGTATCGCATCTCACCATGTGATTGAGCACTGCTATACCATATCGCATCTCACCATGTGATTGAGCACTGCTATACCATATCGCATCTCACCATGCGATTGAGCACTGCTATACCATATTGCATCTCACCATGTGATTCAGCACTGCAATACTGCATCACATCTCACCATGTGATTCAGCACTGCTATACTGCATCGCATCTCACCATGTGATTCAGCACTGCTATACTGCATCGCATCTCACCATGTGATTCAGCACTGCTATACTGTATCGCATCTCACCATGTGATTGAGCACTGCTATATTGCATTGCATCTCACCATGTGATTCAGCACTGCTATACTGTATCGCATCTCACCATGTGATTGAGCACTGCTATACCATATTGCATCTCACCATGTGATTCAGCACTGCAATACTGCATCACATCTCACCATGTGATTTAGCACTGCTATACTGCATCGCATCTCACCATGTGATTCAGCACTGCTATACCACATCGCATCTCACCATGTGATTGAGCACTGCTATATTGCATTGCATCTCACCATGTGATTCAGCACTCCTATACTGTATCGCATCTTACCATGTGATTCAGCACTCCTGTACTGTATCGCATCTCACTATGTGATTCGGCACTGCTATACTGTATCGCATCTCACTATGTGATTCGGAATTGGGCTTGTTTTCCATTTCTGTCAGACCCTGTCTCTTCCCCAACACAAGAATATATCTCTATGTATCAGGACATGAAGGTTGGAAGAGGGGTAAGGTGACACTGTACCTACTCCTAATATGGTGTACTGTTCAAACACCATGACTGTTGCAAACTACCTACTCCTAATATGTTGTAGTGTTGCAAACACCACAACTACACAGTGGGCTTCATTCTACATCAGTCCTTCATCTTTTCTCTTTCCAATAACACTAAGCACATGGCATGATGTGAGCACAGTACCTGTTCTGTACCTGCATGTATTGCGCTGGAATAATACCTAACACTGAGGGAGAAACAGAAGGTTTTTCTCTCCCGTCCTGTTAGTCTACTATTTTTCACCAGTACTAAATTCATCATAAGTTGACGTATGTATTTTTGTGTTTACCTTCTGCATGTTCTGCTATGTCAGATGCCTGTTATTCAGAGGGTTAAATAATGCCTTCTGCTGCAGAGGTTTCACTAGCGCTAAATAAATTAAAGTAGCATGCCTAGTTCTGGGGTCAGAGAGAGACAGAGAGAAGGGGGTCTTCTCTGTAGTACTCTGGTCTCCTTCATCTTATACTAAATGTTTCAGATTTATTAGAAGCCCACATAAAACCACAGCTGTGGGCAAAATGCCAAATTTAACCTGACAAGGTCACCGTGTACCATATTGCCACGTACACGTGTAGCAGCAAAATGCATACATTACAGTTTGTTTTACTTTCCAAACTTTGTTTAAGCCACTGGTTGTATTGGCATCTTCTTTCCCTACCAGAAATGTGGTTTGTGACCTGAAATATAACAAATACTTGCTCCATTTGATATATCTGAATAGTTTCTACTTCTGCCCTCACATAAAGTAGCCAGCTACAATGTATGAGTCTTAGACTGCAATGTATCAGTTTTAGCTAATCAGCTACAATCTATCAGTCTTAGTTTGTTTCATTTATATGCCATTTAAGTGCAGTTTTGGGGAACCTGTTCAGGTGCTTATTATTTTTTCTGCAGTTCTTATGATGCATTTTAAAGTGCTACAATAATTCTTCCTGGTGTTTTTTTATACAGCATTAAATAGATAGAGGCTTTCTCAGCTCCCATGGTTCTAGTGAAATGAGTCAGATTTACCCCTTTACCCCTATGATTTTCTGAATTTTTTTCCCTTTCCATTATGTAAACAGTGATCAAACTGTAAAAGGAATGTCCCCAAGAAAGAAGAGGATGCCAAGAACAAATAAGAAAGCAGTGAGTAAATGAGGCATTATGTGCCAAAACCTGCCTGACTGGCATTTACAATTTAGAAGAAAAGCAAACCAATTTGGATTCACACAACCAGAACTGTCAACAACCAGAGAGGCAATGTATGCAACTGAACATGAGTATTTAAGGAATTGTAAGAAATAAATCTGAGGTCTACAGCTGGTGACAAAGTTCCTTTAAATTAAGATCTATCCAGTCAAAAAACGTGGAAAATTCTCCGAGTTTCTTCACTTCCCAAGTTACTGTGTAACAGGTATGCAGGAGCAATAAGCCATAATTCTTTGTACAGATTCAGGGGCAATATTAGGGGGACTATTGAAAAGCTAGAATAGACAAATTGTCAAAACCAATATGATTGAGACCAAAGGTCAACAATTCAGTCCATCGACAAAAAACTCATACCCAAACAACACCTGCACAACAGAAACAATGCTTTTGTGGGTGAGCAAGTCCACCCTGCATCCCCTCAGCCAATGTTAGTTATATATACCCACTCTGAGATCGCACTACAATGGGGAAAGGGCAACTTTCCTGATCCCTACTGTACAGCAATCTTGGTCAGAATGGTTCGATGGACTGAACTGTTGACATATGGGTTTCGACAATTTGTCCATTCGATCTTTTGAAATAGACCCATATCAGGATATATGTTTTTCACAGAGCTGATAGCATATTGGGTACATAAGAACAGTCTTTTTTTGAGAATATGCTGCTTTAAACAGCAGTCGTGCAGTCACATATACTTGTTAGGCCATCTTTTTGGGGGAACATGATTAATTCTCAAACACCATTTCATTGAAATATAGATTAAAAAGAATGAAAGAGTGAATGTAATATCTTACCATCATACATTGAACTAGCATGCACTGTTTATGCAATCACTAAAGCACACACCTAAAGAAGCACCACACATCTCACATAAGCTTACACCCAGTGGTCCCCTAACAGCAAAGCCCATAAGACAAGCATATACTTTACCTAATACTCTTGTCATTCAGGACTCCATTGTATGAGACACAGATGCCCCACTCACCAGGTTAGACACACACATGCCCCACTCACCAGGCTAGACACACAGATGCCCCACTCATCAGGCTAGACACACAGATGCCCCACTCATCAGGCTAGACACACAGATGCCCCATTCACCAGGCTAGACACACAGATGCCCCACTCACCAGGCTAGACACACAGATGCCCCACTCACCAGGTTAGACACACAGATGTTGAACCACAAAAACTGCAAACACGAAGTAATCAAATACGACAATCCAGTCCAGGAAATAAATAAATTTATTGTGTTCTAACGCCTTGGCATATACTGCCTTCAGTGGAATAAAAATCCCATACAAATCACTCCATTTTATGTACCTTACTAATACAATTAAACAACTAATTATTCAATTAAATTAAAACTTTCCAATTACAAGAAATATTCATACCATCTGGATTTAAAGTACCAAACGTTAAAATAAGTAACCCTTCCTTGTATAGAAGTGTACTTTTAACATCACAATAGCTACTTCTTTTCTATATGCTCTAAAACAGTGCCCTGTAAACCTTCATTCAGGATTTCCATTATGATATTTTAAAAATGTTGTGCAACTGGACTTTCATATCTACAATTTTTTATGTCTCTAACATGTTCTTGTAAATGGGACTTAAAAGCCCTTTTACTTTCTCCTGTATAAAACTTGTTACATGGGCATTTTAGCGCATATATAACACATTCAGTGGTACAACAAAAATTTGATAAAACTTTAAATTTTCATCCATTAATATACTGAAAATTCAATGTAACATACAGACAAGAAATACATTTTCCACAAGGAGTGGTACACAAAACATGTACACCGCAAGGTATACCAACACCTGGAATCTGAAATCTACTATGTACTACCCTGTCTTTTATACTATGTCCTTTTTTGAAACAGAATATAGGTTTAGTACATAAATAAGTAAATTCTTTAAATTTCAAAAGATACCCCCAATACTGCTTAATAATTGAGACTACACTGTCACTCAACAAGTCATATGTCAAAACCACATACATTTGCTGTTGTTCTCCGTGGGGTTGTTTGTTTCTTGTATTAGCATTTCCATTATTATATATCTTACTTGTAACTTTAACTGAACGTGTTATATATGCATTAAAGTGTCCATGTAGCAAGTTGTATATAGGACAAAGTAGAAGGGTTTTTAAGTCCCATTTACAAGAACATGTTAGAGACATAAAAAATTGTACATATTGCAGTATATGTTGAGGTGCTAGAACACAATAAATGTGTTTATTTCCTAGACACACAGATGCCCCACTCACCAGGTTAGACACACAAATGCTCCCTCATCAGGTTGGACAAGGAGAATATAATGGCTAGTTGCCTGTCTGGAACCAGGACCTACAATATCAGGCACCTCAGGTACCCATGTGATTCTGTCATAGTCCATGTGGGTGTAAATGACCTGAGACATACCTCATTGGACATAATGGATCTCTCGGAACTCTTAATAGTCAATTTCAAACTATATTGGTAGTTTTGTCTTTTTGATATTGCAAACTTAACAGCCACAAAAAACTTACAGTTGCTACAATTTATAGTCCCCCAAGAAATAATTTTCCCATACTTGAACAAATTCTATCCTGGTTAACTCACTTCATACCCAATGAAACTATAATACTTGGTAATGTCAACATGGACTGGCAAACCCTCACCCCAAATTCCCCTAACTTCACTATAAATCTTCATGGCTTCATTCAACTCATCACAACCCCATCACCCCCTAAGTAAGCCATCCAACTCCCGCACAATCCTGGACTGGATTCTTGTCTCCAATCCTAACCTACATCACAACCCCAAAACACTACCTGATTCTCTAAGTGACTACTCCCCCATTTGCATCCAAAGATATGCCCTACAACAACATAAATCACACAAATACAAAGACCATCATACTCTCTTTAACTTTGACCGCATGGTATTTAAATAATAGATTCTCTCCACTTACCCCTTGATGAAGCTGTTCACAAATTCAACACTTTATTCCTTGATATTCTCAATTCCCTGGCTCCCACTAGGAAAATTAAAATAAAATCCCATTCTACACAATGGCTATCAAAGTCCACTCACTCTCCAATGCATGAAAGAGACAATGCTTGGAAAAAACTGGTTAAAATTTAAATCTCATTCTCACTTCCAAAACTACAAACAGCTCCGTAACCTCACCAAAAAGCAGGCCATCAATGACAAAAAAAACGTCTATCAAAAACCCCAATCATGGCATCACAGGAATCCCAAAAAATTTTGCAACAGCATGAATAAAATTCTCTATCCTGGCAGTATTAGTTCATCTAACCCTTTTCCTAGCAACCCTCCTCTGGAAACCGCCAACAATTTTTAACTCCTACTTCACTGATCCCATCACCAAATTAGCCCTGAAATAGTAACAGCACTGACCCCTCACATCCCCAACCTCAGTCATACAACTACCTTCTCACTCACACCTGTCCCCACTACCTACATAAAAACTCTTCTCAAGAAACTTTAGCCGTGCTCCCCCTCAGCAGATAACCTATCACCCAACTTCCTAAAGCTCACCGTTACCTCTTTACCTTACCCTGTCTCCACCATAATCAACCATTCTGTCCAAGAATCCTCTGTACCCTCTATCTGGAAACAATTCTATACCATTCCTATCCACAAGGAAGGACACTCCACTGACCTCTCAAACTACCTCACCATAGCCATTCTCTACCCCCTCTCTAAGTTACTAGAAAAATGTATTCATAAGTAACTCCTGGACTACCTAGTGCAAGAAAATCTACTCACACCCACCCAACATGGCTTTCACTCTAACCATAGCACTGCTACTGCTCTAATATCTTTCATGCAAACTATCACACAAGCCAGAGAAAATAAACTAGTCTCCTTTCTATTTCTAGAGCTCTCCAAAGCCTTTGACTCTGTTTCTCACCCCGAGCTCTTTACCAAACTGTCTGACTTTAATATCACTAACCCTGCTCTAACATGGTTTCTAGTTACCTCTCCAACAGGCAGCAGTCTGTCAAATGGCCCTCTTCCTTCCCCCCTTTCTCCCTGTCAGTACAAACATACCACAAGGATCCATTCTCAGACCACTACTAAACATTTTCACTGAGTGTCTTCCTACTTCCTGCTCTCACTCCTCACTCATACAATATGCTGACAACTCGCCTATCATCTCCACCTCTGACAATCTCCTTGACCTCCACCGACTCACCCAAAATTCCTCTCTGTCGAAAATTAGCTAATCAACAATCAGTTCATTCTCAGTCCTAAAAAGCAAACTTCTACTGTTTCTTTCAAAGTCCCTTTCTCATCATAAATCATAATTTACTTTCACATCACTTAACAGCACCGCCATAAACATTAAAACACAAAACTATTAGGTGCAATCATCGACGATGAATTTAAATTTAATCTCCAGATATTCAACTGTATAAAGAACACATGAAAAACTTGGACTGCTTTATAGAAATAAAAATACCACACAAATGACTGTAGACTTTCTCTTACTTATGCCTATCTTCTTCACAGCCTTCTCTGTGCCTCTCCTACCATGGCCAACTTACAATCCTATCAAAGAACCAAACTTAAACTCACTTACAACAAAGTTGCCAGGCTTGCTGCAAGTCAACTCTACAACTCTCACCACTGCCTTTCTTTGCTAACTTTAAACTGGCTAGAATTCTCCCAGCAGCTCTTACTTCCCCAATCATCTCTTATTCACTTCATCTTAAACAACCGCCCTCCTGCCCCAGCATCTCTTCACTTATAACCCTCTACACCCCCACCCACTAACTTTGGAGCTCTGATCAGTTTCTCTTAGCAATCCATAAGCCATAAAGAGCAAAAGGACATAACTTATATAGCTACTCAGTTGCCCTAGCTTGGAAGAAACCTCTACTGAACATTAGAAATCTTCCCCCCACTCAAAGCATAAAAAAAAACATTAACAGAAACTTTACTAAAATCTAGGATCAGCACAAGCCAAAGCCCTAACTAACTCGATTACTGTATTTTCCTCCACTTTTTCTTGTACTCTTTTCTGTCCATTAACTATTCCCTTTGACACAGCCTGCCAACTCTTCTCAATTTACTGCTCAGTTTGCTGACCCACACTTCTCCATACTCTCTTCTCTACCTGCAAATTCTTTGATGTACCCACCATTGATTGCTATTAGCTTCCTTTCTTCTGCCTACGGCTGTACCACCATTGATGTACTACATATTGCATATGTCTTCTGTCATGTATTTTAGTGTGTCATTCATGTATTTAAAAACCTCTTGTAATTACTGTTATCTTCTGTTTGTAATTTGTGTTCTTATGGGGCTTTTTCCCCAGGCCTCCACTGAAAATGGGCTATCACTCAGGCAGACATACCCGGTTAACAAATGTCAAAATAAATAAACAAATAATATACAGGTAGGTATGGGCCTTGCACTAAGCAGCATTCTACCCTCACCAGGGATGATGTCACAGTATGATAAAAAAAGACTGATTTTAATAATTGGCTTAGTTTCTGGTGTCACTCCAGGGGGGGATCCGATATCTGTCAGCATGGGAGAACATGGTCAAAAGACCATGTTGCTTTGCCAAAGATGGGCTGCACCTATCCACACTGGGCTTTAAAATGTTGGCTAAAACTTTATCTACCTTCTTTAGAGCCTTTTTAGGCAATATCAAAAAGACAAAACTACCAACATAGTGAAAAAAATCTACAAGGAATCCTAAGGTGTTATTGCTCAATGCTCAGAGCTTAAACAAAAAAACTCTACACCCTTCAAGCCCTCTTTAGTTTGGGAAATATAGACATCTGTGTTGTGACTGTGACTTGGTTTAAAGACATAGAAGGTACTCCAGAAGTACAAGGTTACAGTTCCTGCTAGCCTACCACACATTTAGACCAACAACAGCACAGACTGGGACCAAAGATGGAGACGTCTCAACCTTTGTTAGCAACAAAAATACCTCCAGGTTGGGGTTGGTTACACATGATGATACCATAGAGCTGATCCATGTGCAAGTCATCACTGGTAAAGCCCCTCACCATATCATGGGTAGCTACAGGTCACCATCTATGTCCCTAGATTCTCATGACTCTTACTTAAACCTACTAAAGGCTCTCACCATCCAACCAAATACCGTACTCATGGCTGAATTTAATTACCTCTCTACAGCTCGGGAAATGAACACTTCCTCAAACTCACAGGCACAATGCTTCCCGGATTTTATTAATATAAACACCCCAGAACAGATAGTGTATGCTCTAACCACAGGATCAAACATACTGGATTTGGTACTCACCAACATGGGACAACAGTGCACCACCTCTGTATCACGCTATCACTAGTGAGGTTGCACCACAAAGCTGTCTTCTTTGAAGTAAAAATCAACCCAGAAAACACAGCTAAACCAGTAACAGTTAGGAACTATACAAAATGGCAAATGACTCCATTGCTAAAATGCTGTTAGAAGTTGACCCACTAGTAAGGGCTCTAGGAACATATGTCAACAGCAACCTGGCCTTTAACCAACACATAACTAAAATAATAAGAAAATCATTCTATGTTGCCCAAATTATAGGTAAGCATATGCCATCTAGGTCCAAAGAAGTTATAGTACTACTCTACTCAATCCTTGTCTGACCTGCCATTGAATACAATGCCACCTTTGGCATGTATCTAACCAGCCACTAGCAACAGTTGGAATGCCCATAAAGATTTCTCAACAAGAGAATTTAGGGCATGAATACCCTGTCCTGCATTGATCACCTAAAGGCTCTGTCTCTGTTTTCAGTCTCCTACAGGCTGCTGAGAGTGGATCTTTGTCTGCCTTATAGAGCGTCCCCAGACCCAACCCTGATAGATCTGTTGCATATGTGCAAAACAAACAGCGCTAGAAACACTAGATCCAGGTATCTGAACTTCACTTGTGACAGAAACAGAACATGCTGGAGAGAGAGATATGTGTCTTATGTGTCCCAAAGGATCTCCACACAATGGAATAGACTTCCCATCCATGTAAAACAGAGTTTATCCCTGACCCTGTTCAAATGAAACCTTGACAATTGAATGGGAAATTGTAAATTTACCCTTGGTCTGGTCCCCATGTCCCTTATAAGAAAAGTACTATCCTAACTAACACCCCCCCTACAAATCCTTAGTTACCTCCCCCTACTAACATCCTTCCCCTACTAACATGCCTCCCATATAGACCAGACACCCATAATACTCAGAAACCAAATGGTTTGGGATGCACAGCTAGGCTTGTAAGGGTCCTAGTGATTATTAGCCTAGTAACAACCTATGAAGCTATGATAGGAAACAGAATAAACTAACAGGTAAAAGATCTAAATGTTAATTAGCATTATGTGCTGTTACCAAGACAACTGTGACAATCAAATACTCTACAACACAACAAGTTTGTTCTACTATGAATATGAGACCAGCACAGATTTACAGTAGCACATACTCAGTGCAAACAGAACATAAAGAAACTTAAGTATGGTGGAAAACCACTATATTTTTTAAAAGATTTGCAGGAGAGTTGTCTCCCCATGACCTTACTATTTGTATATTTAAACTAGAAAAATCATTTAACATAGGATCATCAGATCATAGGAAGTTACTATGCCATTTCTTGGAGGCCCTTACAAGCCTAGCCAAGTGTTCAGCCTATGTTCCGACAACTCAGTACCCAATGCCCCTGTCCAGCAGGGACACATGTGGAATCACAGGGGCATATTTTGTGTTTGCCATCCAGTTATCCAGGTTGTGCTTAAAAAGAGTTATTGAGGTACTCTGCTTGATGTGGAGCGGGAGTCTATTCCACAGAAGGGGGGTCTCTGGGACACAAATCTGTCCTGCCAACAAGTCTTATTGATGTCACAGACCAGGTTGAGGGTGCCCGTGTGGGTTATCAAGTGGAGCTTGACTTGCAGATATGCAGCAGTCCATCAAAGTGGTGCCTGAGATTGCTTTGTATGCCAAAGAGGTCATCTCTGAAGAATCTGTAGGAGACTAAGTAGAGGTACAGGGCCTTTAGCCTATATGTGTAGGGTAGATGTCTGAGGCCCTGGATTCTCCTGGTGGGAAAATCTGTGGTCTGTCCAGCTGCTTCATGTTCTTTGTGAGATACATGCCAAAAGGGGCATTGTACTCAATAACTGGACTTGTAAGGGAAGAATACAGGGCTGTTATGACTACCTTGTCTCTGGATGAGACACTTTTACTAATTAGGTGGGCCATGTAGAAAGCTTTCCTTACAATGGAGGCAATATGATTGTCAAATGCCCTCAGAGTAAAGAAAAACAAATATTTATTTAACTCTAAGCCTGTGTAGCCTTGGATTTAAAATATGTAGAAAGCAGGGATGTGAAGAGTTAGGGGGTAGAGTCCTTTGTAAAAAGCACACTGTATGTATTTCACTAGATATATTTTTACAACATATGTAGTATTCCTTTCTGGGGTGCCAGTTTCTGTGTATTATATATTTTACATTCTTTTACTCTGTTATATTTTAGTGGTACAAATATTTGTGATCTCTAAAGGAGTAACTGGTCATTTTCATGTTTTTTCATACTAAACTTGTAATACGTGCTCAAATCGATTTTGCAAGTCTATCCATTTGAATTACGCCTCGTGCAATGTGTTCATATTGGTGTACAACACTGATGGCGATTAACCTGCATTTGAATTACGCCTCATGTGATGTGGTTACGTTGGCGTACATCACTGATGGTGATTAACCTGCATTTGAATTGCACCTTGTGTAATGTGTTCAAATCGGAGGACATCACTGATTATGATTAACCTGCATTTAAATTACATCTCATGTAATGTGTTCAGATTGGAGAACATCACTGATGGTGATTAACCTGCATTTGAATTATGCCTCATGTAAGGTGTTCACATCAGTGTACATCACTGATGGTGATTGACCGGCATTTGAATTACGCCACATGTAATGTCTTCACATCGGTGTACATCATCACTGAGGGTGATTAACTTGCATTTAAATTACGACTCATGTAATGTGTTCACATCGGTGTACATCACTGATGGTGATTAACCTGCATTTGAATTACGCCTCATGTAATGTGTTCACATCGGTGTACATCACTGATGGTGATTAACCTGCATTTGAATTACGCCTCATGTAATGTGTTCACATCGGTGTACATCGCTGATGGTGATTTACTGCATTTGAACAACACTTCATGTACTGTGCTCACATCGGTGTACATAACTGATGGTGATTAACCTGCATTTAAATTATGCCTCATGTAATGTGTTCACATCGGTGTATATCACTGATGGTGATTAACCTGCATTTGAATTACAGCTCATGTAATGTGTTCACATCAGTGTACATCACTGATGGTGATTAACCTGCATTTGAATTACATCTCATGTAATGTGTTCACATCGGTGTACATGACTGATGGTGATTAACCTGCAACTGAATTATTTCTCATGTAATGTGTTCACATCTATGTACATCACTGATGGTGATTCACCTGCATTTGAATTATGGCTCATGTAAAGTGTTGACATCGGTGTACATCACTGATGGGGATTAACCTGCTTTTGAGTTACACCTCATGTGATGTGTTCACATTGGCGTACATCACTGATGGTGATTAACCTGCCTTTGAATTATGCCTCATGTAATGTGTTCACATTGGCGTACATCACTGCATCACTGATGGTGCTTAACCTACATTTGAATTATGCCTCATGTAATATTTTCACATCAGTATAGATCAGTGATGGTGATTAACATGCATTGGAATTACATATCATGTAATGTGTTCACATCGGTGTACATCACTGATGGTGATTACCCTGCATTTGAATTGTGCCTCATGTAATAGTTTCACATCATTGTACATCACGGACGGTGATTAACCTGGATTTGAATTACACCTCATGTAATTTGTTCACATCGGTGTACATCACTGATGGTGATTAACTTGCCTTTGAATTATGCCTCAAGTAATGTGTTCAGATTGGTGTACGTCACTGATAATGATAAACCTGCATTTGAATTATGCCTCGTGTAATGTGCTCACATCGATGTGCATCACTGATGGTGATTAACCTGCATTTGAATTACACCTCATGTAATGTGTTCACATTGGTGTGCATCTTAACCTGCATTTGAATTATGGATTATGTAATGTGTTCACATCGATGTACATCACTGATGGTGATTAACCTGCATTTGAGTTACACCTCATGTATTTTGCTCACATCGGTGTTCATCACTGATGGTAACGAACTTGCATTTGAATTATGCCTCATATAATGTGTTCACATTGGTGTATTTCTCTGATTGTGATTAACCTCCCTTTGATGTGCACCTCATGTAGTGTGTTCACATCTGTGTACATTACTGATGGTGATTAACATTCATTTGAATTATGCCTCATGTAATGTGCTCACATTGGTGTAAACCACTGATGGTGATTAACCTACATTTGATTTACTCCTCATGTAAGGTGTTCACATCGGTGTACAACACTGATGGTGATTAACCTGCATTTGAATTATGCATCATGTATACATCTCTGATGGTGATTAACCTGCATTTGAATTAAAGCTCATGTAATGAGTTCACATCGGTGTACATCACTGATGGTTATTAACCTTCATTTGAACTACATCTCATGCAATGTGTTCACATCAGTGTACATCACTGATGGTGATTACCCTTCATTTGAATTACGCCTCATGTAAGGTGTTCACATTGGTGTACATCACTGATGGTGACTAACCTTCATTTGATTTGTTCACATCAGTGTACAAAACTTATGGTGATTAACCAGCATTTGAATTCACAGCCGGTGTACAAGTGTACATCACTGATGGTGATAATATGTTCACATAGTGTATATCACTAAATGTGGTTTAAAACATTTGAATTACTTTCGTCATGTAATGTGTACATCACTGATGGTGAGTAACCTGCATTTGTTTTATGCCTCATGTAATGTGTTCACAGTTTTCCCATCGGTGTACATCACTGATTGACAGTGATTAACCTGCATGAATTACACCTCATGTAAGTTATCAGGTGTTTGGTGTCGCGTGTGCACTGATGGTGATTAACCTACATATGAATCATGCCTCATGTAATGTGTTCAAATCGGTGTACATTACTGATGGTGATTAACCTGCCTTTGAATTACTCCTCATGTAATATGTTCACATTGGTGTAAATCACGGATGGTGATTAACCTGCATTTGAATTATGCCTCATGTAATGTGTTCACATTGGTGTATATCACTGATGGTGATTAACCTACATTTGACTTACACTTCATGTAATTTGTTCACATCGGTGTACATCACTGATAGTGATTAATCTGCCTTTGAATTATGATGGTGATTAATTTGCGTTTGAATTACTGCTAATGTAATGTTTTCACACCGGTGTACATCACTGATGGTGATTTCTGTACATCACTGATGGTGACTAACTTGCATTTGAATTACGCCTCATGTAATGTGTTCACATTGGTGTACATCACTGATGGTGATTAACCTGCATTTGAATTATGGCTCATGTAATGTATTCACATCAGTGTACATCACTGATGGTGATTAACCTGCATTTGAATTATGCATCATGTAAGGTGTACACATCAGTGTACATCACTGATAGTGATCGGTGTACATCTCTGATGGTGATTAACCTGCATTTGAATTAAAGCTCATGTAATGAGTTCACATCGGTGTACATCACTGATGGTTATTAACCTTCATTTGAACTACATCTCATGCAATGTGTTCACATCAGTGTACATCACTGATGGTGATTACCCTTCATTTGAATTACGCCTCATGTAAGGTGTTCACATTGGTGTACATCACTGATGGTGACTAACCTTCATTTGATTTACGCCTCATGTTAGGTGTTCACATCAGTGTACAAAACTTATGGTGATTAACCAGCATTTGAATTACGCCTCATGTAAGGTGTTCACATCACTGATGGTGATAAGCCTGCATTTGAAATAAAGCTCATGCAATATGTTCACATCGGTGTATATCACTAATGGTTATTAACCTACATTTGAATTACTCGTCATGTAATGTGTTCATATCAGTGTACATCACTGATGGTGATTAACCTGCATTTGTATTATGCCGCATGTAATGTGTTCACATCAGTGTACATCACTGATGGTGAGTAACCTGCATTTGTTTTATGCCTCATGTAATGTGTTCACATCGGCGGACATCGCTGACGGTGATTAACCTGCATTTGAATTACGGCTCATGTAAAGTTTTCCCATCGGTGTACATCACTGATGGTGATTAACCTTCATTTGAAATATGCCTCATGCAAGGTGTTCACATCGGTGTACATCATTGACAGTGATTAACCTGCATGTGAATTACACCTCATGTAAGTTATCACATCAGTGTACATCACTTATGCTGATAAACTTGCATTTGGATTTTGCATCATGTAAGGTGTTCACTTCGGTGTACGTCACTGATGGTGATTAACCTACATATGAATCATGCCTCATGTAATGTGTTCAAATCGGTGTACATTACTGATGGTGATTAACCTGCCTTTGAATTACTCCTCATGTAATTTGTTCACATTGGTGTAAATCACGGATGGTGATTAACCTGCATTTGAATTACGCCTCATGTAATGTGTTCACATCAGTGTACATCACTGATGGTGATTAACCTGCATTTGAATTACGCCTCATGTAAGGTTTTCTCATCGGTGTACATCATTGATGGTGATTAACCTGCATTTGAAGTACACCTCGTGTATTGTGTTCATATCAGTGTACTTCACTGATGGTGATTCACCTGCATTTGAGTTATGCTTCATGTAATTTGTTCAGATTGGTGTACATCACTGATGGTGATTAACCGGCTTTTGAATTGCTCCTCATGTAATGTGTTAACATTAGTGTACATCACTGGTGGCAATTAATCTGCATTTGAATTATGCCTCATATAATTTGTTCACATTGGTGCACAGCACTGATGGTGATGAACCTGCATTTAAATTACACCTCATGTAATGTGTTCACATCAGAGTGCATCACTGATGGTGATAAACCTGCCTTTGAATTACGTCTCATGTTGTGTGTTCACATCGGCGTACATCACTAATGGTGATTAACCTACATTTGAATTGTGCCTCATGTAATGTGTTCACATCAGTGTAAATCAATATTCCTGATTCACCTGTATTTGAATTATGCCTCATGTAGTGTGTTCACATTGGCATACATCACTGATGGTGATTAACCTGCATTTGAATTATGCCTCATATAAGGTGTTCATATCAGTGTATACCATTGATGGTGATTAACCTGTATTTTAATTACACCTCATGTAATGGGTTCACATCGGTGTAAATCACTGATGGTGATTAACCTGCATTTGAATTATGCCTGGTGTAATGTGTTCACTTCAGCATACACCAGTGACGGTGATTGACCTGCATTTGAATTTCACCACATGCAATTTGTTCACATCAGTGTATATCACTGATGGTGATTAACCTGCATTTGAATTATGCCTCGTGCAATGTGTTCACATTGGCGTACACCACTGATGGCGATCAACCTGAATTTGAATTACACCTCATGTAATGTGTTTACATCAGTGTACATCACTGATTGTGATTCACCTGTATTTGAATTATGCCGCATGTAGTGTGTTCACATTGACGTACATCACTGATGATGATTAACCTGCATTTGAATTACGCCTCATGTAATGTGTTCACATTGGTGTACACCACTGATGGTGATTAACCTGCATTTGAATTATGGCTCATGTAATGTGTTCTCATCGGTGTACATCACTGATGGTGATTAAGCTGCATTTGAATTATGCCTCATGTAATGTGTTCACGTCAGTGTACATCACTGATGCTGATTATCCTGCATTTGAATTACTCCTCCTGTAAGGTGTTCACATCTGTGTACTTCACTGATGGTGATTCACCTGCATTTGAATTACGACTCATGAAATGTATTCACATCAGTGTACATCACTGATGGTGATCAGTGTACATCACTGATGGTGATTAACCTGCATTTGAATTACGCCTCATGTAATGTGTTCACATCGGTGTATACCACTGATGGTGATTAAACTGCATTTGAATTACACCTCATATAATGTGTTCATATCGGTGTACATCACTGATGGTGATTAACCTGCATTTGAATTATGCCTCATGTAATGTGTTCACATCAATGTACATCACCGATTGTGATTAACCTGCATTTGAATTACAGCTTATGTAGTGTGTTCACATCGGTGTACATCACTGATGGTGATTAACCTGCATTTGAATTATGTCTCATGTAATGTGTTCACATCAGTGTACATCACTGATGGTGATTAACCTTCATTTGATTTACACTTCTTATAATATGTTCACATCGGTGTACTTCACTGATGGTGATGAACCTGCATTTAAATTACGCCTCATGTAATGTGCTCACAATGGTGTACATCACTGATGGTGATTAACCTGCATTTGAATTATGACTCATGTAATATGTTCCCATCGGTGCACCTCACTGATGGTGATTAACCTGCATTTGAATTACGCCTCATGTATGATGGTGATTAACCTGCATTTGAATTACGCCTCATGTAATGTGTTCACATCGGTGTACATCAGTGATGGTGATTAACCTGCATTTGAATTACGCCTCATGTAATGTGTTCACTTTGATGTACATCACTCATGGTGATTAACCTTCATTTGAATTACGCCTCATGTAATGTGTTCACATCGGTGTACATCACTGATGGTGCTTAGTGTTATTATCTAGCCTATAGTGGTTATTACTGTTTTGTGTACTTGTGCTTTTCCTGTGAGTTAACTAAACAGAATTGCTCATATCACTGTTTCTCACCCACATTCGTGAAATGTTGTATCTCACCAGACGTAGCAGTTTCACACTCCTCCACAGAGGTCTTGTCTTCTGCTTTTTTAGAAAAAAAGATTTTAGAAATTATGATACGTTCATAGGTTATTACTAGGCTAGCTTATTAGTCTAACACTTTACCAGACTTCATGTAGCAATCATTGTAGCACACAAAAGTGCTACCAGCACTAAACATTCTACAGAGAAACAGCTCCAGTACTTATTATTTATGCCTACCCCTACAGGCATGTCAAAAGGTCAGTTCCCTGTGCTTTCTACTATTAACCTGTTGAACTCGGGCATCCTGAGGCAATGTAGCAGCTGCTTCATGTACACTGACAACCCTCTCCTCTTACCTCCTAACACTCAGACTTGTGAGAGATGCACTTACATATGCAAACTGGAAGCCATGCACTCTCCAGCCAAGACCAGAATAACTGGTCAAGAGGAGACGGTCAACACTTGCACCACATGACATGGAATGCATAGCCCTCTAAATCACACACCAGCAAGGCATTCACATAAATCCCAAACCACACACCCACCTTTGTGGAGGCTCTCAATAAAAATCTACCCAAACAGCAGAGACCTCCAAGGCAGAAACACACTCAACCACCACAACACAACACAAATCACAAGACACATAACTCTCCTAAACACTGTGCCACTCAACCAAAGCCATAAGGCAAAACAGCATGCCCAACACACAAGTCATAGGTGACTTGATACTGAGGCACACAGATGTCCCACTTTACTAGGTTGAAGAAGGAGAAAGTAATAGTCAGCTGCCTGCCAGGTGCCAGGATCTGTCATATAACGCACACACTCAGATCCCTCAACAACAGGCACAAATATGACTCTCTCGTTGCACATGTTGGTGTGAATGACCTGAGATGTACCACCCTGGACTATGTGAAAAGTGATATGGAGGAGCTGTTGGATTATGTAGCTCAGGCAGGTATGATCCTAGCCCTGAGCAGCCTTCTACCATCACCCAGAATGATACCACAGTACAAACAGAAAATTATTGATTTCAACAAATGGCTAATGTTCTAGTGTCATTCTCAGGGAATCCAGTATCTGTCTGCCTGGGATGACATGACTGACAGACCTTAATGCTTTGCCAGAGATGGCCTGCATGTGTCACCCCTGGGCTTCCGGATACTGGCCAAGGCTCTTGCCACCCTTATAGTGCCTTTTTAGGCAGTGTTCCAAAGACCAAATTACCACCGTAACTGCTACAAACAAAAGCAGTCTGCAGGTCATGCTGCTCAACGCTAGAAGTCTAAATCTCAAAATGCACTCACTTGAAACACTCCTTAAAATGGAGAGCATCGACATTTGTGCTATAACAGAGACCTGGTTTAAGGCAGCAGAAAGCATCCCTGAACTACCAGACTATAACTCATTCCACACCTTTCGGCATCAGAACTTGGACCAAAGCTACAAAGGAGTTGGTGTTTCCATATTCATAAAGGATGCACACACCTCCAGACTGGTAGCCCAACATAACACATCAGAGATACTTCAGGTGCAGCTAACATCTGAGTAAGACAGCGATTCAGGTCATAGCCTGCTATAGGTCTCCAACCATGTCCCAAGACTCACACTCCATGTTCCAAAGCACCCTAGAAAATATTATGGTCCAACCTAACACTCTCATACTGGGCAACTTCAACTAGCCCTCCATTAACTGGGAAAACTACTCATGTACCACTACACTTGCCCAACGTTTCCTGGAGTTCATTAATTCCAATGTCCTGGACCAGCTCATTCTTACCCCCACTAGAGATAGCAACATCCTTGACTTGGTCATTACCAAAATGGGCAACCGTTGCTCTATACCAATAGTCAACTCTTTCCTGGTTAGCTCTGACCACAAACTAATCACCTTGGAAATCCACACTAACCCCCCCCCCCACCGCAAAGGTAACCATCATGAAAAACTTCTCCAAAGCTAACTTTGGGCTCCTAAAAACAGAGGTGGCTAACTACATGGCACCCATACAACTGGCGAACAGTTGCATGACTGCCAAATCATACACTAATGCCCTGTATGAACATGCACACAAATGTATGGATCTTGCCATACCCAATAGAACCAAGACGCACTCCAACAAAAAAAGGAAGCCAATCTGGTGGTCCCCTGCCATAAACAAACTCTGCAACAGATTGAGGAAACTGATGTGGAACAAGGTGAAGTCCCAAGACTGGAAAAACTCCCTTATCAGCCTCAACAAAAAGTTGAGATCCCTCATCAAATCCTCTAAAGCTAGCTATGAAAACAGAATTGAAGCAGATAGTAAAGACAACTACAAGGCCTTCTACAGTTATGTAAAGAATCTTCACTGCAAAGTCAGATTTACACATGGCTAATGCACAATGGTATCTCCTATACCGAGCCAACAAATATTGCCAATATACTGGCTGACAGATTCAGTGACAACTTTACTCCTCTCTCCCCTACCAAAGGACCAATCACAATACCAGTCAATTGACAGGCACCCAGTATTACTGCTACACAGGTTGAAACAGCACTGTCTAAGGCCAAGAATACAGCTTCTATGGGACATGACAACATCCCTGGCTGTGTTCTACATGAACTACAGAGTAAACTAGCACCTCACCTGTGTGCCCTGTTCAATCACAGTCTCACCTCAGGCTCACTGCTACAGTC
>NC_056750.1:56473677-56476177 GCF_019279795.1 Protopterus annectens | reverse complement strand
TAACTACACACGAGGGTGAAAATTTCCTTTAAGTCAACAATCCAAACAAAATTCTGGCAGACAGATGACCTTAGTCTGTAGCAGGAATACAGACAGCATGTCAGCTGAAAGTGGAGCATTTGAATGCTCACTTATTTTTGAGATTTTATTAGCCGAAACATAAAGGGCCAGCATTCAGAAGTTAGGCCTAACTGAATATTTTTAAGTCCGTTAAGGTATGCTATACAAATAGTCCAGATGCACTGCATGTTTCATACAGGGCTTGTAGGTTCAGAGCTTCCTTTAAAGACATGTTAAACTACAGTATGAGAAACACAAAAACTCAAAAAGACAAGAACAAAATATATGTCAGGATAGTTTGTGTGCTATGCTCACAAGTAACACCAGGATTGCAGTCAACAAATTTCTCATTTTTTCTGTTTTTTTTTGTGGGATTCCGGTCTGATCTCATCTGTCAACCTGTCCATCTCCATTGCAAATAAGAAAGGGCTCAGAGCTGATCCTTGATGTAATCCCACCTCCACCTTAAACGCATCCGTCACTCCCACCGCAGACCTCACCACTGTCACACTACCCTCATACATATTCTGTACCACTCTTACATACTTCTCTGACACTCCCGACTTCCTCATACAATACCACAACTCCTTTCTAGGCACCCTATCATATGCTTTCTCTAAATCCACAAAGACACAATGCAACTCCTTCTGACCTTCTCTGTACTTCTCCATCAACACTCTCAGAGCAAACATCGCATCTGTAGTGCTCTTTCCCGACATGAAACCATACTGCTGATCACTAATCATCATATTCCTTCTTAACCGAGTTTCCACTACTCTTTCCCATAACTTCATGCTGTGACTGATCAGTTTAATCCCTCTGTAGTTACTACAGCTCTGCACATCACCCTTATTCTTAAAAATTGGTACCAAAACAAATTTTCTCCATTCCTCAGGCATCCTCTCACTTTCCAAGATTTCATTAAACAATCTGGTTAAAAACTCCACTGCCATTTCACCTAAACACCTCCATGCTTCCACAGGTATGTCATCTGGACCAACAGCCTTTCCGTTCTTCATCCTCTTCATAGCTATCTTTACTTCCTCCTTGCTAATCCACTGCACTTCATGATTCACTATCTGCACATCATCCAACCTTCTCTCCCTCTCATTCTCTTCATTCATCAACCCCTCAAAGTACTCTTTCCATCTGCACAACACACTCTCCTCACTTGTGTGTACGTTTCCCTCATTATCCTTTATCACCATTGCCTGCTGCACATCTTTACTAGCTCGGTCCTTCTGTCTAGCCAATTGGTACAGGTCCTTTTCTCCCTCCTTAGTGTCCAACCTTTTATACAACTCTTCATATGGCTTATCCTTAGCCTTCGCCACCTCTCTCTTTGCCATACACCTCATCTCCTTATACTCTTGTCTACTTTCTTCATCTCTTTGACAATCCCACTTCTTCGCCAACCTCTTTCTGTATACTCTCCTGTACTTCTTCATTCCACCACCAGGTCTCCTTGTCCTCCTTCCTCTTTCCAGATGTCACATCAAGCACCTTTCTAGCCCTCTCTCTTACTAGCTCTGCTGTAGTTACCCAGCTATTCGGTAACTCTTCACTGCCACCTAGTGCCTGTTTTAACTCAACCCTGAACATCACCTCACAATTAACCTTTTTCAATTTCCACTATTTGATCCTTAGTGCTGCCCTCGCACTCATCCTCCTCTTCTTGATCACCAATGTCATCCTACAAACCACCATCCTATGCTGCCTAACTACACTTTCCACTGCCACCACTTTACAGTCTCCAATCTCCTTCAGACTGGCCCTTCTACATAAGATATAATCCACCTGTGTGCATCTTCCTCTTGTATGTCACCCTATGCTCCTCCATCTTGTTAAAATACGTATTCATCACAGCCATGTCCATCCTTTTCGCAAAATCCACTACCATCTGACCTTCTGCATTCCTTTGCTTAACACCATACCTACCCATCACTTCGTCATCCCCTCTGTTCCCTTCACCAACATGCCCATTGAAATCTGCTCCAATCACCAGTCTCTCACCCTTGGGTACAGTCATCACCACTTCATCCAACTCACTCCAAAAATTTTCTTTCTCATCCATCGCACACCCAATTTGTGGAGCATATGCACTAACAACATTCATCATTACACCATCAATTTCCAGCTTCATAAACATCACTCTGTCCGACACTCTTTTCACCTCCAAAACACTCTTAGCATACTGTTATTTCAGGATAATGCCTATGCCATTTCTCCTCCCATCCACACCATGATAAAACAATTTGAAACCGCCTCCGATACACCTAGCCTTGCTCCCCTTCCATCTGGTCTCTTGCACACACAATAACCAGCTCATTGACTACTACACATACATGATTTATAAACACTAGCCTCCATAAACTTTATACAGGCCCAAACCTCCCATAAACTTTATACAGGCCCAAACCTCCCATAAACTTTATACAGG
>NC_056750.1:56446177-56468677 GCF_019279795.1 Protopterus annectens | reverse complement strand
TCTTAAACTTAGACGCAACTTTCAAAACACCACATGTGAGGAACAATTATTGCTTAGAAATACAGAATAAGAGCCAAAAAGTGAGATGACAGTGACAGCGTTTTTGAGTAGTGAGATGAGGAGTTTAGAGAATGTAGCAACAGAATTGAATGACTTTCCCAGGCTTGTGATAACTTGTTCTACTGCTGCAGGAGCATTTAATGATGCGATATATAACACATGAAATGTTTGTTAGCACCCCCCCAGGTGGTATTACTAATGGGATATACAACTGGGTTTTTTATATATTGAGGAGGAGCTGATGCAAATTAAAGTGAAAGTTGTATATGCCAAGCACCAAAGGAACTATAATAAATGTTATAGTTGTTCTGTTTTGTAATACTTATATATTTTTTTATTTTACATTTATTTACTGGGATAGCCCGACTGGACACATGTCCATTTTCAGTGGAGGCCCGGGGAGAAAAGCTATACATTCAGTACAGAAAAAAAAATAGGTGAACAATATGATAACAATATGATCATCTATACAGAAGCAAAAAATTGACAAAAGATAAAAATAAAACTTTTGATACAAAAAACAAAATTTGACACTAGATAAAAAATACAACTTTTGATACAGAAACAGAAATTGACACTAGATAAGCATAATACCTGACTATAGAGATAGAACAAGACTACTTAGAAATTAATTGGTGTAAGTTTAGCATGAGCTAGTATAACTATTAGAAACTTGAGCAGAAAAATAAAATACCTGATACTGTATTACAGTAGGTATAATTGGATATGAAGCAACCTGGGGTGGTAGAAACAGTGAAGGTTAGGTAATGCATGGACATAGCCAGGAATTAATTAAGTGTAATTTAAGTGAGTATTTGAACAGCATAATAGTGGAGGCACAAGATAAAGCAGGGGGAACGTTATTCCAGGATTTAGCTACGTTATGGGAGAATAGTGCTTTACCTGCAGTGCTGTTAGCCTTAGAGATACAAAGGAGTGATCTGTCAGTGGAGCGAAGGGGACGATTTGATTTGTAGGGCGTGAGTAGGTGACTTAGTGCTGGGGTTCTATCGGGATGTCTCACAATATTGTAGGCAATGATGAGTTGATGGTAATTGAGTAGTTGGGGAAATTCTAGCCATTGTAGTTCCTTTAGCGCCTGACAGTGATAGGTTCTGAAGGTGCAGTTATTAGCGAACTTGGCAATTGTGTTGTAACATATCACAAGTCTAGCAAGATCATGTTTTCTGATATGGGTAAGGATTGATGCCGGATACATTAGAGTGGACAGTAGATGGGTTTGGGCTAGGGAGATTATCGCTTGTTTAGAGAGAAAGTTTTTGGTGTCTTTATAGTGTTCCCATTTTTTTATGGACTTTTTTGATGGTTTGTGGAATGTGGACATCAAACTGTAGGTTTATGTCAATTTCTACACCCAGGAGTTTGGAGTGATCAGAGGGGGTGATGATAGCACCATTTTTGGAAGTGATTGAGAAGAATAGAGAGGTAGGAATAGATTTGTTGGGCGTGCAAAGAACCAATTTAGTCTTTTTGGGATTTAGGATAAGTTGAATCTGAGTAATCCAACTTTCCACTAAGCTAAAGGAATCCTGAGTGAGTTGATGTAACATGGTAAGTGAGGGTGCAGAGCAGATAAGAGTCAAATTGTCTGCATACTGTATGAGTGTAGCAGGGTGGGTGGAAGCATGAAGATTGTTAGTGAAAATTGAGAAAAGAGGAGGACCTAATATAGAGCCTTGTGGTACACCTATGGTTGTTGGGAGTAGAGGAGATAATATACCTTGCCATTGGACAGACTGCTGGTTATCTGACAGATAATTTTTAAATCAGACAATAGTTGGAGGGGCAAAGGCTAGAGAGTCTAGGGTGTCTAGAAGTAGGGAGTGGGAGACCATGTCAAATGCTTTTGAGAGGTCTAAACATATAGCAGATACAAAGTTATTGTTGTTTCTGTGTTGATTTACCAGGTTAGTAAAATAGTTGGGAGGATAAAGTCAAGATAGATTCTGTAAAGTGTTGATTAAATTGGGAGGCTATGTCCTTAGTATTGTTGGTGGAGGTGGGAGTTGGAGTGGTGGTTTTACCTGGTTTCAACAGTGAGTTGATAGTATGCCAAAACTTTTGAGGGTCTTTTGAGTCATTCTTTTGGGCAGCAAGGAAACAATTCTGTTTATCCAGTTTGGTTTGTTTCTTGGCCTGATTTCTGAGTTGTTGGTAGTTTTGTTTGGATAGGCTAGTGTTTTCTCTTTTCCACATTTTCCAAGCCTTGTCTCTAGACGTCAGTAAGACTCGTGTCCCTACTTAGCCATGGTGCGTTGTTTATCTTAACTCTAACTTTCCTAATGGGTGAGACTAAATTTAGAACATTAATGAAAGTGCTATTAAAGTAGTCGACAGCCTGGTCTAAACTTAGGGTTTTAAGTGGTTCCCAGTTACATTGTTTTAGAATGGAGTTAAGATTCTGTATATTTAGTTTGTGGTCATCTCTGACTTGTCTAAAAGCTATGGGCTTAGCTAAGCTGATGCATTTACAAAGGAGGACCGTGGGAAGATGGTCACTTAGAGTGTCTGGTAGACATCCTATCGGGTAGTTTTGTTTGGGGCAATTGGCTAGCGTCCAGTCTAGTACAGATTGTTTCTTGTTTTTTTTTTTTATCTATTCTAGTGGGTTCTAGGATGAGTTGGGAAAAAACAAAGAGAATGATGTGGTTAGTGGGGTTGTTAGAGTTACATGCTAACCAGTCAGTATTTAGGTCACCTAGTAGGATGGTTTCCTGTGGAAGATTATCTGTAGTCCAGTGTAGGATGTCTTCAATGGTGGGGGAGTTATTTCCTAGGGGAATGTAACAGCAGAGTATATTGATTTTTTGGTGTTGTTTATATATAGGACTGAACCTTAGATTTCGGCATTTTGAAATTTAGGTAAAGGGGTTTGTATGGGTTTTATGTTGAGTGTACTTTTAAAGAGGATAGCAGTTCCACCTCCCTTCTTGCTTACTCTATCCTGTCTTAATATATTATAGCCTGGTGGAAGGATTTCCTCATCTTGGGTGTTTGGTTTTAGCCAGATCTCTGTAATGGTTAGTATGTCTGGGGAGTAGTGGGCTATAAATCCATGTAGGTCAGGAAGTTTGTTAGATATACTCCTAGAGTTGATATTAAGTATCGATAGGTCAGAGGTTTGTTTGGCTGATAGTAGAGTGTTAAGCAGTCCTGGGTTTGGGTGTATGTCTCCTGAAGTGATTAGTTTCTTTGTGATAAACAGTATATATTTAATAGTGTGTGATACATCTGTGCTGGATCTAAGTGATATTTTTCTAGTGTAAGAAGTGGTTATGTGAAACTTATATATGAGTAGTACTGAGTTGTCTTTAAATAATGTGGCAGTGATAGGGAAATCTGAGGGTGTGTTTGATTTTGTATAAGTATGTGTTATATGGAATGCAATGTTTTTTAATGCTGTGTTGGTATGAATGGTTGTGATGTAGGTTAGGTATGCGAGTGTAAAACAAAGAATTCCTAGTCTGCGATGCATTTTTTGAGAGAGTGGTGGTTGAATACCGTTGGTGGTGTGGTTTGAGTGCGGAGGGAAGAGTGAGGGTATGCTGGTAGGTACTAAATTTGTATTGGTGAAGAGTTAGTAGGGAAAGTTAGGCCTAACTTAAACTAACAACAAACAAATAGAAACACTTCTGTATTTATAACAGTAGCAAATAATTATGTAGGATTATATAATTAACTCCACAATGTCAGTTTACAAATTTAAAATACTTCTTAGAACAATAAAATATCAGACTACAGTGTTTAAACAAGACAAGTAAAAGTGTCATCAGCTCCTATTCAAACACACTGATTATTAGGCCACGCTTCACTGTGCACACTTGTGAGAGGGTGCGAGATATCTGAACTGTACCCTAAGATAGCAGTTATAACACTGTTTACATGCCTCCACAGTACTAATAAGAAATTAGGCCACGCTTCGCTATGCACACTTGCAAGTGGGAGTAAGACACTAGCGTGCTTTATATTATCATGCTAATACAATATAATGTTATTACAGCATTGAACATTCAGAGCACAGCGTGTATACTAGGCAAGTATGTTGCCTGGTACTAGCAGAAAACACACACAAAACTTGTATAAGATCAAAACCATACATACACCAAACCTACTAGATAAGTTGGCTTTCATAAAAAATATAATCAGGCTTCCATAAGAAATTATTATCTGAATGATGCTTATTTCACATGTATTTGGTAACACCCCATCCCAATTACTTCACCCTAGAGTGACATAAAGGCCTATTAAATCCTTCTCATATACTTATTCACATAATCAAGTTACCAAATACCTTTTTAAAGCAGGAAAAATACTCTTAATAATGACTTACCTCCGTTGTTGTGTCTTTCGGCTTTTCCCGGTTTGGTGTCGCCACAGCGGAACTCCGGTCCGCTAATGATTGGCAGAAGAATTTTATGTGCCGAGTTGCCAGCCCTGATGCACAACCTTCAATGAAGGTACGCCCATTCATGCATGTATGTCTCCATACAGAAGACGCTCTAGCTGAAAATCGAACCGGACAGCATCTTACTGTGAGGCGACAACGCTACCGCAGCACCACCACCGCAGTAATGTGAAAAAATCATATACCACTGCACTTATAAGGAAAACGAATTAGAATATACAAATGACTAGCTGAAACTAACAAAGCAACTAATACACTTTCTGTTCATCCATGGTTTCAAACCAATTATCAAGGCAGATTATACAAATTAAAGATTCCAAATAAATGGCTCTCCAAAAAAAAAAAAAGGGGGCCTACTTAAGTATCGCTGCCGTTGATTTTATATAATCAAATATTCATAGCAACATGTCCAAAACCAATTCTTCCACATACCATACACTGGTAAGTGAAAAATAATAGAAAGACCCTCACAAACAATAAAATGTTCAAAGTCAACACCTCCTGTTGTCCGGTAACTGTTCGTTTCCAGTTCAAACTGTAAAGTTCGTTAACTTCTGCCCCTTATTAGTTGCTCAGTTCACCACTAAACTCTTCTGATGTTCCTTCAAGCAATGAAAAGCTTTACTGAAAATTCAATTTATCAGAAAAATAGTCACAAAAATACTGAACCTGCAGTCTAGAACACTGCCTCTGTATAAGATGTATAATCTGAAAATCATTGTAGCAGCAAACACCACCGGAAAGCAATCATTTTAATATGTAGAAAACCTCCTTATTGTAGTAGGTGAACTCAATGGACAAAGAACTATAAAAACATTCCTCTGACAACATAACCACAAGCAGATATAAGTCCACAAGTAAAACTGTTTAGTGAAAAAAATCACAGGGAAACACCTAATGGACCTGCAGTTGAAAAAACAGCCGCTGTAGGAAAAAGATCTTGATGATCAGTCTCTTCTCTTTTTGTTTTTTTAAAAATGTTTAGTTTTCGTTTTCTCTTTCTTGTTTGGTATCAGGTGAAGAGCCCAAGGATGCAGTTGTAGTTTACATGATGATTTTCATGGTGAATTCCAGAAGCTTCTGAATCATGCACACACACAGATAGATAGATAGATAGATAGATAGATAGATAGATAGATAGATAGATAGATAGATAGATAGATAGATAGATAGATAGATAGATAGATAGATAGATAGATAGATAGATAGATAGATAGATAGATATACACATAAATAAATACACAAAGATGCATGCACATTGTAATAGGGGATAGGCATAGAATTTGTCATCACCTGTAAGGTATGCAGTGTTCTTATGTGGGTAAGTCAAAAACAGTGTTTAAGATTAGAATCTTGCAGCACTTTAAATAAGAAGATGCCTATAAAATGTTTTGCATAAATATGTTTTAATGTGTTTTAGAAAATGATGCATGTCATTATTTTGTCTTTCAAGTACTGGAAGTAGTGTGTTTAAATGACGGGGAGATTTTAATGACAAATTAACAATAACAACACTGCTGGCGAATAATATCGACAACAGTTTACCCTACAGGTACAAATGAGTTAGTTTCCTTGCAGATCTCATTTATTGTGTGATGTCAAATGAAAGTATTGTGTGTATTTTGTGTGTGTGTGTGTGTGTGTGTGTGTGTGTGTGTGTGTGTGTGTGTGTGTGTGTGTGTGTGTGTGTGTGTGTGTGTGTGTGTCTGTCTGTCTGTGTGTGTGTGTATGTGCATGTGTTTGTGTTTTCATAGTTATGGATGCCAGGGTGTTATCTTTTGTGACTTAACCTTTGCACCCATGCTCTTAACCTATTCAGGGAGCTAGACAGATGAATTGGAGTTCTGGAAAAGATTTGTTCTTTCCATGCATGTTACACATTCAGAGCCCACGTAACCATCATCTCCTTTCATTCACTGACTATGACTTTATTATTCATGGGGCACATTCCTCTCCCTCTTGTACTGTAGTCACTGTAACATGAATTGCTTAGTTGGGTTGTTTAATAGCCACATCCCCAGCTGTCATGTCTAGACCATGTGCTATTCCATGCATGTTTCTCCTTTCTTTAGTGCTACGCTACCACATGTTCCATGTGTGTTTCTCCTTCCGTTACTGCTACCACAGTTCCATGTGTTTCTCCTTCCATTACTGCTACCACAGTTCCATGTGTTTCTCCTTCCATTACTGCTACATTTCCATGTGTTTCTCCTTACATTACTGCTACCACATTTCCATGTATTTCTCCTTCCATTACTGCTACCACAGTTCCATGTGTTTCTCATTCTGTTACTGCTACCACAGTTCCATGCATGTATCTGTTTCCCTTACTGCTACCACAGTTCCATGGCATGTTTCTCCTTCCATTACAGCTACCAGAGTTCCATGCAAGTTTCTCCTTCTGTTACTGCTACCACAGTTCCATGCGTGTTTCTCCTTCCATTACTGCTACCACAGTTCCATGTGTTTCTCCTTCCATTACTGCTACCACAGTTCCATGTGTTTCTCCTTCCATTACTGCTACCACAGTTCATGCATGTTTCTGTTTCCCTTACTGCTACCACAGTTTCATGCATGTTTGTCCTTCTGTTACTGCTACCACAGTTCCATGCAAGTTTCTCCTTCCATTACTGCTACCACAGTTCCATGCGTGTTTCTCCTTCCATTACTACTACCACAGTTTCATGCGTGTTTCTCCTTCTATTACTGCTACAAGAGTTCCATGCATGTCTATCCTTCTATTACTGCTACCACAGTTCCATGGGTGTTTCTCCTTCCATTATTGCTACCACAGTTCTATACTTATTTCTTTACAAAACAACTATGCAGTGCAAGGTTCCTATCTACTTTCTCTAGTGACATACTCATGCATTATTTTGAATTCTACAATTTAATCTCATCACAAAATCCCTTAAGGTCAAAAGTACTTCCTGAATTTTGAGCCCTGGTCAGCTGACAGATGGCACTTCACAGACTCTGACTCCACTAGATATAAAAACATTACTGTGAACCATGATATACAAATGCATATGCTGTGCAGTACACAAGTAATCCTCTTAAACATGCGCCCGCACACACACTCTCTCACACACACACACACACACACACACACACACACACACACACACACACACACACACAGTGGAAATGCTTGTTTAAAAACATTAATTAAATATTTTATCATTATAGAAGTGATTTGTAATCCAATACATAGTCATTGACTGCTATCCTTCTGTATTTAGCCTGCTTTCATTTAAAACCAATACTTATCAGGTAGTCAGAGCTACATAGTTAACCTTCTAAGTGTACAACACTTTTTGTCTTCTTTGGACCTCAACTGACATAGGCCTGGATCTTTCCTTGACCAATACTGCTCTACCTTCTCTAACCATCTTTCCTCTTTCTCTTCCTATCCTTCATGAAACTCCTTAAAGACATCTCTTTACTTTCCATCTCTCACTATTTTCTCGGCTTCTCTTTTCTTTGTTCCTAACTCAAGGCTTCTTTCTAAACTAACTTCCACTTCCTTAATCCCCAGAGGGTCACCTTATAACCCTGTGGCAGTCTCTCTGTGAGTTTGCCTTTGAATGTTAGTTTCATCAGAGTTCCTTCTGAATTTTTATTTCTTTTCAGCCTTATTCTCTATATTTACATGTATTTGTATTATTCAGTAATATGGTACTGTGCCTTCTATGAATTACTGTTAAAATTCACTTGGTGCTACCTTGGTGTTGAAGCATTGTATCAGCATGCCTTTAGAAAACCAAACAAAGAAATATATCATCATACGAGATGGTGGGCTATGCTATAAATGTCTCACATATCGGGCCCAGTGCAAAAACAGAATTCTTCAAAATAATGTGAACTCTGTAAAGCAGTTCAAATAGAGCATATTGCATTGTCAAATCAATTAAGTGGTCTGTGATTACTTTACCAGTAAACTTTAAAAAGAAAGAAAATGCGGATAAACGTTTGGACAGAATCACAAAGCAGGTTAACAAACAAATGATTTATCGCTTTTTAGACAACAGTATCACACATTTCTATCAATGAACTATCAAAACATGCCAGCAGAACACATATGTTTCCCCCAAGAACAACATCTTGACAACATTTTTATTCAGTTATTTGGTGATTCACACTTTAAAAATTAGTGTGCTCAGGAAGGAAAGTCTGAAAAGAATATCTTTCAAACCTTAATAATGCTACTGTACCATTTATTTATTTTTCCACAGCCAGATCCCACAGCATATGAAAACCTGCCAATGTTATGCAAAGACTGGGTTCTAAATACTCACATTCTTAAGATAATTAGGACACTCCCGGAGTTCTTCCACAGAAGCTGTTACGGTAGTAATCCATTCGCCTGTGGTACAGAAGTAAACTCAAACTACAAAAAGCAAACTTGTAGAAGGCAGCTGAGGTGTTATGTCCAAGACAAGGCTTTTCTTCAAATGTGACTATTTCCCTGTTTTTTAGCTGGATGCCTTTCAGGTACCGATAGATGGAAATCACCCTCACAATGCGTTTCAGTTGTCTGCTTTCATCTGAGAGGATCTCTTTCAGAGCAGAAAGACGCAATCAGGCTAAAAGTAGCGATGGAAGAACTTGCTGGGCTGGTTGTGCAAGCTGTTCTTTGTGGCTGAGTGGAAGCAACACAGACACACAAAAATGTACTTTTGCTGTACTTATGGATGCAACAGCAAATTTATTTCCTACGTTTAGAAAACTAGTAAAACACATAACTCCTGGTCTCATTTTTCAGAACACATGGACAGAGCTGGCAAAATCTATTTAAAATTAGCAGTGGTTTCTGAATCATGGTGAACAATTTAGTTACTGTGAAAGAGAGCTAGGCTTCAGTATCACTCAGTGACATAATTTTTAATGTTAAGGTTTTTTTAGAGTTAAATTTCTTCTTAAAGAGAAACTAAGCAAATATTTAACAAAAATCTGAATATCTTTTAAAGGCCACAAAACATGAAGCAATTATGGAATATGCTGTAGTGCAGGCTGTGACTATTGTACCTACTCCTGTTTCCACGCTTTCTCACTATTCCAGAGGTCATCGGTTTGAGTCCCACATTAGGAGTTAGCTAGTGTAAGTGTGTGGGGTGGAGGAGGGCTGCTCTTCCTTTGGAAAATACTGGTATTCAGATTGCTTTTTTTAACTAGCAGTTTCCCATGGTAAATCACTACCAAGTTCTAAAATGTAATATCCTAAGATCTACTGTTTTTTATTTAGTCATATGATCCAAGCTTCATTGTGCGCATTTAACCAGAATCAGCACTTGTTAAATAAGGTATATTGTTTCTGTTTGTTGTATAAAAGAAACAGCTGAGCATAGATTCACTTGAAGTAGGCTGACTCTTGAAACAGAAACTGGAGACAGTTTATGTGATACTCATAGCCAGTCTTAGGCATAGGCCAACTAGGCAGATGCCTAGAGACCACTTTAGCAGGGATGCTTTTCCAGTATTTATTTGTTTACTATTTTTTAGTAAAGAAATGGTTTCTTTAAAATGTGTTTAATAAATACAGGAAAAACTCAACAATAAGACAGAATGTAGAAAACTGGAGAAAAAAGTAATCTGAATGCTGTAGGTAGACCAGGATGGGGGCACCGGGTAGTGTGGGGGGGTGCTGTGAATCCTTTTGCTAAGGCACAAGTTGACCAAAGGCCTGCCCTGGTGATACTGGGCATAATTTTGTCTATAGGTAGTATCCAATAATTTAAGTTTCTAACATGGCTGAATGTTGCTCCTGTTTCATTACATTTGTTGGCACAAGGGCCTATTTTTAGTAGCCAGGCTGTCCACATTTGGGGGCCTTGTCACCGTATTTTGCAATATTTTAAATTCTTTGTCATCCAAAAAAATATTCCAGTGCTGAAACCAAATGCAAACTTCTATTTTAATTTAAATAAATGTGAACAACTGCTATTTTGTTAATTTTCTGTTTGTTACATGTTCCCCTCTCTCTACTCTAAGCAATTTTTCATTTTAATTGATTAGAATATTTGTCTGAAAAAAAATATGCAAATAAAACTGTTTGAGTCTCCTAAGTTGACTTGAGGATGATACTGAGTTGGGGGGTTGTCTTTTTAGATATAGTGTTAAACTCAGAATTTTTCTGTGCATTCTAATTAGAACAATTCAGTAGCTCTTTCTACAAAATGAAAGTTGCTGAAATGGCAACGTAGCTGCAAAAAGGAATCACTTCTCTCCTATTGAACAAGTACCCAGGAGACAGGTGTGTTGGTAATGGTGACAACACTGAACTGAAAGGTGAACAGAATACAGAGAAGCCATTGAATGCTACTTAGCAGTATTTAATACGTTCAGAAGTTAATACTAAGCTGTTGATCCAGAGGAACATTTGCAGCCTAGCCACAAGACACAAACAGACATGAAAATTAATTCCCTGAGAGAGCTTGAGAGGTAGACCCAGGGTATATTTAATACCTACCTTTAGACCCTTTTAAGTGAGGGCCTGACGAGCCAGACCAGGGGTGTATTTATGATTAACCATGCATTTGTTTAGGTTACAGTTATAGGTTCATAGGTTCACAGGTAAGTCCCAGGCTAGCTGCTCTTGCAGACCATTTTAAGCCTAGCCGGTTTCCCTTTTTATGTTCAAATTAACCTATCCCATTTGGTTAGAGATTGGCCTCACCCATCCCATGGTCGATAATTATATATTACCCCTAAAGAGAATAAATTAGATCATACCATAGATAAGTTGAGGGGACCCATGCATGGGATAAAGCATTTAGGAAGTGCTTCTGCCCATTAGTAGTAGAGGGGCAGTCCTGGGGTAAATTTGCTGTTTATACTCATTGATCCAACTGCATTTGAATATGGACAGGGATGAATTTTGTCTTATATAAATGGGGAGTCTGTTACAGAGCAACGGTATCCTCTGCAAGATATTCCTGTCTCTGCAAACCATTTTGTTTATGTTGCAGAAGAGATTTAGATCCTAGACTGAGCATTTCAGATGGCATTTGACTTGTTGATGTGCAGTAAATCCATCAGTAATGGGTAGGAGAATTCCTTGTATACCAGACACAGGTCACCTCTTAACAGTCTGTAGGATACTGAGTATAGTGACAGAACTTTTAGATGGTCCATGTAGGAATTTTTTTTAGGCCTGTATCCTTTTAGTAAGGTATCTCTGTGGGCATTCCAGATGTTGCATGTATCCGATACATGTCAAATGAGGGCATTATATTCAATGACAGGGCTGAATATAGTGGATAATGCATCCCTAGAGCTAGACACAATCCCCTTTTTATAAGCTGTGCAGTATATAAGGACTTTCTGACAGCAGTGGATACGTTAGTCAAAAGTTAGGTCACTGTCCACGTAAGTTCCCAAAACTTGAAGAAATGAGTCAACTCTTAAGGGTAAATTGTCAGTATGGTAGTCCCTTGGGGAAGATGACTTCCCAAAGAATACAATAATGCATTTTTTGGCATTTAGTTTCAGTTCATGATTTTGAGACTTAATTGACTTGTTGATGTGCAGTAAATCCATCAGTAATGGGTAGGAGAATTCCTTGTATACCAGACACAGGTCACCTCTTAACAGTCTGTAGGATACTGAGTATAGTGACAGAACTTTTAGATGGTCCATGTAGGAATTTAGTTTAGGCCTGTATCCTTTTAGTAAGGTATCTCTGTGGGCATTCCAGATGTTGCATGTATCAGATACATGTCAAATGAGGGCATTATATTCAATGACAGGGCTGAATATAGTGGATAATGCATCCCTAGATCTAGACACAATCCCCTTTTTATAAGCTGTGCAGTATATAAGGACTTTCTGACAGCAGTGGATACGTTAGTCAAAAGTTAGGTCACTGTCCACGTAAGTTCCCAAAACTTGAACAAATGGGTCAACTCTTAAGGGGAAATTGTCAGTATGGTAGTCCCTTGGGGAAGATGACTTCCCAAAGAATACAATAATGCATTTTTTGGCATTTAGTTTCAGTTCATGATTTTGAGACTTAGAGTGTCAGGGAGGTACTTTGTTTTACATTCAAGGGAAGTGTATTCTGTGAAAGGGGGTTTTTATGGGTGAGATATCTATCTCACCAGAGGGTTCTGTTTACATTTTGGTAAAAACTTAGTTCACCTGAGCAACTGTTTATTGTGTAGCTGTTTTGTGGATATAAAAGAAGCCACATAGGACTGGATCCCTTGAGGTCCGATATGCAAGACAGAGGTCCTCTCTCAAGAATTTGTAAGAAACATAAAGACAGAGAGAGAACTTTGAGGCAATCAATGTAGCTGAAAGGAAGGTATGCCTCTGATTATCTTAGCGAAGAAACACTGCAGTCTGTCAAGCTGAGTCATATGCTTAGACAAGTACATGTCAAAGGACGCATTATACTCTATTATAGGCTTAATGGTGGAGGTATGGAAAGGGACAATAACTTAATTGGACCTTGGAAATATAGTCCTGGTAATCACTCTGGCTAGATAAAAGGATTTCTAAACAATAGTGGATACGTGGTGATAAAAGGATAGTTCATTATCAATTAAAGTGCCCACATCAATGATGAGTGAGCTAACCATCATGGGAGGGGGGGGGGTCACCTATGTAGGAGGTGAATGAGTACCCTTGTTTGCCAAGGGACACAATGTTGTGTTTCTCAGCATTAAGTTTAAGACCATGGTCCAGGCACCATTTGCTGGTGCGTGTTCCTTCCTTCTGGAGAATCTGGAAGTCAGATGAGGATTTTATGCCTGCACCAAGTTTGCAGTCATCCACAGTCTTATGGTATCAGCCATGACATTAGAAAAATAAATACCATAAAGAACTGATCGTAGGACCAATCCTTGGAGGAACCAGTTTTAACTACTATTTTCAATGACGGTGTGCTTCCAGCACTAACAGACGAGGTTCTCTCGATAAGCCAGTTTGCTATCCAGCAGGTAACATTGGGGTTTACATTTAGTTTGATTAGTTTAGCAGTAATACCGGCATGTGGAATGATTCCAAAGGCCTTTGTCAGCTTGAGGTAGGCAATGTGAACTGATTTGCCAGTGTCTAATGCACAGTGACCTGTTCAAAAAAGTCCACCATGTTCAGAAGGCAAGATCTCCCTTTAATTAACCCAAACTGGCTTGAGTCCAGGGCTTGTAGACTATGTATATCCTTATTAATAAGTTCCATTATGATGTATTCCAATGCTTTACAGGCAGAGCTAGTGAAACTTATAGGACTAAAATTCTCAGTGTCAGTACCCCCCCCCCATTAAGGAGTGGGATAACTATAGTGATTCTCATAACCTCTAGTATGAGTCCAGTAGAGAGGCTGAGATTAAATAGACTTAGTAAAAAAAACTATAATGCAGTGCCTGGTACTTAGAAAGAGACAACCTGGCATAATAACAGGACCCATGGAGCTGTTATTATTATTATTATTTTTTTTTGCTTTGGATGGAGCACTCTGTACTTGCTCAGAAGTTATCAAAGGGGGTAGCATGACCATAGTAATTTGTTGTTGAAAGTTAGAGGGGGTTAGAGTGGTAAAGTCTGCTAAACTTGCCAACTTCCAGTATGGCTGCACACTGAGTAACAGCTTAATTTCAGCTCTCCTAATGTGAAAACAGAAACACAGAAAAGATGGCCTGTAAGCTTTCCTTTTAGGGTAACTTTCAGTTATTGTCTAGTAAGTGCACTGCCTGGATGCCAGCAAAAATGAAATTCAGAGAACCTGAAAGAAAATCAACCAGAAAAGATGAGGAGAAAACACTGACCGGGAAAAATTCTGCAGCCGTTCAGTAAAAAGCAGTGCAAGCTTCAGCTTTGGTGCAAGGCCTAACTTTTGGTAACCTAGAGGAAAAATAATTCAAATGTACTCAGAGCTGATTAATATAAACTAAACACTGAAGGAGTATATCAACCCATATAATAAAAGCCTGGAAAAAATGGAAGAAGCTTTAAACACATTCAGATGAGGTGATGAAACTGCAAAAATCCGAGGTCGAAATGAAGTAAAGGCTGACTGTATATGATACTGTTCAACAAGAGATGCTTCAAATAATAATAGAATTAGAGGACAGAGAACGCAGAGATTTTATGCTGTACTGGAGAAACTGGAAGGGACAGACTCTATTAATTTTATGAAAAAAAAACAAATAAGTAATTGGACTGATATTCCACAGCAGGAGTGTTAAATGAAAGGGCACATCATGTGTATGCTCCAGAGCTGGGTAGGAGAAAGCAAGTTAGACCTTTACTAGTAAAGACGCAATCCTACCAGCAGAAGAAGCTGATTCGGACAAAATTGTGGCAGAAGGATAAAGTACTAAATGTGGGAGACAGTAGACTGTTTGTGGGAAATTATCACTTACTGTATACCATGCAGAAGAGGAGTCAATTTATTCCTCTTTTGAGGGAATGTCAAGAAGGAGGTGTGAGATTCAAGCTGCTGTACCCAGCTAGTTTACAGAATATTCTTTCCAGGAGAGTCAGCTAAGGAGGAAATAAAAAAAAACATACCCAACAAAAAGTGAGCTATGAAGCTGAGGGCGATCCTGCTTCTTGTTCTTCTGATAATAAAGCCCATAGTGAAACTGTTTCCAGTGTTTCAGAGGAAAATTCTCAAGAGACAGAAAAAAACACAAGAGTTGACTAGAAGAATCGGTAGTATGCTGGAAAGGAAGCAGAGACTGGATTTTGGAGATTTTTGAAACATGACAGAACAAGAACATCTGGAAATACTGAAAATGTTTGACTTTGTGAAACGTGTAGGAGACTCTAAAGCATGCGCCCTATTTCATGTTTTTAATGTTTGGAAGAACATTTAGGAGAGCAGAAAAGGAGAGAAAGAGTTAACTGTAAGTAAAACACATGTTTGTTTGTATAATGCATGATAATCTGCGTGCCTTAAATTAAAACTTTCACAGTTATTTTAATACTACAGTAAACAGATGCCCCTGATTTTTCCTCTTCTTTCTTTCTTCTTGTTCAGTTTTAAGAAATGTAGGCACTACAATGTAAAAAAAAAAAAAAGAGGAAAATCCTGGTGAAAAGAGCATGATGAAAGAAAAATTGATGTGCTTTTTCTTTCCCTTGCATTGAGGAATAACGAGGTTAAGGTTCTTGTTTTGATCTAGTAACACATTTTAACGGGAAGCACATAAATAAAAAAGAACACTAAACATACTAAAAATTTTTCCTCTTGCAAATAAATGAGTGTTTGTAAAGTTAACTGTGTATCCATTTCTCATGTCTCTATGTAGGCAATCTGATAAGGAGCAATAAAAACAGAATAATTCTTTCAATGTCTTGGCGATAATATTTTCTGAAAGCATTCAAGTGTTTTCTCTGTCTGGGAGAACAATAAACATAACACAAAAACAGACAGCACCTCACAGAAGCACAGGCTGTACCATGTGTCTTAGCAGGGATAACTTTTCTTATAGATTAATCCAAGTCTGTGAGTGTGGCTGTCAGCCTGGGACTGTTGTTCCTATTTGGAGGGTTAAACTTCAAAAATTTGAAGGTGTACATAGCTTTGTTTATTACTATTAAGTTAATAGGTTTTAGAGGAGTTCTATTTTTTTTTTTATTATTTTTTATTTGAGGGCTTTCAGTAAAACAAAAGGTTTTGTAAGATGTGATATAGGTTCATACGGATATGTCAAGAAACAACTGTATAAAAGCTAGACCTGCTAAACATTAGTGTATACATGTAACACAAAACCTGGAACTAGACATTTAAAAAAAATCTGATGGCGCTTAAGAAAATTATGGGAGAAATAATCAACTTTCAGCAGAGAATATTACTTATAGGTGGAGACTAGAATTTGATTTGCAGCAGTGAAGATGTATCTGGGGGTAGAAGGGGAAATATCACAAAAGAGGATAGATTTTTAAAGAAATGTATGAAAATATTTGGCATGGAAGATGTAAACTCTGTAGTAGAAGTTTGGAGTGAATTTACATATTATTCCTCAAGATATAAATACTAGGCTAGGCTAGACTGAACATATATTTCACAGGAACGTGCATTTAATTGATAGTTTCGATATGTGCATAATAACTATTTTAGATCATGCACCAATAATAACTAAAATAAAAAATGCAGGGTAATGAAATAAAAATGAGACACTGGCACTTTCCCACCTATCAGTTGAAAAGAGGGGAACTTAAGGAATGGGTAGTGGAAATTATTCAAGAGTTATTAGAGAAGATACATTCCTTCTGAAAATATAACTAAGGGGAGGGGTAAAATTAAAGTGCAGTTTAAAAAAGGGTGAAAATAAAAGAAAGAGAGATATGGTTAAGAAGTAGCAATAATTATTTAGAGGGACTAACAAAGGTTAAAGTATTGCAGAATAGGGGGAATCTCACAGAACATGAAGAGGTGCAACTGCAGAGTGCTAAGCAGAAAATAAGGGATTACCTTGATAATATGCATGACTATAGGGGGACTACTGTTAATCACCTGTTTTAGATAACTCCAGAGCACAAAAACTTTTAGCATGACTCAGACAACAGAAAGTACAAAGCATTATTGCCAAGCTTAGACAGCCTATAACAAGAAAGTTAACAAGAGATCCTGTACATATACTGGTAATATTTTGAAATTTTATGAAAATCTGTTTAAATGAGGGAAATATGGAAATCAAGAAAAGGGACAAATGGAAATGTTTATAGAAGAATTAAATATGCCAAGGATAATGCTAGATGAGGCTCAATCACTAACAGTTAGGATAGGAGGATAGGAGATAAAAATAGTGATGTACAATCAAGCTACAGGAAACTCCCCAGAAATTGATGGTATACCTGTGAAACTCCTCTCCATCACCCAAAAAGCCTTATAAACTACTGAAACCTGGTTTCTTAACAAAAACCTTTTACTCAATCCCAAAAAGGCCAAACTGTTGGCTATTTAAACCAAACAAATCCACTACAATGCCCAGCTCATTCAATATTGTGTCCAGAGATGGGACTATCATCTCTCCAGACACTTATACTAAACTGCTAGGAGTGACCATTGACAACAACCTCAAGTTCAATCTACATATAAACCAAACTATTAAAAAACACCCACAAAAAACTGGGCAGTCTTTATAAAAATAAACCATTTCTAACTCATCCTGCTAGAA
The DNA here is from genome assembly GCF_019279795.1 of Protopterus annectens. Classification (NCBI taxonomy): domain Eukaryota; kingdom Metazoa; phylum Chordata; order Ceratodontiformes; family Protopteridae; genus Protopterus; species Protopterus annectens. Next base: position 56,451,062 of record NC_056750.1, on the reverse strand, counting down.
TAACCATAGCTCAAACCCACCTCCTCTTCCCACTATTATGTGTCACGCCTATCTTCACCAACCTATCCAAAACCGAAATGGCCAAGCTCAACATCTGGTACAGTCAAATTGCCAGATTTCCTACTGGTCCCCCGTACCATGCCCAGCACTGTCAGTCACTACATTAACTTAATTGCCTTGAATTCCAAATCTCCTCTCATTCCATTAGCTCTCTTTCACTAATAAACTCCTGCTACTTCCTGAAAAACACCAGCACTATCTAATATACTTAATCTACAAAGTAATACCACCTGAAACCCCCCCAGCATGATCTAATCTACTTAAACTACAAACTAATACCAGACAACTTCGCTCTAGTGATAACAACTATATCATCTACTTAAACAACAAACTAATACCAGACAACTTCGCTCTAGTGATAAGCACTATCTAATCTACTTAAACTACAAACTAATACCAGACAAATTCACTCTAGTGATAAGCACTGTCTATTCTAATTAAACTACAAACTAATACCAGACAACTTTACTCTAGTGATAAGCACTATCTAGTCTACATAAACTACAAACTAATACCAGACAACTTCGCTCTAGTGATAAGCACTATCTAATCTACTTAAACTACAAACTAATACCAGACAACTTCACTCTAGTGATAAGCACTATCTAATCTACTTAAACTACAAACTAATACCAGACAACTTCACTCTAGTGATAAGCACTATCTAGTCTACATAAACAACAAACTAATACCAGACAACTTCACTTTAGTGATAAGCACAATCTAATCTGCATAAACTACAAACTAATACCAGACAACTTTGCTCTAGTGATAAGCACTATCTAATCTACTTAAACTACAAACTAATACCAGACAACTTCTCTCTAGTGATAAGTGCTATGTAATCTACTTAAACTACAAACTAATACCTGACAACTTCGCTCTAGTGATAAGCAATATCTAATCTACTTAAACTACAAACTAATACCAGACAACGTCGGTCTAGTGATAAGTATGATCTAATCTACTTAAACTCCAAACTAATACCAGACAACTTCGCTCTAGTGAAAAGCAGTATCTAATGTACTTAAACTACAAACTAATACCAGCCAACTTTGCTCTAGTGATAAGCAGTATCTAACGTACTTAAACTACAAACTAATACCAGTCAACTTCACTCTAGTGATAAGCACTATCTAATCTAGTTAAACTACAAACTAATACCAGACAACTTTGCTCTAGTGATAAGCACTATCTATCTACTTAAACTACAAACTAATACCAGACAACTTCGCTCTAGTGATAAGCACGATCTAATCTGCTTAAAGTACAAACTAATACCAGACAACGTCGCTCTACTGATAAGCACTATCTAATCTACTTAAAGTACAAACTAATACCCGACAACTTCACTCTAGTGATAAGCACTATCTAATCTACTTAAACTACAAATTAATACCAGACAACTTCGCTCTAGTGATAAGCACTATCTAATCTACTTAAACTACAAACTAATACCAGACAACTTCGCTCTAGTGATAAGCACTACCTAATCTACTTAAACTACAAACTAATACCAGACAACTTCACTCTAGTGATAAGCACTATCTAATCTACTTAAACTACAAATTAATACCACCTGAAACCCCCCCGCAATATCTAATCTACTTAAACTACAAACTAATACCAGACCACTTTGCTTTAGTGATAAGCACTATCTAATCTACTTAAACTACAAACTAATACCACCTGAAACCCCCCCACAATATCTAATCTACTTAAACTACAAACTAATACCAGACAACTTCAGTCTAGTGATAAGTACTATCTAATCTACTTAAACTACAAACTAATACCAGACAACTTCGCACTAGTGATAAGCACTATTGAATCTACTTAAACTACAAACTTATATCAGACAACTTCACTCTACTGATAAACACTATCTAATCTACTTAAACTACAAACTAATACCAGACAACTTTGCTCTAGTGATAAGCACTATCTAATCTACTTAAACTACAAACTAATACCAGACAACTTCGCTCTAGTGATAAACACTATCTAATCTACTTAAACTACAAACTAATACCAGACAACTTTGCTCTAGTGATAAGCACTATCTAATCTAATTAAACTACAAACTAATACCCGATAACTTCACTCTAGTGATAAGCACTATCTAATCTACTTAATCTACAAACTAATACCACCTGAAACCCACCCGCACTATCTAATCTGCTTAAAGTACAAACTAATACCCGACAACTTCACTCTAGTGATAAGCACCATCTAATCTACTTAAACTACAAATTAATACCAGACAACTTTGCTGTAGTGATAAGCACTATCTAATCTACTTAAACTACAAACTAATACCAGACAACTTCGCTCTAGTGATAAGCACTACCTAATCTACTTAAACTACAAACTAATACCAGACAACTTTGCTCTAGTGATAAGCACTACCTGATCTACTTAAACTACAAATGAATACCAGACAACTTCGCTGTAGTGATAAGCACTATCTAATCTACTTAAACTACAAACTAATACCAGACAACTTCACTCTAGTGATAAGCACTATCTAATCTACTTAAACTGCAAACTAATACCACCTGAAACCCCCCGCAATATCTACCCTACTTAAACTACAAACTAATACCAGACAACTTCAGTGTAGTGATAAGTACTATCTAATCTACTTAAACTACAAACTAATACCAGACAACTTCGCTCTAGTGATAAGCACTATTGAATCTACTTAAACTACAAAGTAATACCAGACAACTTCGCTCTAGTGATAAGCACTATCTAATCTACTTAAACTACAAACTAATACCAGACAACTTCGCTCTAGTGATAAACACTATCTAATCTACTTAAACAACAAACTAATACCAGACAACTTTGCTCTAGTGATAAGCACTATCTAATCTATGTAAACTACAAACTAATACAAGACAACTTCACTCTAGTGATAAGCACTATCTAATATACTTAAACTACAAACTAATACCAGACAACTTTGCTCTAGTGATAAGCACTATCAAATCTACTTAAACTACAAACTAATACCAGACAACTTCGCTCTAGTGATAAGCACTACCTAATCTACTTAAACTACAAACTAATATCAGACAACTTCGCTCTAGTGATAAGCACAATCTAATCTACTTAAACTACAAACTAATATCAGACAACTTCGCTCTAGTGATAAGCACGATCTAATCTACTTAAACTACAAACTAATACCAGACAACATCGCTCAAGTGATAAGCACTATCTAATGTACTTAAACTACAAACTAATACCAGAAAACTTCACTCTAGTGACAAGCACTATCTAATCTACTTAAACTACAAACTAATCCCAGACAACTTCACTCTAGTGATAAACACTATCTAATCTACTTAACTACAAACTAATACCAGACAACTTCGCTCTAGTGATAAGCACTATCTAATCTACTTAAAATACACACTAATACCAGACAAGTTCGCTCTAGTGATAAGCACTATCTAATCTACTTAACTACAAACTAATACCAGACACCTTTACTCTAGTGATAAGCACTATCTAATCTACTTAAACTACAGACTAATACCAGACAACTTCGCTCTAGTGATAAGCACTATCTAATCTACTTAAACTAAAAACTAATACCAGACAACATCACTCTAGTGATAAGCACTATCTAATCTACTTAAATTACAAACTAATACCAGACAACTTCACTCTAGTGATAAGCACTATCTAATCTACTTAAACTACAAACTAATACCAGACAACTTCACTCTAGTGATAAGCACTATCTAATCTACTTAAACTACAAACTAATACCAGACTTCGCTCTAGTGATAAGCACTATCTAATCTACTTAAATTACAAACTAATACCAGACAACTTCACTCTAGTGATAAGCACTATCTAATCTACTTAAACTACAAACTAATACCAGACTTCGCTCTAGTGATAAGCACTATCTAATCTACTTAAATTACAAACTAATACCAGACAACTTCACTCTAGTGATAAGCACTATCTAATCTACTTAAACTACAAACTAATACCAGACAACTTCACTCTAGTGATAAGCACTATCTAATCTACTTAAACTACAAACTAATACCAGACTTTGCTCTAGTGATAAGCACTATCTAATCTACTTAAACTACAAATTAATACCAGACTACGTCGCTCTAGTGATAAGCACTATCTAATCTACTTAACTACAAACTAATACTAGACAACTTTGCTCTAGTGATAAGCACTATCTAATCTACTTAAACTACAAACTAATACCAGACAGCTTCGCTCTAGTGATAAGCACTATCTAATCTACTTAAAGTACAAACTAATACCAGACAACTTCACTCTAGTGATAAGCACTATCTAATCTACTTAAACTAAAAATTCATACCAGACAACATCGTTCTAGTGATAAGCACTATCTAATCTACTTAAACTAGTAACTAATACCAGACAACTTCGCTCTAGTGATAAGCACTATCTAATCTACTTAATCTACAAACTAATACCACCTGAAACCCCCCCACACTATCTAATCTACTTAAAGTACAAACTAATACCAGCCAACTTTGCTCTAGTGATAAGCACTATCTAATCTACTTAAACTACAAACTAATACCAGACAACTTTGCTGTAGTGATAAGCACTATCTAATCTACTTAAACTACAAACTAATACCAGACAACTTCGCTCTAGTGATAAGCACTATCTAATCTACTTAAACTACAAACTAATACCAGACAACTTCACTCTAGTGATAAGTACTATCTAATCTACTTAAACTACAAACTAATACCAGACAACTTCGCTCTTGTGATAAGCACGATCTAATCTACTTAAACTACAAACTAAT
>NC_056750.1:56148677-56441177 GCF_019279795.1 Protopterus annectens | reverse complement strand
TAAATAAGTATATGAACAAAAATGTATATATATATCCAGCTGTAATACACTATGTACAAGAATTGAAGCAGTTGTGTTGCCCATCATGTAAAGATTAATATGAAAAAGTGTTTGTAAACCAAAGTAATCATTGATCCACGTGGATCAACTTCTCGTTAAGTGGCTCGGTCAGGATCATACAGTAAGAAATAGAGGCTGTGGGAATCAAACCTAGAATTTGTTTAGGGTGCAGCTAAATCAGCACTAGTCTTGAAGATCTTATATATAACAAGGTTTTCCAAGTACTAATGTAAACAATAATAACCACCTAGAGACATTGCTACGCTGATCATACTTACAGAAGTGCCTGGAGGTGTCAGTAGGGTTTATCTATCACTACGTCTGCTGCTCCCATAAAAGCATATTGTTCACCTTAAAGACACACTGCTGCTTCTTCATCTCATGAAGTTCCTAGCTCTCTTTCTTTCTGCACTTTGCTTGGGATGTGTGTGTGTCTGTTTGACCATTGAGGGTTTCTTATAACCTTTCTTCCCCTTGCTTCCCTGCTGTAATCACTCAGTCAAGCATGATACTTTGCCCTTTGTACAGCCAAACTTGATACTTTCCCCTTTGTATAAGCTGTGCTTCTTGGTGATCATAGGTTCACAGGTCTGCTGTAGTCAGTTGGGCTGGTAGACCATCAGGAGTGTAGCCACTACAATTCCCATTACTTGCTTCCTCTATTTCTTAAGGATTGAGAAAACAGCCCAGGCCCAGGGATGAATTTATAGATCCCCATCTGCTCAACAAGCTTGGATTTAAAGAGAGTTACAAAGCTACTTTGCTTGATGCAGAATAGGAACTTGATTCTACAGGTAGGAGATTCCTTGGGGTAGACATTATCCCGAACAGGTTCTGTTAATAGTATGATGAAGGGCTTTTATTAAAATTACACCTGCTATCTGGAGTACCTTTCTGAAAATGTTTTAGAATTGGCAATCTTAACAGCTAGAATGTAAAAAAACAAAAGAAGCATTTGAGCAAAGAAAGCAAGTCCACCTGCTTCACAGGAGCAGGGTAATCAGTAATAATGTTGTGCATCAATGTTACTCAGGGTATGTCAATCCATATATACCTTCTGACCTGTCCTTATGTTAATAAGGTCTTTTAACTTTTGTACCTCTCTCTATCTCTCTCTCTAAATATATATATATATATATATATATATATATATATATATATATATATATAGACACATATACTGCCTCAGAATGGTGTGTACTCTTTAATTTTCTGTGCAGCACTTTTACACAGTTTTATGGTATGCATTGTTACCATTGTCTGTTCAGGAGCTTTATACTGATTTATTAATGTTATAAAGTGTGTCCTTCTGTATAATTTGTGTACAGACAAATGACCGTTGTACACATGTATGTATTTCTATCAGCATTATGATATGACTTGTGGCAGAAAAGGATCTCTGGACAAGTTCACCTACATGTTTACCAAATGTAAATAAATGAATAAATCTGATTAGGACCTGTAGTATCAGTATTAGAAGTATTACTCAATGAATAATTCTGATTAGGACCTTTAGTATCAATATTAGAAGTATTACTCAATGAATAGATCTGACTAGGACGTTTACTATCAGTATTAGAAGTATTAATCAATGAATAAATCTGATCAGGACCTTTAGTATCAGTATTAGAAGTATTACTCAATGAATAATTCTGATTAGGACCTTTAGTATCAATATTAGAAGTATTACTCAATGAATAAATCTGATTAGGACCTTTAGTATCAGTATTAGAAGTATTACTCAATGAATAGATCTGACTAGGACGTTTACTATCAGTATTAGAAGTATTAATCAATGAATAAATCTGATCAGGACCTTTAGTATCAGTATTAGAAGTATTAATGTTTTTTTTTTTTTTTTCAAATATGTAAGAGGTCAAGAAGGACTGGGTCCTTCATGGCTTTGTAGGCCAAGCAGAAGTCACCATGTAGGAGTCTATAACAGATGTAGTAAGGGGTTAGGACTTGTACATGTTCTGTATAACTTAAGGAGCTCATATCCAAGATTTTGTTTGTCAGAAATGATTGTATTTTTTAAGCTAGACAGTATGTTTGGATAAGTACATGTCCAGAGGTTTATTATAAGTCTACTATGGGCCTGATTAAGGAATAAAGAGAGGGTTGATAACTTCCTTGGGTCTTGAGATAAACCTTTAGTAATTAGTTGGGCTAGATAGAACAATTTCAAACAATAGCTGATACATGACGAATTTGCCCTTGTCTCTAATGATGTTACCAGCTTTGAGGGGGATAGCATTTATATTGTAGATGCAGCGATGTTCTTTTCCAAAGAGGACACTAGTATGGGTGTGGCCCTTTTTCAGGGCACAGGTATCAGTTGGACAGTTCTGACAGTACCAAATATGAGCCACAAGCATATTTTATCAGCCAGTGACCTTTGACTTCATCTTGGGTATCAGTGGAGTATATGCCAAAGAAGAATAGACCCAATATGAAAGCCTATGGGATGCCAGTGTAGACAAGCCTTTTAAAGGAAAATGTGTCATCAGCTCTGACTGTGTGGGCTTTGTGTCTGAGCCACTTAGATATCCAATGGGTTACATAGGGGTTGATATTTAAGTGGCTGAATTAATCATTATTTTATTTATTTATTTATTTTGTTTTACATTTGTAGACCGGGCTAGTCTAGCTGGATACATGTCCATTTTCAGTAGAGGCCCGGGGAGAAAAGCTCCACAACATAGAAAAAAAAGACAAGAAAGTTGTACCAAATAATAAGCACTTCAAAAGCAATGCTAGTAGGACAGTCAACAAAAAAATACAACAGGTGGAGAAATTATAAACAAAGGAGTACAACTAGAGATATAAAGCATTTGGAGTCTTGATATCACAAGATATAACATGCTGAAAGAATTTCAAAGAGAGCTATCATTGAATTTAAGAATATTACTATGTTTTTTTTTTTTTTTAGTAGTTCAGTGGAGTTGGGGAAGTTAAAGTAATAAGCTAGTGCTAAAGTAACGTAGTGAAGAAGTTGGGGTCAAAAGAACAGGTGAGTGACTGGAGGCAATAAAAGTTAAACTCTATTAACAATAGAGAGTGTGATAGCATCAATGGCCTTATCTAGATCAAGGTAGGGGGGGGGGAGTCCACAGACTGGCCCTTATGCAGTGCTTTTATTGCCAGAGCCAAATCACTTCAGGTCAAGGGACTGTAGCCAGACCATATCATTATTTATGAAGTTCATAATAATAATGACATATTCCATAATGTTACAAATAAAGTTGGTGAAAGTAAGTGATCTGTAGTCTCCTGTGGTCAGTGGTAAAGCCATCCTTATGCAGGGTATTACTATAGGCATTCCCCAAGCCATTGGAGACGTTAATACATAATATGTTTAAAAGTGATTCAATGAGACTATGTTTAGTGCTGTCCCAAAGACATCTTGGCATGTTGTCCAGAGCTATAGAGATAGTGTTTTGGGATCTAGAGACAACATCTGGGACTTGTTTAACGGTAACCATATACAGAGGCAGATGTTTATCAGTATCTAGTAGACCCAGGTTGGGGACATCAAGAATAATTAGGAACTAAATTTATCCATAAATATATAAGTAATCTATTTAGGATGACTAAGTGATACCATTTGAGAAAAGTTCTACGTAGTGTTGAATGTCACTTCCAAGATTCCTGACATACTTAAAGAAGGCCTTACTGTTATTGTTATAAGGGGTGGTAATAATTCAATTTTGCCATGGGTATGCATGCTTTGATCTTAAACACAAGCTCTTTAAAGAACGTTTTAAAATTCCTAATGAAATTGGGGGATTTGAGTTTATTCCTTAATGCCAGACTTTTTTTTCTTTAACTTTATAGATTTTTGATACTGGAGTTTGACCACAGGGAATTAGTTTTAAATTTGTGATCATACCTGTGTGGGATACTGGCAGATATTTTAGTGCAGGACTTAAGGTGGGTGTAAAACTTGGTGATAAGAGTCTAGGGGTGGACTTTTAATTCTCATCACATCATCTGAGAGTGATAGAAGGTTGCCAAGTAGTAGGTTTCTAGTTTAAAACTTAAACATTTCTGCTAAATCCATTTCCTGACCCTGTATGTCATTTAAACTTGTTTAAATTGAAAGCTTGACTCGGTTAATTACTTGAAAATATTTTGTGACACTTAAGACGTATCGTCTGCTTCAGCTGGAGTTCCTGGCTTGCCTCATCAGTGCCCTCACCTGGGATATCTCTGTATGTACACTCTACTTCATGCAGTGGGTTCTTAGCCTTCATTTCTCTTCGACCGAAGTGATGCTTTCATTATTGCTTGTGTTTACGCGTGTCTACAACATTTATGTGATAGTACTGGCCACCTAATTTTCAAGTCAGAAACGACTATAATATAGTTATCTAATAAAAAATGGAAAACAATTGTTTGAGTCTGCTAATATTGACTTGTAAATTTACACAGGACATCCTTGGTGGTGCTGTTCAACATTAACTTTCTATATCAAAAATCATTATTAACATGAAAAAATGTTCACTCATGTTCTAAGGTTTGCATTGTAAAACCTCTGCAAATATTTTCTCTGTAGATTTTCTTTGTAGGCAGTCTTATCTCTGGCATACATCCTGAAGACGTATGTATTAGAATGCTTTTGTTTTGCTTCCTGTTTACATCATCTTCGATCATAACCACTGCATCACCTGTTGCCACATTCTTCCTGGATCTTAATTTGATTTTTTATGTTCATTAGAGCCAGGTCTTCCTGAAACTCTTAAATGTGCTCTGTTTGAAGCCTGTTCTAGCTATTCGCACAGATTTTACCCCGAGACATTTGTCAGGCAGTTCTTAATATAGTTTTCATAATTCCAAGTTCATCTTTTTGTCCTGCACACATATTTGTTATGGAAGCAGCACTAGCATTTTGATGTAGGACGTATTTGGATGCATTTCGTATTTTGCCTGCCACAATGGACTTTGATGCAAACAGACTGAATCTGATACATATATTTATAAAAGTTGATTTGGATGCCCACAGTTTATATAAGATGCTAGCACCTGGTTGCTGCTGGAGCTTTTGATTAAGCTGCACGATCTTTTAGTTCAGAGGAAATTTACTAAATGTTGTAAGTGTTAAAAACACCTGTACTATCAGGGAGATAAACAGGCCTTAGCAGAATGCCACACTGCTGAATCTACTAAATAAATATTCACTACAATCAGTACAGTACTCAAGATTAAGACTTTATAGCTAGCAGATGTCTCTTCAATACGGAGTAATGGAGTACAGCCATGGGGGGGGTGCTGTTGAGGTCTGACTTTTTGGTCACAGATTTGGTGCATGTAGGAGTATCAGAATTATTTTATATTATCATCTGTAATCTGTAGGGACAAGTGCAATGACAGCATGGACCTCTGAAGAAAGGCAGAGAGTGCATTAACATACACCAGTATTTCTTCTACTGATGTCTATGATGGTTCATTTCTGGGGTGTATAACATTAAGTGTAGTGGGAAAAGGGAAGCCCCAAAAGCCTTGCTCACTCAAAGGGTCCCACTATGGTGGTCTGTTATCCTACGGAAGCCAATACTTCCCCTTAAGCAGGTAGCAGGTACTATTGTTCATGACAGAACTGATCTTATGTCAAATGGGGGGGCTTTTACCTGAGAATCAAGAGATGCATTCCATTAGTTCAGGGGAATCCCAAGCCCAAGAGGAATTTAAACACTCGCTGTAATGCAGGAACTGATGTAATGGTCTTTTTATGCAAGCTAAGCACAAGCTATACATGTGGCATCAGTAAAACTGTGACAGCTTATAGACACTTCTGGAGTGACAACTATCTGATTTTCTTATAAATGGAGTGCATAGAGTGTGATTGATTACTGGCCACTGGCTAATGGTTAGAAGCAAGGTTTAATTCCAGCCTTCCCCAAAGTGTTTAAAACAGCTCACTTGCTGAGAGGCTTCTTTTCTGTTTTTGTTTGCTGGCACTGAGGCAAACGTGTAAGATAGTAGGTGCTGGCATTTTATTTTATTTTACTTCTTATTTATTTATTTTTAAACTAAAGGAAGCTGACGAGACGTTTGGGAAGTTACCTATACTTGCTGGCTAGAGCAGAAGCAAAGTTCAATCCTACCCTTCCACTAAGAGTTTGAAATAGCTCACTCAGGGTGAGGATTCATTTTTTTGTTTGCTGTAACTGCGGTAAGAAGTTTGAAGGGACTAGAAGCTGACATTTTGCTTAATTTTACTTTTATTTATGTTTGTTCTCTAGTCTTTGTCTAGAATAGGAGGCACATTGTTTTATCTTTTTACTTGTTAGTTGGTGTGCTGAAGCTGCAGAAGTTGTAGGCAGTCGATGAGGTGGGTTACTTGGCTGCACCAATAAGCAGTCATCTGGCTTCGACTTCTTCCTCTCTCCACAACTGGATGCACCTTCACTTAGGTGTGTCGGGGGGTGTTGACAGGGAGCCAATATCAGATTTTTACTAGCTAGTTTATCATAGTTTATCTTTTTCGCTTTTATTATATTTTGTGGGCAACTATTTTGTTACGCACTAAATTGACAGATTCTGTTTCTGGGATCTTATTAATAGGGGGTACCTAAATCAATATTCATCTTGCCAAACCTATGGCAGGGATATCTCACACTGTTAGGTTAATGACAAAGCCTGTTCTAGGTGCACGAATGTCATTCTACTTAATAACAAGTGGCAGACCTTAAACAATGGTGAAAATGCCACGATCATAGATATTGGAATCCAAGCAATTATTAATAGGTTGTGACAAAGTCTATCAAAGTAGTACTTCCTTGGCGGTCTCCAAACAGCAAAAGGGCAATGAAAGACATTAAAGTATTAGTTACTGAGGGGGACTTGGAGTCTCTCTTTATAAACTGGAAATCATGACCATCCTCTATTTGCCCAAACTGACATCTGGCAGACTTTCTGATATGGTTTGCATCAGTAGCACAGATGCCCTGCTTCATACGGATCCAGACATTATTCACTGTAAATGACCAGAAGCTGTTAGGGTAACCATTTCAAATGTTAGCACCCACTAGAGCGAGTCCCAACATGTAGAATCTGAGTGAAGTAAAGATCAGATTTCATATAATAAGTCTGAAATGCCATTTCTCAGAATATATCTTTTCTCTGAGGTATGGCTATCTCAGAGTCAGTATATATAAGTTGGGGTGTGGGTGCTTGCCCCACACAAGGGGGTGCAGGGTGCTCCTCCCCTGAAAAAAGAAATTTTAAGGAAAAGAGAACTTGTCAAGATTCATTTTCTTCCTGTGTTTTTGGTCTTTTTCTGGCTTTTTGGCAGTCAGCATTTTGAGTGCTGACATTTCATTACAGAGCCAGCTATTAGGCTAAGCCATGGCTCATTGAGTTTATACTGTAATGTGCAATCTGTTCCAATAAAAGGCTGTGAAGTGACATCCAAACTTTGGAGGATGACATGGCCATCTCTCAGAGAGATAAGTAGAAACATAGGAGAACGTTTGGGCATCTGGCTAGGGACGATACAATGGTTCCCTATTGTGTGTTAATTCTTACTAAGCAAGTTTACCAAAGTAAAAATAAGAATTGACCTAGCTCTATGAAACAAGTTCTGATAACTGTCATTCCATATTGAGAGATCAGAGAGACATTATTACTAGGATTCAGCACAACTCTGATACTGTATCTTGACTATGAGATTGTAAGTTATCTGATATAAGGGAAGACACAGAATCTATGGCTATAAAGTTTATGACAGATGATGTTATAATTGTTGTGGTGTGTAACAGAGATGTGAGCAGGACTGAACTGATCTGGAGTGAGATTAAAGACTTAATCTCTATTAATCTGAAAGTTAATTTCAGTTTCGTGACATTTTCCTGTTCCCCTTTGGTCAAGAATCTCTATGAGACAGGCATGACTAATTATGAATATTATCAGTAGGGGTTCTTTAGCTGGTTCCAATAAGGTCCTTACCCTTTGAAAGGACCTTGTTTTGAGAAGTTGTTGTTTCTGTAGGCACCATAGTGACAATTTACACCTGGAACACCAGGATAATAGGCTTGTTTGAAGGAAAATCACCAGCCTGGTTAAATCTTTTTTGGTCTGGACAAAGGACAAAATGTAAAGATAGTCAAGCCCACTAAGCAAGTGAAATGTTTTAAGGCTAATGCTAGAAGTGTAAATAAAATCTGTGACCTTGAGGTAAGACTATTTAAGGACAACTATGATATTATGTTGATTGTTGAAACATAATTTAGTAAAGCAACTAGCCCTTTTCTGTTCTATGTTGTAAGGGTCACCATCTGTATATACTGGAGAGAAGTGATAGGGCTATTTCTGTTGATGAATTCCAAAAATATTCTCCCAATGTATTGTTGGATAAAAAAAGTTGTGAATTTGTTGCTTTATTATACACAGTAATATAAAATGGGATGCGCACTTTTTTGGTTGCTCTCTAATCAATTGATGTTAACAGATGTTGATTTTAGTAAAGTTACTCATAGCTGTTTCTTAAAATATTTATGATGTAATTGCTGGCAATATAAATGCTCCCATTATAGACTGGAATTGCCCCCGTCTAACTCAGTATTCATTAGCAGTACTACTGATAAACACTTCTTACTCAACTACCAACTAATTGTTAATGTACCTATAAGGAAAGGTAACATACTTGGATGTATTTGGGCTCAGTGGCAGACTGCATGTGGCTAATTGTGGTATGCAACCAGAGCTTGGTACATCTGATCACCTAAGCATTTCTTGTGTGCTACTTTACTGAGCTGTTAAAGTTCATTCTGCAATTACTGTCCAAAGAAGATTTTATAGTGATGATTATAATGTTGTTAATAAGGAAATTATGTTACGGTAATGGAGAGACATCATGGTGGACCAAACCGTTAAGTAAAACGGTAACGGAGAGACATCACAATGGACAAAACCATTAAGCAAAATGGTAATGGAGAGACATCACGATGGACAAAACCATTAAGCAAAATGGTAACGGAGAGACATCACGATGGACAAAACCATTAAGCAAAACGGTAACGGAGAGACATTACGATGGACAAAACCATTAAGTAAAACGGTAACGGAGAGACATCACGATGGACAAAACCATTAAGCAAAATGGTAACGGAGAGACATCACGATGGACAAAACCATTAAGCAAAACGGTAACGGAGAGACATCACGATGGACAAAACCATTAAGTAAAACGGTAACGGAGAGACATCACGATGGACAAAACCATTAAGTAAAACGGTAATGGAGAGACATCACGATGGACAAAACCATTAAGCAAAACGGTAACGGAGAGACATCACGATGGACAAAACCATTAAGTAAAACGGTAATGGAGAGACATCACGATGGACAAAACCATTAAGCAAAACGGTAACGGAGAGACATCACGATGGACAAAACCATTAAGTAAAACGGTAACGGAGAGACATCACGATGGACAAAACCATTAAGTAAAATGGTAACGGAGAGACATCACGATGGAAAAAAAAAAAACATTAAACAAATATGGGGAACATTGTAGAACTGTATCCACTATCTGTTTGATAGTTATGTTCCCCCTAGATAATTATACTAGAAATAGGAATAACTTCCCATCATGGTGGTCTCTACTGAACTTTTGAGGGCAAAGTGTTCTATGAAGCACTTATGGCTGATAGAGATGAGAGAATATGCCAATTCTTGAACAGCCTTCAGAAGGCTGTTTGAAGGTCTAGTACTGATCTATGAACCATTATATTTAGGGGTCGGGCATTGGCATAATGGCTAAGGTGTTTACCTTACAGACATGAACTACAGAGTTTCATTCTCAGATGGAATAACTGGGTAAAATGGCCCACAAGGACAGTTAGCCTAGTACTAAGCTATGCGCCTACATAATCTTGTAAACTAAGAATGGCTGCTAACGTGACTTGTAATAACAAGGCTTTGCTTAAATGTTTTAGGTGTGATGGGAACAACTCTGTCTCCACAATGGACACCTTGTTATTGGAAATGTTTGTTTTAGGTGTTATGGGAACAACTCTGTCTCCACAATGGACACCTTGTTATTGGAAATGTTTGTTTTAGGTGTTATGGGAACAACTCTGTCTCCACAATGGACACCTTGTTATTGGAAATGTTTGTTTTAGGTGTTATGGGAACAACTCTGTCTCCACAATGGACACCTTGTTATTGGAAATGTTTGTTTTAGGTGTTATGGGAACAACTCTGTCTCCACAATGGACACCTTGTTATTGGAAATGTTTGTTTTGCTGATAATTTTTTTTGGTAAGGTAGAAAGCTCCGCATAAGCTGTATCTTAAACTTTCGGCAAGTCAGTCAGTGCATGGCCTATCATTCTGACTGATAACATCAGAAAATCACTAAAATCTCTCTACCAAGCTTGGCTGCTGGACCCAATGACCTTAATGGTGTTTGCTTACATAGTGTAGTGGACAATTTACCAAAGTGCTTGTTCATTCTTTTTCTACAGACATTAAAGCATAGATTCATAGATGCATACTAGGCTAGCTGCCCTTGCGGGCCATTTTAAGCTTAGCCAGCTTCCGTGCGGGTGCTTGAATTAACCTATTCCATTTGGCATTAGATTGGCCTAAGCCATCCCATGGTCAATAATTATATATTACCCCTAGTTAGAAAAGCTGGGATCCTACCATAAATAATTTGAGGGGACCCATGTGTGAGATAAAGACTTTAGGAGCTGCCTCTGTCAATTAGAAGTACAGAGGAATTTCTAGGATAAATTTTCATTGAGTTATCCATAGAGAATATTTGGGATTCAATATGGACAGAAATAAGCTTTGTTTTACATGCATGATGAGTTTGTTCCAGAGCACTGGTATCCTCTGCGAGGCATACGTCTCCCTTCAAACCAGCCTGTTAATGTTGCAAAAGATGTTTAGATCCCTAGACCAAATATTTCTGATGCCATTTGACTTGCTGATGTTCAGTAAATCAGTCAGTAATGGGTCAGATGATGCCTTGTATGCCAGACACAGGTCATCTCTTAACAGTCTGTAGGATGCTGAGTACAGTGACAGGGTCTGAATCCATCCATTTAGGATGTATTGTTTAGTCCTTATATACTTTTGCTATGGTGCTATTGTGGGTGTTATGTCCCTGACATTTGGAAGAAAGTTTCCCATCCCCAAATCTCAGTCAGGTTCATCAGCTGTTGATTGCAGACCTATTAGTTTGGCTTGAATTTTGAGAAAATTGTTTAAAGATTCTATCATGCCTTTAATTCATGGACTTGGACCAGGTATTGATATTGTCCATCATGGTTCTACAGCTGGATGTATTCTTGGACAAACTTGCTAAGCTTTTACACAGATATTATTAGTTCTCTTGACCAGGTCCTTCCCATTCATAGCCGGCCTTAGGCATAGGCCAACTAGGCAGCCGCCTAGGGTGTCGCTGTACCAGGAGCACTTTTCCAGTATTTATTTGGTGTAGCTATACCAGGATGGGGGCACCAGGTGATATGGTAGGGGGTGCCATGGAGCCCTTTTGCCTAGGGCACCAATTGACCTAAGGCCGCTCCTGTTCCCATTGATGTGGACTGTTTGGAATTATTTAAAAGCTTTTGACTCTGCATTTCACAATATAATCTTAGATTTATTGTGGGAATATTAAAATTAATTCCTATATCTTAGGATGGTTGGCTGGTTGGGAGGAAGTCCGTATTTAAAGGTAAGGATCATCTTTCCGAGTTTAGAAATATAAGAAAGGGGGTACCACAGGGGTCTGTTCTGGGACCTGTTATGTTTGTTTTTTATGACTTGCTTCCACAAGCATGATAATATTTTAAGTTTGCTGATGATACCAAGGTAGATGGTGTCATTTTTAACATACATGTGTAGGTACTTCTGAAACAGTATGTAGATTTATTACTGAGCTTGGCTAACTCCAAGGGTATGCAGTTTAATGTCAATAAATGTAGAATAATGCTCTTTATTAAAGCATCCTTAGGTGTCCATCCACAATATACTCTCAGTTACTCATTGAAACTTGGGAGAAGGATCTGAGTGTTACGGTAAACTCTGACTTGGATTTAATGATCATCTGTTGGGTGTTACGGGAAGGTGATACATCCTCTTAATTATTAAAAGACACTGCTTATTAGGCTGTAACAGTACGCTTTTGCTTCCATAACATAAATCTTCTATAAGGCCTATTATAGAGTATTGTGAGTCCTTTTCGGTGTACAACTCTTCCTTAATTATGAGAATAGAAAGGGTACAGAAGTTCCTCACAAGAATGATGGTGTGTAAGTGCTCCTATAGTGAAAGACTGAGATATCTTTCACTTTATTCTGTCGGCTTTCGGTTATTATGTGGGGGGGCATTATTTTGATTTATAAATGCTTGAACAGGCTGTTAGTTACCACACTGGGTTTTTGTTTTTAAATCACTCACTCTTTACCAGAAGTACTGGGCTGTTGTTATCACTGCTTGGTCCTTTTCAAACCCTCTGTCTTGTAGATTCTGTAATACCTTTCTGCTGCATATTAGATGTGCAGAGAGTATTGTACGTTTCATGAAGGCTTTGGATGAGTACTTCTGTAACTATATTTTTGTACCACATCATTCTTATGTTGAGCTCTTAAATTGTCCCTCTGTGGTGTTTTGAGTTTGTAATCCAAACACTAAGCAAACTGATTCATGCAGATTGTGCACAAATTAGAAAAATAAATCAGAGTAACAGATAGTGTTTGCAGGATAGCATAACCTGAGTCAGCGTTGCTTCAGTGAACACAGCTGAGTAAGAATGAACAGAGAGGTTATAGTCTCATATTAGTTAAGTCTTCTATGCTTTCTGTGCTGTTTTTGAGAATGTGCCTTAATTTTTTATTTACTTAATCACATGCCAACTTCGGGGAGTTATGTTACTCGTCTTTCCTCTTAAAAACAGCTGAAGCTGCCATCTAGGATCAACAAACCTTCAAAATACAAATTAGTTAAACTGCAAAAGTATCGGAGAATCCTCAAAAGAGATACATTCATCGGTATGTCTGCTAATTTGATTGATCAGAACAGCTTTCAGGGCGTCTTACGGAATGTTATGTAATTCTTTGATGCGTCCTGGCTTTTCTGGAAGCCTTTTCTAAAAATTACACTGCTCCAGTAGCAGCTATTTATTTTTGTAGAAAGTGTTTCACATTTCACCTGAGTTAATATGTTTCATCTGTGTGCTTACAATGAGTCTAACCCACACTGAATACAGACAGATTACAGGTCTAAATAAATCAGAATGATTAAAGTGGAGGTTGGGACTTGAACCATGTACTCAGGCCCTAGGGCATAGGTAGAGCTTTACTCAATCACTTACTCATGTTTTGACAGGTGTATTTTAGGTAGTTAGGTATGACGGTGCTAATACCGTCAGCAGGAAAAAAGCTGTTTTTTTACATGTGACCTGGAGAAAGAGAAGACTGTTGTAGAAAAAAATAACATCAGTATATATACCAGGCTGTTAAAGTAATAGAGCATGGCAGCTGTAGAAGGATAAAGTAAGGCTACAGTGTGACAAAGAAGCACTCCACACAACTGGTATTATGCAAACGGTGCAATGTTTCACAATTAATCTATAGTGCATAGGTTGGTTCACTGGCCTGCATTTTATACACTAAATGGTCAGAACAGGATCAGTGGCAGTTACAGACATCAAATGAGAATTATCAAAAACATTTAAGATTTAAGAAGTGTTAAGACAGCGACAAACACAGGAACTTTGCTTCAGGCTGCAACGGGCCCTGCCACTGTGGAGTTAATAGATGGGACTAGTAAGGAAAGCTCCCCAACAGTGAACTTTGTTTTAATACTTTTTAATACCTTTTAATATTTTTTCCTATCCAAGGCCTCAAAAACTATCAAACCCATTTTGCAACCCTGGCCATTTGTTCCTCCACATCAGAGAAGAGAGAGAGAGAGGGAAAGAGATTTGGTTGTGGAGTGGTCATAATCCAGGTAGACATGAAGGATTTTCTGTTTCCTGGCCCTAACCCCTCTCATGGCAACTGACATGCATGCTTACAAAAGTGAAGGTCTATCGTGCCTTCCATGTGAGTGTTTGCGTTTCTACACATGAACTTGCCAGAGCCA
The DNA here is from genome assembly GCF_019279795.1 of Protopterus annectens. Lineage (NCBI taxonomy): Eukaryota > Metazoa > Chordata > Ceratodontiformes > Protopteridae > Protopterus > Protopterus annectens. The sequence goes on along the minus strand of NC_056750.1, from coordinate 56,427,015 downwards.
AAAGCATGTCCACAGGCCCGGATCTGCATGTTTTACACTTCTTTTCCGAGACGGTACTGACAGTAAAGTGGGCTGGACTCCATAGCCCCTGGCCACCCATGGATGGGTAAACTGGCTTCAGGTATACTCTCCCAACTTCCCTCATTGGCATTTCCATGTGAGTGGATTCCTTGGCTCTGGAGAATGAGCACAATTTGCGTGCCTCAGGGATTTAAAAGACTTAAGGAGCCAAAGCAGAATTTTGATGTAATAGAATATAAAAATGCATCTGACAGTGAGAAAAAGAGCAAAGAATGGCTCCAGGTAAGACTGGTAAAATTAAAGGAAATGGTATAATATGTTGGGAAGACTTATCTTGTCTATGTAGACTGGCTATGAACATTCGATTTAAGAATACCATAATAAGTTAGGTCTAACTGCCTGCTAAGAAACTGTATTCTGCATTAATAATGTTGGTAAGCACACAATTTAATCCCATCCCACTTTACTCATTTTAAAGATAGAGGGGGATTAAGGGTGTGCCAGTCCTCCTTACAAACTGAACTTACAGTGAATACTACAGTACTACAAAGGCAGTCAAATAAATGAACAAAGATGCATATAATAACTTAAACAGGTTTTATTGATATGCATTTTACTACTCCCTCTCCAGTCTATCAGCAATCATGTCTAGTATTTGCCTTTCAGCTCTGCAGCGAGCAGTTTGACTTTGTTGTTCTGCATATGTTCACATTCCGGAAGGCTGATTTCTCCAGTAAATCCAAATATTGTAAAGAAAGCTTGTCAACCACCAAATTTTGTTTAATGATGGTCAGCTCCACTGAAGCAGAGGGTTGAAGCCTTGACCACGACACAGGTGACTTGGGCTCAGTTAGTGACCCAGGTGCCCACTGGAGCTGCTGGGACAGGACAATGGACTCTGTCTGCTCACCTTTCTCGGGGAGGGGGGGTGATGTGTTGTTGGGGTCGACCAAATTCAGTAACCCTTGTGGAAACAGCAGCTAGTCTGAGGAAGTGGGCAGACCAGGGAGGCATTACTGACCTAGGGCCCAGGGTCCATATGCTCCTAAAGCCATGCCTCATTGCCCACCCTGCTTTCTCATGGAACATCAGCAAGCATACACAGACAGATGCCAGACCAATGCAACCAGCCTTCACGAGCAGCAGTTCTGTCTTCCCTGGCTCATTCACCTCTCAGACGAGACTCACTGTAACTGCACTGGGCATGTGAAGCACAACACTGGGTCATGCTAGGGCATGTGCCCTACCAGTGTGAAGCACAACACTGGGTCATGCTAGGGCATGTGCCCTACCAGTGTGAAGCACAACACTGGGTCATGCTAGGGCATGTGCCCTACCAGTGTGAAGCACAACACTGGGTCATGCTAGGGCATGTGCCCTACCAGTGAAATAGCATGACACAGTGAGTATCCCATAACAATTCAGACATTTTAATGCTGTATTTGTGAGCACGTGCATTTAAAATGTCCAGAAATGTAAAACAAACAAAAATCTGAGCCCACCTCTCCCCCACAGTCATAGATTAGCCAGTCTGTATTCTATTACCATGTAGTTTTTTCTAAAAGAATCACAGGCCTAAAGCAGATGCCCTACGCTGACCGGCTTAAAAAACTCCAGCTATACTCTGTTGCATATCGTCTACTCAGAGGCGATCTCTGCTTAACATACAAGGCCATTTCAAACCCAGAGCTGTTGGACATGCTACACTTAAAGAAATCCTATTCCCTCAGAGCCACACGCTCCAGGGATCTAAACCTTGTCATCACAATAAACAAAACATGCTGGAGGGATAGGTTCCTGACCCAGAGACTCCCCAGACTCTGGAATAGATTGCCCATACATGTCAAGCAGAGTGCCTCTTTGGCCCTCTTCAAAAGGAACCTTGACGATTGGATGGGAGAAAGGAAATTCACCCCATGGATCACATCAAGTCGCCCTGCTAGACAGGGGTCCAGGGAAGTAAATAGTGTGGGAAGAAATCGCCAGGGAATTGTTATGGCTAGGCTTGTATAGGCCCTAGGGCTTATAGCCTAGTACCAACCTATGAACATCTGCCCTTAGCAATCAATCGCAGAGATTTCCTAGCAATCTCTAGTCATATGACTAGAGAGTACCAGTCAGGAGCTGCATACACGTGGCTGTTCACTAAAGATTTTTTTTTGTATTACACCATGTATGGAATTTAGACTTTTAATTCTGATACTGGCAGGGAAACAATACAGAACTATACAGAGGTAATAGTAGACATTGCCCACAGCCAAATATAGATATTTTAATCCAAAGTTGGAAGCAAGGGTGGGAACAACTTTCCCTGATTTTGCCTTATGTTTAGGTCTGACCACTGCATGTGGTCTGATGGCAAATCATTGAGGCTTACACTTACTATATTCCTCATCTGCACCTCATTAAGGGACTGTCCTTATTTTGAGATTTAGAAATGTGTTCCATGCAGTTCCATATTGAAAGGGTTTGACACACGTTCTTTTTTAACATTTTATCCTCATATTTCAATGGTAAATAATGAAAAATAATACTGAATCATATTATTTCATTAAAAGAACTCCTTCAGTATGAAGGGACAGTAAATAATCATACTGTAAGAGGCCTAGTTAAAGTTGTGAGATAGTATTCCATAAAACCAAACCAAAAACAAATACTGAAAAACTGAATAAAAAGAAAGAAACACCACACCAAATGCAAATATGAGGTTAGCGCTTTTGCTTACTATTTCAGCAAACTTCTTCAGACAACTGACAATACAAAAATCTACAACTTAAATAAACTATCATATCATGACATCACTATACAATTCAGTAGGTCAAGCCTCCATTACATTCATAAAATAAAATAAAATAAAATAATAACCCTAACAATACATATATATTACTTAATTAAATATAACAAAGAAATAAACATACATTTATATCAAAACATTATATTATCTTGTCAAAGCCCTCAATTTTAAAATAAAAGAAACAGCATCATTTAAACCTGGGGCTGTGACTGCATTCAGTTTCACCTGCCAAATCAATTCTTTCTCATCTAATTTCAAGTCACTTGGACCTCCTTTTTCATTATTCAAAACTTTCTCCAATACTAAAAATCTAAATTCATGTGAGGGACGGGACTTAATGTGTCTGGCAAGAGCATTATTCAGATTCAATTTCCCAATTGCATAAACATGCTCGTAAATCCTGTTTTTTAATGGCCTCTCAGTACGACCCACATAAAAAGCTGGACAGCAACTACATAATCCCAAGTATATATATATATATATATATATATATATATATTTCTTTGTTATATTTAATTAAGTAATATATATGTATTGTTAGGGTTATTATTTTATTTTATTTTATTTTATGAATGTGTAAATACGTTGGGTATGTGGGTTCTTTAAATGGAGGCTTGACCTACTGAATTGTATAGTGATGTCATGATATGATAGTTTATTTAAGTTGTAGATTTTTGTATTGTCAGTTGTCTGAAGAAGTTTGCTGAAATAGTAAACGAAAGCGCTAACCTCATATTTGCACTTGGTGTGGTGTTTCTTTCTTTTTATTCAGATAGTATTCCATATTGTGTTACTTTTCTTCACGTTGTGAAAGGTAGCTTTTCACATTTTGTGAATGGAAAGTTGACAGCTATAGCAGTCACATAATAATGACAGATGTTTATGTTATAGACTTCATAATTTTCACAAAACTCATGTGAATACAACAACTATTATTTCTGCAACTTTCTAAGTATGCAATATTTAACATCTATGCCTGGTTAAGAACAACTGTACCCCATTTTTTGGGGGCTTTGTCCCTCATTCTTGAGTTAAAAAGCGATAGCTGTTTGGGGTCCTTGTAGCAGAACCTTCAGCCATGAAGCAGTAAGTTGAAATAAATTACTATTTTTACTGCTTTTGCTGATTGAAACTGATTACCATAACTGTCAAGACTGAACTCAGGAGGCCGTATAGCTTTCAATTGTAACTCATTATGAGAAATATTCCTCAGTTTGTGAGTTTGTGCCTTAAAACTTTCGTGTTACATGATGTTCTACATTGAAAGGGTTAGGCACATATTTATTGTAATTATTCGTTTTTAACAGATAACCAATGTAAATAATACTGAATCATATTAATAAATAAAATATTGAAAATATGAAGAAGCAGTTATTTTATTTACCAGTCTCTGCGCTTCTCAGGATAAGTTGTTAGCAAGTGGTCAGTACCCTGTCCATTTGCTTCATTTTGCCAGAGGTAATGTTATGTGTCATATTTTGGAGGAAGAGGGTTAAGATCTACTGGAAGCAGTCTGTGGAAGAAAGTAAATCCTATACTGAGGTGGATCACATTAAAGTGATCATTGCTGTGGTTTAGTGAAATAATAGTTTCTGAAATCTCCAAGTTTAAATACATTAGTTTGATTGGTTATTTTTTAACTTTTTCTTTCAGAAAAAACATATAAATCTATGGACAGTGATAACAGTGTGTACTGCACACAGTACGAATACGCTTGTATTTATTTTTTCTATTTAATTGTTAGGGCAGTCAAAATGTGGATGGGCTGCCCTGTAGAAACAAATGGAAATGCATTACTCTAGCAGTTATATTTTTTGTTTTCTTCTCAATGAGATATCAGAAGTATAGAGAATGCATGTGCCATTTTTTCGGGTGGTAAGTGATATATAAAAGCAAACGGTAGTCACTGGATTACTTTTGAGTTATCATTAATATGTTTTCTTGGAGGACATCATCATACAAAGAGCAACGTGTCCATTATATTTATATGATTTATTCAGAGTCAAAGGTAGTGTTATCTCAAAAGATACACATTCCTCTTGGTCACAGTATATGTGATTTGCACTCAAGTATCTAATTAGAAGTATGTAATTTTTTTTATTCTGAACTGCCTTTGGAACACCAAGTTATGGCCTCTTATATCCATCCATTCATCCACAACCCCTTTTCCCAATTTTACACATTGTTATCTTCTGTGAAACTGTGCTGCCTTTCACATATGGCTAATAAATCTCCAATCACACAAAGAGGAAGAAGAGCCTGCCCTATAAGACGTAAGAACATCACTAACGAAAATGAATCCAGAGGAAGCAGCAGGCTCAGATGAGGTCACAGCAGAGGTGATCAAAATTTTAGGTGAGTCAGGGGAGAAATAGCTCCTGAGATTACTCATAGCAGTGTGGAGAGAAATGCATATCCCAAATACTGGAGAATAAGCATACTAATGCCAGTATTCAAGAACAAGGGACATTCACATCTCTCATCAGTACAGATGTATCGGAAACCCATCACATTGCATGAAAGTTCTGGACAGAGTGATTGATAAATGAATATGCAGAGTAGTAGAAAGTAAGATAGGAAATGAACAGTTCAGATTCAGATCAGGATGCAGCACAACTGATGGGATGTTTGTATTGAGACAGATAGTAGAGCAGAAGTTGGAGATGAGGAAAAAGTCCAACTGGGGTTTTCTACACTTGAAAAAAGCATCTGATAAGGTCCCAAAAAGACTGATGTGGGCAGTCTTATGATGGTTCAAAGTCTGGAAACAGTGGTAGAATTAGGGTAGGCTACATCTAAAGACCAAATGACACAAGCATAATCAGTACCAGTACCAGTACCAGAATCATTCAATATGCTGACAACTCCACTCTGATTTGCTCTGCCTCATCCCTTAACAACCTTCAAGCTATCACCCAAGACACATAGATCAAACCATTAAAAAAGTACACAAAAAAACTCGGTCTGCTTTATAGGTAAAGACAATATCTAACTAAAAATACAAAAAGTACAATTGCTAGAAAACACCTACTATCAACACTTTTATACGCATCCCCTATCCTAACAAACCTCCGTAAAAACAACCTCACCAAGCTTGAAACTTGCTATTACAAAATCTCCAAATTTGCCATAGGTGCCCACTACAAATCCCACCACTGTCAATCCCTCAAGCAACTGGACTGGCTAGAGCCAACTAACCTTAGCCTACAAAATCCTCCACCATCTAGAAAAAATCCCAGCCCTTAAAAACCTAATCCAGCCATACATAGCATCCAGATCCCTATGCTCAAACAACAATCTACTCCTCCAAGTCACCAAAGTAAAAAACTTAGCAGCCGAAGCTCTAATCTCCTACTATATCTCCAAACTCTGGAACTCTCTACCTACCCCACTCATGAATGCCTCCTCACCTATACGGTTTAAAAGACTCCTAAAAACCCACCTTACAAACTTCTGGCTATACACCTGCCATATCCCAGGTTAGACTGCTACCATCCCCTTACATCCTTCACTTCTATGCTAGGACTTTTCCTAAAGCATTTCCAGACTCCTTATAGGTTCATAGGTTTATAGTTAGGTACTAGGCTATCTTCCTGAAGGCATTTATAAGCCTAACCGGAAAGTGCTGACTTTTGCCGCCCCCTTAGATTACTTCCCTGTGCCTCTGTCCAGCAGAGCCATTGAAGTGATCCCTGGGGTAAACTTTCTGTTTCCCATCCACTCGTCAAAGTTTCTCTTGAAGAGTGTTAGCGAGGAGCTCTGCCTAATGTAGATTGGAATCCTGTTCCAGAACATGGGAAGTGTCTGGGACAGGAATCTATCCCTCCAACACGTCCTATTTATTATTGTGGTGAGGTTTAGATCCCTAGAGTGTGTGGCTCAAGGGGATATCATTTTCTTTAGGTGGAGCATGTCCATCAATTCTGGGTTGGACATGGCCTTGTATGTCAGGCAGAGATCACCTCTGAGTAGGCGGTATGCAACAGAGTACAGCTGGAGTTTCTTCAGTCGAGCTGCATAGGGCATCTGTTTGAGGACAGTGATCCTCTTGGTGAGGTACTTCTGTGGTCTCTCCAGCTGTTGCAGGTGTCTTGTAAGGTACATCCAAAATGGGGTGTTGTACTCTATAATGGGTCTGATGGGTGATGAGTAGAGGAGCACAATGACCTCCTTTGATCTGGATGCGGACCCTTTTGTGATTAGGTGGGCCACATAGAAGGATTTTCTAACCACTTTGGCAATGTGATTATAAAAGGAGAGGTTACTATCTACTTGGGTTCCCAGATCCCTTATTACATCTTCCGTATTTAGGGGGGTACCACCTATGTGGTAGTTTGTGGGTACTATGTTTTTTCCAAAGGGGATGACTATGCACTTTTTGGCATTTAGCTTGAGGCCATGGCTTTGACACCAGGTATCTATCTCAGTGAGACCCTTTTGGAGGATGTTTCTGTCAGACAGAGAGTCAATTATAGCCCCTAGTTTGCAGTCGTCTCTGAACTTGGTCAGCCATAGTCCTCCTGTGCTTTCCTGTACCTCTGAGAAATATATGCCAAACAGGAAAGGTCCTAGGACTGAGCCCTGGGGAATGCCACTTGTAACTGGTTTAGAATCAGACCTAGCTCCCACAACTCTTACCATGTGGGTTCTGTCCATGAGTCAGTTGGCAACCCATCTCTTGACATAGGGGTTTATGTTCAGGCTGGTGAGCTTGTCTATAATACTTGAATGGGGAATGGTGTCGAAGGCCTTTGAGAGGTCTAGGTAGGCTGTGTGGACTACCTTTCCCTCATCTATAGCCTTAGTACCTGTCTCAAAAAAGTCCACCAGGTTTAGGAGGTATGATCTGCTCTTAACAAAGCTGAACTGGGTAGGGTCCAGTGTTTGGAGGTTCCCGATGTCTCTGTCAATGAGATCCATGATGATGTGCTCCATAGCCTTGCAGACCAAGCTAGTCAGGCTTATAGGGCAATAGTTCTTGGGGTCTGTTGTGGCTCCACCTTTGTGGAGCAGAATAACCGTTGCTGTGCGCCACTCTATGGGCACATAGCTTGTGGAGAGGCCCCGTTACATCCCTCACTCATACTCTAGAATGTTTCCTAAAGCATTAATGCCTATATACTAACTCCATCCAGTCTATTACTTATATCTCACCTTCTCTATTCTCCCCTATTTAAAAAACGTAAAATGAACTAAGTACAACCCCTCGGAAAGTATTTAATTTATATGATCTTCTTTGTTGCATATAGTCATAGAAAAATTTCTTATTCAATCCCTTGCTTACCTAATTATTAACTAAAACTAATTCTTTGTTTATATTAGAATAGTATCAACTCAATGTTTTTTTTCTAATATGCTATGATGTAACTACACACTGTACTGTCTATGCTGTATTGTATTGTATGATTTTGAGGAGCTTTTCTCCCCGGGCCTCCAGTGGAAAAGGACCCATGTCCAGATGGACTTTCGTGGTTAACAAATATAAAATAAAGTAAATTAAAATAAATAAATATTTGTACACACAGAGGGTTTTCTGGTGAAATTGGGGTACATCAGGGAGCAGCTTTGAGCCCACTGCTGTTCATACTGGTGATGACTGTGTTAGCAAACAAGATGGAGGATACAAATCAACAAAGCTGTTGTGTGCAAACGACTCGAAGAAGAGAATTCAACAAATGACAGGGAAATGGAATGTAAAACCAAAGGTACATGGGTTGAAAATGAATACAGACACAACAGTTGCCATGGCAGCAAATAGATCAAATCCAAAGAAGTTGACATTGACACGGAAGGGCAAATAGTGGAATAAGTTAACTTCAAGTATTTGGGAGGGGTGGTTGAGGAGAAGGTACATCTGAAAGAGAGATCAAAGCGAGAATCAGAGGGGCTGCAGCCAACAGGTGTAGCGTATGACAGAAGAATGCCAAAGAAGCTGAAAAGTAAGGTGTTTAAACTGTGGTACAAATGATACTGGTGTTTGGTATAGACATATGTACAGTAAAGGCAGAGCAGGTGAGGAAGCTACAGGTGATGAAGATGAAGTGCTATCTTTCATAAGTGAAATGCTGCTATCCCTGTAGCATAGGCCATCTCAGTCATTATGGCTACATCTAACCCATAAATCTCGGCCAAGTATGATTCCATTTTTCCATCCATGCTTTGACATTGTTAACTCTTCTTGAACAAAATGCTGTAGCATATTCTTGCATCTGTAATATATATATATATATATATATATATATATATATATATACATACACATGTGTGTGTATGTTTTTAGCATATCCTTGCATTTGTAAATATGTTTTGTTCCTTTCTGATGTGATACTATTTACCCAGCCTGTGCCTGTAAATGGTCCACTGAGATCAGTGCACTTCCCCATTAAACAAATATTCTTCTTCTTCTTACAGTGGATCACCCATCTGCTCATGATTGGCAGTGGAGTTTTACAGTGTCAAGTTGCCAGCCTGGTAACCAACATTCCACAGAAGCACACACATGCATGCGCTCACACCTAGGGCCAATTTATAGTGTCCAATCCAACTACAGCATGTCTTTGGGATGTGGGAGAGGACATGCATACTCCACACAGAAGGCACTCCAGCCGAGGATTAAACCAGAAAACCTCTTGCTGTGAGGTGGCAATGCTAACTGCTGCACCACCGTGGCCGACCTCTTCCCCATTTAACAAATATAAATAAATAAAGTGCCTGAGGCAGGTGATGGGATGCTCACTGCTGGACAGACAAAGAAATGATGGCATCGGAAGAGAAGCAAAAGTAGTTCCAGCTGCAGCAAATGTCAAACAGAACAGATTACAGTGGTTCCAGCACATGTGCATGAAAACAGAAGACAATCTAGTGAAGAAAATTTGGAATATACATGAAGAAGTCAAGAGAAAATGAGGGCATCCAGCCAAGAGATGGATGGAGTGTATAAGAGAAGATCTGTGAGAGGTAGGCATGACTATCAAAATGAATCAAGAAATGATGATGATGATGATGATGATGTTGACAAGGGTCAAGATAATGCTGATGATAATGAATGGGCTTTGTAAGTTGTCAGAGTGCTATCATGTTTTATATTGCAAGCTAATAGACTGATCCTGCTAACATCTAGTCACGCCGTGTGTTTTATGCACTGAAATATTAATATTTTATGTTTCAGTTATTTGTGCTGCCGTAATTTCAGTATTTGACACTTTGATGTTGGTCTGTCTGCAGTTGGTCTTCTGGTGATAGGATTTCGTAGTGTTCCCTTTGAACTTCTCTGCACTGAATAAAAAGTCCGTTAGGCATCCTTTCTCCTGCTATGCTCATTTATATTGTGTACATCTACTTCGTATAACAGTTTAGTTTTCTTTCTGTATCTTTTATTTATTTTATTTATTCTTTGCTGACCAGGTGGTGTGGTGGTCCTTGGACCCTTTTCAGCCACTACTCTGGAGATTTTATTGATTGCCTTAACTGGCTGCCCATTGTTCCATTTGCTTTGTGGACCAAGGATTACCTTAAAAAGGATCAATTTGGACTGGCCTTTAACAACCATGTTTATATCCTCTCCTAATTTGATGTCATCCTTAAGCTCTTCTATTTTTCAACCCCCTCAAGCTTCCTAGCATGTTTTACAACACCTATGTGTTTACAACTTTAGAGGAAGATTAAGGCATATAATATGTAAATTAATTTAATTAAATGTGTTCTCAAAAATATATAAGGAAGTGTAGTGATCATTTTTCTAAAGACCACATGATTTGAATGTAAAATAATTGTTTTACAAACTGGCGATATAAAGTTACTATGTTCTATATATGTTAGTTAATATATTTTGCAACCTTGTCTTGTGACAAGTTGTCATATGGATGTCAAATAACTGAAGTTGTAAGTGATTTAAAGTGTCAAGAACCGAAGGTGCAGAGCTTTTTTGAAAATAAGGATGAAGGTTATATACATGCATACATCTGGATGAGTAAGCTCATTCTGTAGTAGCTAAAGGGGAAGTTAATTTAATATTTCAATTAATCAAAAACAAGAGGTTCACTGCTGTCCAACCAGGTAAATGCTCCGTAGCTATACTTCTACAAAATCCAGAATAATAAAAATAGCAGGAGCGAAAAAAAACATATAAAAATACATCTTCAATTTTTTCTTCACAAAGTAGAAGAAAAAATAATCTATCGTCTATATTATGCGCTATGTCTTTATTCTTACTATATTTCTAATCTTATAATATCAAGGGTTTACATAGGAACAAAAAGATGAATAGGAGGACACTAGATAGTAAGTATATAGGACATGGCACAAGGCATTTCATTATCTTTTATTGTGTTTTTTTTCTTTTTTTTTGTAGCTGTTTATGGTGCGAGATTGTGCCATGGCAGTTAGTGGGGCAATGGCAGAAAAAGGGAGAAATGTCAAGGCTCCATCAAAAAGAACAAAAAACCAACACCAATCAGCCCAGTGGATTGGGTGGGGAAGAGGAGTGGAGCGGGGCTTAGCAGGCAGCAGCAGGGCCACCACCCACAAAACAAAATCCACAAATACAACCCAGAAAAGAACCTTAAAGAATGCTGTAGGTTGGAGTAAAGACATTACAAGTAGTAACATACATTGATTTCAAGTACCGAGCATCCATACAAACAGCCAACTAAGATGAGTTTAATTATCACAAGCAACTAGAACAGGATCAATGGGTATGGGTAGTGGGTAAAAAAAAAAAAAACAGAAAAACACACAACACCACACAATGGGCTGGAAGAGAAGAAGGCTGCAGAGACCAAAAGAGTTAACAGTCAGACAGTTTATTTTCGACTAGAAATCCACACAAAATAAGACAAAATCACCACATAAGTCCAAATAAAAATACGGTTCCCTATCATCTGCCTGAAACACTTTCATCAGAACCTTGAAAATCAAAATCCTGAAACCAAAAGCCTGAAAATTCAAAATCCTGAAAAGCCAAAAACATTATTTTACTCCTTGTCCTTAATGTTATAAACTTTTTGTTGTATTAATATAATTAATTATACTTTACTTAATATTTGTACAATAATTATAATGAGTTAATCTTATATATTATGTATATTTGCGTGATCTTGGTCGCATTTATTTATATAAATGTTATGGAATTTGGCCTTTATGCTGTTCTTGTTTCTAATGTGTGTAAAATGCCTCTAACTATTAACTCTTCTGTCTGAGTATTTTCGTTTAACAGCCCCATTTGTGTTATGTAAATCTGTGGGGTACAACTATCTCTAAAATTAATAAAATGCCTAATCACTGAATTAAATTATCAAAGAAATCTACACAGGAGTGTATTATGTGTTTTTTGTGAACAGCTCTGTTTCCATTTATGTTGCTCATGTGAGCCCCACTGCCAGCTCTGTTAGTGTTTCAAGTTTTTGCCACCTCCCCAAATTAACTTGCTCATTCCTCACATTATACTTTCTGCAGAGAATTAGAGGACTCTTCCTTTCCTTCATCCAGAGACTGCCTTCTCTAGGAACCATTCTAGGTCATCTATCTTGGTCATTCTGTTTCTCTGCACATCCTAGACGATGAAACCCTCTGACCTGACAGGCAAATTGACATCTGTTATTGTAACTACACTTTTCTTACCTGGTCATCCTTTGTTCTTTTCTAAATTAACTGATTGTCCATTGCACTTACACTGAACATTGTGTATAGGGTATTTCATGCCTTTGAGTCTGGTCTCACACTCCTCACACTCAAATGCCTACCAAAACATCTATTGCTATGAAGATGACCTGGTATTAATTGGGCATGTCCACAAGTCTTGTCTATTAAATCTGAATTCCAACATTCCTTTACAAATGACTTGGTAATTAGCTTAGAAAACATTAACGTTAGACCATTTGGTACTACTGTCCGAAGGACCATGCTGCCACCCAAATGGTTTGTTCTTTCATCCTCTGATATTTCCCATGGAGATTTTTAGATAACCAAGTGTCCAGTTGTTGTCATAGACCATGTCTTATTTTTTAAGAGAAACTGTCTACTGTGGCTAAGTGCTGATAGAGTGCAATGGAGTTTCTCATATGAGAAGCCTACCAAGCATTAGGGAAAAGGCCACATATATCCATTTTGTAGATTCTAATACCGCTAAGCTACAATCTCTCTAAATGATACTCTGACATTTTTAATGGTATGATCTTCCCAAAAGAAAGGCTACTATTTCACACAGAAAAAGGAAAAATGCCTACTCATTCATTACAGGCCTACACTTTTTGTAGGTTCTCTTGCATTTACCATGTGAAGCCAGGCCATTGCCTTTGTCTCAGGTAACAGTTTTTACCTTATCCTTTCACAGTACAAATGTGCTGATCACAATGTGCTATATATATATATATATATATATATATATATATATATATATATATATATATATATATATATATATATATATATATATATAAGCCCAGGAAAGGAAACAGTTGTCCACCATGGTGAGCTAACTTTCTCCACTGTAGTGCGACCTCGGAGTTGGTATATTTAGTTAGGGGGTGTGGGGGGCATAGCCCTCCTCATTGAGGTGTGTGGGGAGAGAAGGCCCTCACTTGGAGTTTTTGTTTTTTTTCTGTTTGTTGTTTTCTCCTCGTGGCTGAGTGGTTCATTTCCCGGGATTCCTTTTCAAAGCACTGGTTCGATATAATGACAGTCGATGAAGTAATGGCATTCGATAAGGTGAGTATTAGACAATCTGAGGTAAACTCATAAACCCATATATATATGCAAAAGCATGTTTTTGTTATATTTTTTTTTATTTGTGGGGCGATCTGGTGACTAGACTTCAGCGAAACTGCACTTTCGCTGAAATGGGGTTCTACTTTTCGTTTTCGGTTAAGTGACAATTCGTTGTAAAGTAGTTGACCCATATATGTATATATATATATATATATATATATATATACACACACACACACACACAAATTTACATATCAATCACATAACACTCTTTCTTCCAAGTGTGAAACTCTGTCCTGACTCGCTCATAAAACCTAAAACTACATCTCGGCAGACTAGATGCTTAGCTGCTTTTTGCCCTCTTTCCTGCCAATGCTTAAAAGTTATCTAAGAATATTTGTTGCCTGTGAGCTGCTCAGTAATGTAACTTACGCCATTCCTCGTTGTCTCAAATATGGTTCTATCCACGTAGGAAACACTTGCTCTTTCGTTATATCCACAGCTTCATAGAAATCGTTCAGTAGTTTCAGTGGTGCTCTGCTTAGAAAATAATCTAGAATTATGTGTTCTTTTTTTTGTCATTACCCTTCAGTTAATCTCTATCCTCTGCATGTTTCTTCACTTCTTAGCACCCGGGTACATGGTGTACATGAATTACAGCTAATTAATGATTGTTTTCATACACTATACATCTGTGCCATGAAGTCATTATTGGCTCCATTTAGCTTCTTAGTCACTTCAGTTTATGCATAGTAATTTACTGCATTATTTCCTTGTTTGGTAAAGACAACTTAGCTATAGGCGTCTTTGGAGTTCAGTTTCTATACCTGCTTAAAATGCAGAAAGAATGTTAGAATAATCAGTTATTCTCTTTTGCCCCTAGCAATCATACTGCTAGTAAACTTGAAATGGGCTTCCCTTTTGTCCTATAAGTCTCCTAACTCCTTCTGACATCTGCCTTTGTCCTATTTCTTCTTCTTTACATCCTCAGTGTCTGAATCATCCTTGACATATGCTGCGACATTATTTCATTTCTGCTTTCTCTGTCCTTCCTAAACACTGTGTTCAGGTTACCGTGCACTATCCTCTCTTATTACTGATTCATGTCTGCATTATCTTAACCACACTGTCCATGAGAACAACAGGTACTTTCCCTTCCATTACTCTGCCGAGGGCCTCATTTGACCATGATCTGACTCTGCCTTCACTAATGCTTATGTCATTTCTATGCTCCTTTCCTGTTGACTTTTTGCCTGTTTGTTATTTCTCATCTAATTTCCGTCCATCCAGGTATCTAGTTATCCGTCGCTCTTCTCTAGCTCTCTGCAGTGTTGTTGCACTGGACTGCTTCCTCACTATTTCACATTACATCACATTATCCTGATGACAGAAGGATACATGTATACTGTTTTCTTCTTAATATTCTGTGTCACATTAATCTCTGACATCCCTCACACACCTCCTACCTCACTCTTCTCCAGCTCTGTCCAGTGTTGTTGCACTGGACTGCTTCCTCACTATTTCACATTCTGGCATGTTATCCTGATCACAGAAAGATACAATACATGTATACTATTTTCGTTTTAATATTCTGTGTCACATTAATCTCTGACATCCCTCACACACCTCCTACCTCACTCTTCTCCAGCTCTGTCCAGTGTTGTTGCACTGGACTGCTTCCTCACTATTTCACATTCTGGCACGTTATCCTAATCACAGAAAGATACAATACATATATACTGTTTTCTTTTTAATATTCTCTACCACATTAATCTCAGACGTCCCCCACACCACTCCTATGTCCTCTTGAATTCCTCTATGGATTTACTGTTTTCCTCCTATTCTGGTTGTCCATTCCATGAGTCTACGACACTCTGCGAGGAAGTACTTCTGGGGATCCAAAGATTAATTAGTCCCTAGAGTCAGCTGCCTGTGCCTTCTCCCCATCCCCATCCACCTGTCAGCCCTAGTCATCTGGTTATGATGGCCCCTTTGCGCTTACCTAACATGATCATGTGAATCTGTATCATTCCTCCCACCATCTCTTCTGGTTCATCTGTATCATTCCTCCCACCATCTCTTCTGGTTCATCTGTATCATTCCTCCTGCCATCTCTTCTGCTTTCAAGTAAGAAGATCTTTGGCTCCTCTAGTCTGTGCTCATATTGTTTGCCATCCATTCAATAAGCCCTTCCTTGCTTCTTTCATCCCTTACCACCCACTACTGTTCCTTTCAAGCAATGATCCCTTTTGTTCCCACTTTCGATATCAGTTTAATTATGCAATCATCCTCATATATATTCTATCCCCTATTTTCTAATTGCTGTCCCTGAGGGCTGAATGACAGTCAGTCCTACAAAATAATTATTTGTTCTCTGAACCCACCATAATCCACTCAGCATAGTAATCTCTTATTTCACCCTCTGAGTCAACAGCTACATTTCCTGATCATGGTCTTCCTTAAACTTATGTTTATAGGTATAGGCAGTCCTTCTGAGATTGCTGTTGCACATGCTAACACCTTGCACTAGCAAACCACTGCCTTGACCCTTCCTAAAACCTGTTCCATGCACCCCTGTCTCTGCAATGCCGTCCACAATCATATGAGACGTTAATGAGGACCTCCTCCTTTTCACTAGTTTATTCATTACTTGGCCTGTCTTAATGATAGTCCGGGAATAGTTTCCACCTTCCACAAAGTTCTCTTGTCTCATAAACTGCTGCATCCCCTTCCACCCTATAAGTGAGTCCAACTTCTTCAGTCCAAGGTAGAACTGCTTACCTCTTAACTTTTTAGTGAAAGAAATCTGGACAAAGCCTAAAATAATGGAGGGGCAAAAGCTCAGAAATGGACAGACTATAAATATTGCTTAGAAAGTTGCTATAATAACAGGACTTGTGTTAGCATGCATTTTCAAAAGGATATGAAGTCTGAAACTCAAATGTTTGTCATTATTTAGTGGCTTTAGTCCTCAGTGATTTGGCAGAAAACTATAAATTTTATGAGGAACAGACCAAAAATATTAGGCAAAAATCTAAACATTCTCCAAAACTCTGGACAGTTGATAGATACGGGCCTGTCATCTGTACACCTATGCTGCTTCTTCTTCTGACCAGTACTCTCCCTCTCTTGCCATTCAGCTCTCCTTTAGGCTAAAGGTCTCTGGTTTATCTTGCTGACCCTTTTCATTCTTCCGTGTTTCTAATAGTCCTTCCTGCTCTGTTATTTCTGGCATCTCTTCCTACCTACTCAGTCCACTTTTATTACCCATTCTCCCTGCCCAACTACCCTTCAATGACCTACTCCTCCTCTTTCCAGCTGTCCTTACTCCTGACCACCACCTCGCCCCCATTTCACTCATGCTTGTCACCAACACCTCTGCTCACTCCACAGTCTCCCGTCTGCTCTTTCTTTCATAATTACTCTCCAACTACCTCTACCCAAAGCCTGCTTTCACCATCCAGCCCTACTCTCTCCCTTGCCCTCTTATTCTTATTTCTGCCTTTCTGCTGGAATCTACCTGCCCCTTTTCTCTCCACTATGCTGACTAACTAAACAAACACTTGTGTAACTCACATATCCTTGTTTAGAAGCTCTCACAAGCATGGGAGCATCATAAACCCTCTTGTTTCCCACATTTCCTAAGCTGAGCTCCATCTGACAGGCCAGACATCCACCTCAGCTCTGTCTGTCCTACCCACAGACTGCTCTCTTCTTACCTGCTTCAGTCATTTTTGTTACTCCTTTTTGTTCTTCCTACAGTAAGTTGTTTCCTTCCTTTTTTCCTCGGATTTGGTCTGCCACCTCCATCCCCCAGCATAACTCTCTTTTCACAACTCTTTCCCTGTAGAGCTGTAGATTTGGGCTCCTTACCTTCTGACTTGGCTGCACTGTCCTGATTGCCCTAAAAACCTAGTTAAATGTATGTGCCAAAGGTCACATAAAGCTGTGCAGCTCTCTGCTAAGCTTTACTGATCCTAGCCTATCCCACCAATGGTTTGTCTGTGGTTTGGCTATCCCTTCCTCTGACATATCTGCCAAACTACTTGACCAAGTCTTGTCTTTTGCATACCTCTGAGCTAGCTCCCCGTTTTCTTTCCATTTAGAGCAAAGGAACACTCATGTTTGATTTTTCTTCAGCTGTCTGCCTCTCTATATGGAGAAGCTTTGCTCAGCCAAGGGTCCCGCAGCTACCTGCTGCATTAAGCATGGGCATTAGCATGCACTGTATAGTTGTTCCTGCTCCATGCATCTCCACTTCTGTCCTGAGTGTCGCATTATGTTATACTTTTGGGCCAAAGGAAGCTATTACCTCTTGTCTGGGCTGGGCTGATAGATAAGTATTAGGGTATGTGCTGGTGATTGCATCTGTCATATGGAGTCCTAAAAAGGATTTATACACAGGAGAAACCTTTCTTGGTTTCTGTCTCTTCTACTGCTGCTGTAATTGAAACTGTGAAGCTTGTGGGTCTTTTTAGACTCCATTCTCTTCAGCTTTAAATGACAGAACTCTTGTAAGTCTCCAGTAGTCTAGAGCTTCTTTTTCTTAAGAGTCCTTTGCCTTTATATTTTTCATTTAGTTTTTCAAGCCTTACTTGAAAGGATCAGGCCTCCACTGAGTAGGTGGGGTAAGGATTTAAAGTTACTTAGGGCACCACTCTATACATAAATTCTTGCTATAACAGGAAGCTTCTGCCCTTCCGGTAAAAGCCTGACTCTACAAAAATAGTTGTGGCTTTAAATGGGAGGTGGGAGTGGTCCTTGTGGGTTAAGCCAAACAAAAATTATATACATCAGCTGAGCAAATGTTGTTTGGTGTTACTTTCCAACAGTCTCCACCTACCTGTGTGACCCATTTCTGTAACTTTTTATTTATTTATTTATTTTTTGGTGGGGGTTATTTTATTTTTAATTTGTTAACTGGGGTAGTGCACTAATCCCATAGGACCGATTTCAGTCTCTGTCCATGGATAAAACAACATATACATGACATTATACATAGAGTGGCTGACAAAACACTATATATATCTGCATTATATGCAGAGTGGAGTTGTCATGGTGAAGGAATCATCACAATGAAAAGTCATGCCAGAGAACAAGCTACGCAGGTTACATTATATGCCCAGAGGAGTTAAATAATTTAATGGTTATGCCTCGCTGCTTGATATATATGCAAGAGTCAAAAAGAAATTACTTGGTTACATCAAATTAACTCTATGAAATCTCCACTGACATATTTCACAGTCTTCTTCTTTAATATTACTTTGAGTCTCAAACTCTCAGCAATTCAGAAAGAAAGAAATTTGTTAGAAAAGTACTTACAAACTTGTAAAACCAGAAAGAAACCAGACAAAATATGCAAATCAGCTGACAAAATGTTATTTTGTACTACTTTCATGCATTCTTCCTGTATCTGTGCATCCATTGTCAGGAAAATACAGCTGGGAACAGCGGTTTTATTTTCACTACTGCACTATAAATACATAATCTAGTGGTTCCGGTCCCACTACTGTACTCTAAGTACATCAAGCTGACGGTTCTGGTCCCACTACTGCTCTATAAGTATGACACCTGGCAGTTCTGGTCCCATTTCTGTGCTATGAGTACATCAGCTAGTGGTTCTGGTCCCACTACTGCACTCTAAGTACATCAGCTGACGGTTCTGGTCCCACTACTACTCTATAAGTATGTCACCTGGCAGTTCTGGTCCCATTACTGTGCTATGAGTACATCAGCTAGTGGTTCTGGCCCCACTACTGTTCATCAACTGATGGTTCTGTTCCCACTACTACTCTATAAGTATGTCACCTGGCAGTTCTGATCCCATTACTGTACTATGACTACATCAGCTAGTGGTCCTGGTCCCAGTACTGCACTTTACGTATATCAGCTTTCCGGTCTGATCTCACTACTGTACTATATGTATATCAGATAGCATTTCTGATCCCACTACTGCACTCTAAGTACATCAGCTGATGGTTCTGGTCCCACTACTACTCTATAAGTATGTCACCTGGCAGTTCTGGTCCCATTTCTGTGCTATGAGTACATCAGCTAGTGGTTCTGGTCCCACTACTGCACTCTAAGTACATCAGCTGATGGTTCTGTTCCCACTACTACTCTATAAGTATGTCACCTGGCAGTTCTGATCCCATTACTGTACTATGACTACATCAGCTAGTGGTTCTGGTCCCAGTACTGCACTTTACGTATATCAGCTTTCCGGTCTGATCTCACTACTGTACTAAATGTATATCAGATAGCATTTCTGATCCCACTACTGCACTCTAAGTACATCAGCTGACGGTTCTGGTCCCACTACTACTCTATAAGTATGTCACCTGGCAGTTCTGGTCCCATTTCTGTGCTATGAGTACATCAGCTAGTGGTTCTGGTCCCACTACTGCACTCTAAGTACATCAGCTGATGGTTCTGGTCCCACTACTACTCTATAAGTATGTCACCTGGCAGTTCTGATCCCATTACTGTACTATGACTACATCAGCTGGCGGTTCTGGTCCCAGTACTGCACTTTACGTATATCAGATTTCCGGTCTGATCTCACTACTGTACTATATGTATATCAGATAGCATTTCTGATCCCACTGCTGTCCTCTAAATGCATCATGTAGCAGTTCTGGTCCTAGTACTGCCCTATAAATACATCAGCTAGCTGTGGTCCCACTGCTGCCCTATAAGTACATCACCTAGCTTTCTAGTCCCATGACTGCACTATAAGTACATCGGCTAGTGGTTCTGGTCCCACTACTTTACTCTAAGTACATCAGCTTGCTGGCTTGATCTCACTACTGTAGTATATGTACATCAGCTTGTGGTTCTGGTCTCACTGCTGTTCTATAAATGCACCATGTAGAGGTTCTGGTCCAACTGCTGCTGTATAAGTACATCACCTAGGGTTCTGGCCCCACTGGTGCTCTATATGTATATCAGCTTGCATCTCTGGACCTACTACTGCACTCTAAGTACATCACCTAGGGTTCTGGTCCCACTGGTGCTCTATATGTATATCAGCTTGCAGCTCTGGACCCAGTACTGCTCAGAACAAGTAGGAACATTTCTCAGTGCCCCTGACTTAGACAAGGTCCAGGCATGTCTCGATTCTTAACATCCACTAAGTAATGATCATATCCTACATTACCAGATTTAGGTGTGTCAAGTATATTTATACATACAGGACAATGCCTGATGTGTCAGCATATGGTGGTTTCCTGCTTTAACTTTCTCTCACATTTCTATAGAAAGACCAAGAGGACTACCTGTTCTTTTCTTAAGCATCTAACACTGCTCGTCTTCAGTTAGCAACTACGACAGCTTAAAATTAACCTGCTGCTATTCAAAACAAAACCTTAAGCCTGTAAACCCTGAAGCAAACTTCACCCCCCCCCTCCATACCACCATGCCTAAACCATGTATTGAACCTCTGGTGCCTGGGATATAGTTGCTGCTGATTTATCTGTGCATTTACATTTACAGAGCTCTAGAAGCAGGTAAACGTACAAGAAAATGTTTAAAATTCATTCATTCATTCATTCATTTTCTGTTACCTCTTTATCATCTGCAAGGGTATATGGGACCTCAAGCCTATATCAGCAAGCGAAGTATATAAGGCAGATAATATTATGAGAGAACACCTGTCCATATTTTGAACTAAATTATTTTGTCGGAAATCAAATATACTGATCCATGTACATAGCTCCTACCTTTCCTGAATTCATACAGAAAGACAGACAGTTTGGCTAGAGTCTTTTTTTTCCTTCTCTTTGAGTAGACTACATGCTTTGATATTTAAATGTGTGTCCCTATGTCCACATTACAGTGAATGGTCATTCCGAGATTCCTGATTATGCACAGAGTCATTTCAGCATCAGTCTGGCTACAGCTGTTAATCATGAAGGATAAAAAGGCAAGACATTTTCTATATTCTTGCCCTATCATCTAACCACATCTTTTCTATGTATGTCTAGCTGTATAAGCCATGCTCTGATGACCATGCCTATATCTAGCTGCATGAAGCCATGCTCTGATAACCATGCCTATATCTAGCTGTATGAAGCCACGCTGTGATGACCATGTCCATATTTAGCTGTATGAGGCCATGCTCTGATGACCATGCCTATATATGGCTGTATAAGCCACGCTCTTATGACCATGTCTACATCTAGCTGTATGAAGCCATGCTCTGATGAGGGGTCCATGCCTATATCTAGCTGTATAAGCCACACTCTGATGACCATGTCTACATCTAGCTGTATGAAGCCACACTGTGATGACCATGCCTATATCTAGCTATATAAGCCACGCTCTGATGACCATGCCTACATCTAGCTATATAAGCCACGCTCTGATGACCGTGTCTATATCTAGATGTATATGCCACGCTCTGATGGCCATGTCTATATCTAGCTGTATAAGCCACACTCTGATGACTATGTCTATTATCTAGCTATATAAGTCACGCTCTGATTACCATGCCTATACCTAGCTGCATGAAACCATGCTCTGATGACCATGCCTATATCTAGCTATATAAGCCATGCTCTGATGACAATCATTTATCAGTTTTCAATCTCTGGACTGTGACAGACCATTATATCAATGTTTAGAAATTCCTCCTAAGGTTGTACATTTTTAAAGGATGTTACATCAAATAATGGGCACTTCACCCAGGGTTTCTAATTCATTTTTTACATTTAAGTCTTGATGAAATGATCAGATAGTCTACGGAGTCTCAGTGAAAGGTGTCATTCATTACCCCAAGACTTAATGAAGACTGACACCTACAATATCATGGTTATGACAGTATCTAACCTACAGTAAAAAATCACATCAACTTGGCAGATATATATTCCCCCAAGATGATGGCAAGTGATTGTGTCTGGGAAACCACAACCCTATGAAGTACAGCTTATATAGAACGTGCTAAGGTTCATAGGGTCATAGGAGATTACTAAGCTAACGGCTAAAGGGGCCTTACAAGCCTAGCCAGTATAACCTGGTTTTATTCAATACGTGGCCCCTAGGGGCAAGAGGATGGCATAGATCTGTGCATATGCCTTGAGCATTTTACAGACTGCCCCTGTTCATAAGGGACATAGGCTTTACCACAGGTGTGAATTTGCAATTCCCCATCCATTGATCTAAATTGCATTTGAAGAGGGTCAGGGAAGGGCTCTGCTTAATGTGAATAAGCCTGTTCCAAAGTAGGGGCAATCTCTGCGACACATACCTGTCTCTACAGTATGTTTTGCTTGAGTCATGACTAGGTTTATATCCCTGCTTTTACTAACCAGAGACTTGTCTTATCAAGCCACCATTGCTGGATCTGTAAGCAACTATCCTGTGACAAATATGTCATATCATAAGCTTCTAAATGCAAACTGTAGCTGATGTTATTATCTATTCTGTGCCATGCCATATCACATCATACTCTTGTAAAAGCAAACTGTAGCTGATGTTGTTATTATCTATTCTATGCCATGCCATGTCATACCATAAGCTTGTAAATGCAAACTGTAACTGATGTTGTTATTATCTATTCTGTGCCGTGCCGTGTCATATCATATGCTTGTAAACACAAACTGTAGCTGATGTTATCTATTCTACACCATGCCATATCACATCATACTCTTGTGAATGCCGTGCCATGTCACATCATACTCTTGTAAACGCAAACTGTAGCTGATGTTGTTATTATCTATTCTATGCCGTGCCATGTCATATCATAAGCTTGTAAACGCAAACTGTAACTGATGTTATCTATTCTGCGCCATCCCATGTCATATCACATGCTTGTAAATGCAAACTGTAGCTGATGTTATTATCTATTCTGTTCCGTGCCATGTCATATCATACACTTGTAAATGCAAACTGTAGCTGATGTTATTATCTATTCTGTGCCATGCCATGTCACATCATAGTCTTGTAAACGCAAACTGTAGCTGATGTTGTTATTATCTATTCTATGCCGTGCCATGTCATATCATAAGCTTGTAAACGCAAACTGTAGCTGATATTGTTATTATCTATTCTATGCCATGCCATGTCATACCATAAGCTTGTAAACGCAAACTGTAACTGATGTTATCTATTCTGCGCCGTCCCATGTCATATCATATGCTTGTAAATGCAAACTGTAGCTGATGTTATTATCTAGTCTGTTCCGTGCCATGTCATATCATACACTTCTAAACGCAAACTGTAACTGATGTTGTTATTATCTATTCTGTGCCATATTATGTCATAGTATACGCTTGTAAACACAAACTGTAGCTGATGTTATTATCTATTCTGTTCCGTGCCATGTCATATCATACACTTGTAAATGCAAACTGTAGCTGATGTTATTATCTGTTCTGTGTCATATTATGTCATATTATATGCTTGTAAACGCAAACTGTAGCTGATATTATCTATTCTGTGCTGTGCCCTTTCATATCTTAAACTTGTAAATGCAAACTGTGGCTGATGTTATTATCTATTCTGTGCTGTGCCCTTTCATATCTTAAACTTGTAAATGCAAACTGTGGCCGATGCTATTATCTATTCTGTGCTGTGCCCTTTCATATCTTAAACTTGTAAATGCAAACTGTGGCTGATGTTATTATCTATTCTGTGCTGTGCCCTTTCATATCTTAAACTTGTAAATGCAAACTGTGGCTGATGTTATTATCTATTCTGTGCTGTGCCCTTTCATATCTTAAACTTGTAAATGCAAACTGTAGCTGATGTTATTATCTATTCTGTCCTGTGCCCTTTCATATCTTAAACTTGTAAATGCAAACTGTGGCTGATGTTATTATCTATTCTGTGCTGTGCCCTTTCATATCTTAAACTTGTAAATGCAAACTGTGGCTGATGTTGTTATTATTTATTTTTATTATTAGTTTGCCCTAAAGCCAAGTATATTGTAAGTGGTTGTAATTAATCTATGACTACTTCCACCTTCCTGGCATACTGATAGGTCCATAATTTTTAGTTAGCCTACACAGCGTCCAGACATCCCTTATCATGGCTGCTGTATAAAAGCTCCCTGGCTACAAACTTCAACTTGTGACTGATGTAGAGTGCATTCTTCTCAGAGTGGAATAACCGTGTTGACAACAGTCGACATGGTGTGAAGAAAGTACTTGTATCATACACCCACCATTATAGGAGGGCCACTCAAAATGTCTATGAGCATGTGAAAAGGCTGTTTCACCTACCTTGACTAAAAGTACTAAACAGCCTTGACTAACATTCAGTTTTTGTCTGGGTGTGTGAGAGGGTTGGGCACTATACTGCAGTGAGGTCCAGACCTTCTGTGGTGTCCTGTTGTCTCAATCATTCTTAACATCTATATCATGGATGGAGGGATAGGTAATGATTAGATGATGTATAGTTTTGGAGCTCAGCTTAGATGCCACTACCTGTACCGGTGTTCAAGAAAATAAATATTTTCTCTTCTTCCATTTTCACACCCTTCTGAATTTGCTTAACATCTTCCTGAAATATCTGACATATTCCTGCTGTCATAATCTGAAGCATTACCATTCATGTCGGTAAAAGCAAAATGTTAAAATCTTATCAGGATGCTGTTAATGTTAACCAGCCTGTCTTGAGCTGCACAGGCATTCCTCATAAAGACCATCTGTCTGAATTCTTGTAAACTAAGTAGAGGTATGTGACCTCACCACTGATTATGAGGTCACTAGGAACTGTCAGTATGCTGATTTCATGGTGAGGAGAGATGAAACCTACACCCCCATCCAGTCCAGGCTTTATCAGCATCTTGGGTGTTGTAGGATACAGGTTGGGAAGGATACGACCTGGAGGCCAGTACTGCTCACGTATTCCAGAGAAAGGGTGTTGATTATACTTTCATGCAGGTGCACATCTGGGAAAATGCCTGGAAGTGTATTCCATGTGATTGTCACTTAGAATTGGAACTCCTGCCAAGGAGTGTAGGCACTTTTACCAAGCATATCGAATGTAAGTGTGTATGTATGGAAACCACTATCAGCTAAACTCAGAGCAATTTTTTACTTTACTTTTTGCAGAAGGGTCAAGCCCTTCAGCAACCACCCCATATAGCCTCAGACTTAAATATACCTATTCCTAGGTCACACAACAGAGGAGAAAAAAAAATTCTCCAGTATTTCTAAAAATGTTTTAGGCAAAACAATTTCATTGAAACAGCTTTAAGTAAAAGTGCTGTCAATAATAATACACACTGCCTTCCATTTATTCATCTGCATACAAACTGCCCTCCATTTATTCAGCTGCACAGCTAATGTGACACATCTTTTGCACAGTGAAGAGAAACAAACCCAGGCTAATGGCAGAAGTATCATCACGTTCTGCTTCATTTTATACTCCTGGGCTTTAGTCCTTGGGTCATGCCAGATATTTTGTTACTGATGTACTTGTATCACTTATTCATCTTCCTGTCCCCTGAACTCCCTAAACTGTCCCCCAAACTCCATAACTTGTCCCCTGAACTCCCCAACCTGTCCTCGGACTCTCTAACCTGTCCTCTGAACTCCCCAACCTGTATCCTGAACTCCCTGACCTATCCCCTAAACTCTCTAACCTGTCCTCTAAACTCTCTAACCTGTTTTCTGAACTCCCTAATCTGCCATCAAACTCCCTGACCTGTCCACCAAATTCCCTAACCTGCCCCCAAATGCCCTAACCTGTCCACTGAACTCACTAACCTGTCCTCAAACTCCCTATCCTGTCACTGGAACTCCATAACCTGTTCCCCAAACTCTGAAACCTGTCTCCCTGAACTTCCTAACCTGTCCCCCCAAACTTCCTAACCTGGCCCCTGAACTCTCTAACCTGACCCTCAGACTCCCTAACCTGTCCCCCCAAAGTCCGTAACCTATCCAATCAAACTTCCTACCCAATCTCCCTGAACTCTCTATTTTTTCTCCCTGAACACTCTAACCTGTCCTCTGAACTCTCTAACCTGTCCCCAAACTCCCTAACCTGTCCCCCTGAACTCCCTAACCTGTCTTCCTGAACTCCCTAACCTGTCTTCCTGAACTCCCTAACCTGTCCCTAGAACTCCCTATGTCTGGATGAGAAGTTGAGGACATTCTCCATAGCAGTCTTCCTGTGCAAACCATAATCCCTCCCACATTTCCCACAAATTAAATGCAGTGGACCTTTCAGCTTATGCAACTATCCATGCTTTGACTCCTAGACTGATCTCATTTACACCCGCCATGACTCCTGCAGTGATCTCATGTACAGCCACCATGACTCCTGTAGTGATCTCATGTACAGCCACCACAACTCCTGGAGTGATCTCATGTACAGCCACCACAACTTCTGCAGTGATCTCATGTACAGCCACCACAACTCCTGCAGTGATCTCATGTACAGCCACTATGACTCCTGCAGTGATCTCATGTACAGCCACCACAACTCCTGCAGTGATCTCTTGTACAGCCACCATGACTCCTGCAGTGATCTCATGTACAGCCACCACAACTCCTGCAGTGATCTCATGTACAGCCACCACAACTCCTGCAGTGATCTCATGTACAGCCACCACAACTCCTGCAGTGATCTCATGTACAGCCACCATGACTCCTGCAGTGATCTTGGCACAGCCACCATGACTCCTACAGTGATCTCATTTACAGCCACCATGACTCCTGCAGTGATCTTGTGTACAGCCACCATGACTCCTGCAGTGATCTCGTATACAGCCACCATGACTCCTGCAGTGATCTCATGCAGAGCCACTATGACTCTTACAGTGATCTTGTCTCCAGCCACCAGGACTCCTGCAATGATCTTGGGTACAGCCACCATGACTACTGCAGTGATCCCATGTACAGCCACCATGACTCCTGCAGTGATCTCATGTACAGCCACCACGACTCCTGCAGTGATCTCGTACAGCCACCACAACTCCTACAGTGATCTCATCTACAGCCACCACTACTCCTACACTGATCTCATGCACAGCCACCAGGACTCCTGCAGTGATCTCATGTACAGCCACCACGACTCCTACAGTGATCTCATCTACAGTCACCACGACTCCTTCAGTAATCTCCTGTACAGCCACCACCATTACTGCATCTCTGACTGTGAAAATCCATTTAAACCCAGAGACACTTTCCTGTTGTGAAACATATTTTTCTAATCCTGGTCTTCAAATCCCCAAAGCATCGTCTTAAGAATGCAGTGGCACTGTTCATTTTTGTGGATGGCACCTAGTACTTTTCAACTGCTTATCTACACATACTTAAGTTTCAGGTTAACTGAACCTGTTGGTTATGCAGGGCATGTGGCACCCTTGAATCTGGCCAAGGTGTCCAACACTATCCTCCATGCAGACATCATTGAAAGAACTGGTGAAATTGAGTTAGATAGTAAATTAATTGTCAGATGGAACATGTCAACAGAGTTACAGGCACTACCTTGGAAGGTAAAAATACTACAAGTGAGGTTCTTCAATACTCTGTATTGAGTCATCTTCTGCATGGCATTTATTTTTCGAATGTAGCTACAGCTGTGCTCTTCTCTCATATCATTGGATACAGAACCCAGAAGAAAAGTCTGGTCTCTGAGACCCCTAGACATTTGGTGGAAGATTGGACCCCTTGGTCTGCTGCCTGACCTCCTACAGTGAATGTATATGTTCTGATATCTAGCCTAGTGTAACAACTATTTATTTTTCCTGTCTCTTTGTCTAGTTTGCCCTAGTATAGCACCCCTCCTGTCTCCCCAGCATCCTCTAGTCCACACCGTTCAGCTTTCTCTGGGCCTCATCCCTACATGTCCCACTCCCACTAACTGCTAACCCTCACATAACATTGGTGTAGCATCTCTGACTGCTGTTCCAGCCCTGTTCACTACTGTCCTCCCTCCCCCCAAAACTAGGGCATCTTATTTAAATAAACATCCTGTCTGTCTGACTCTATATCTATTCTACTTGCCCTCTCCCTTCTTACCTGCTAACACCTACAACAACTCAAATCTGCAGCTGAAATACTCCACTTTCCTCTCATCTCCATTTTAACAAACTCTGTTTCTCTAACAAAATTAACCTTACTGACTGTCTTTCTCCATTTCAACTTACCTTACTGATTGTTTTTCTTCCTTTCAACTCACTAGTGCTGTACAAGTTGACTGGGCCATCCTGCTTCGTTCCCCCGTGCTCTTCTCAAGCTCACTCTGCTCTACTACCTTATCCCCATTCCCACCCACCCCCATATCAATTGCATTTATAGTTACCATTCCCCACCTATACCCCAATCAACCAATCCTCACACACTCCAACCAATCATCCCAACCCCACCCAATCAACATACCCAATTAACTAATCCCTAACCAATCACTTCACCACCATCATTTACTAACTATCCCAACTTCTGCAATAGCAACTCCCCCCTTCCTCACAACCTACTCGAGTATCTTCTCATTCATGCTTTTTGTTTATAATGACACCACTGTCTACAACTATATGACTCCCCTCTCTGTCTCCATCTCTTTCGATCCTTCGTTATCTCACAACACTTCATCCCACTCACAGACAGACATTTACCTCCATCCCTTCTGCCCAATTCCCCAATCACAAATCTTACTCCATCTCTTCTAGTCTCTACTCCACAAATATATTGCTGTTCCTCAAACCTAAAATCCTTATGCACACACATAACACCCAACTTACAACACTCCCCACAACACTGTATAACCATAAGCGCAAACTGCTACCAACTCTTTATTCAGTTAATGCCACTACCTTATCCCAATGTAGGGAGATCCACCACCAACCCAGGACCTACCCCATCAGCCCCCCCCCCCAAATCTCACAAATCCCTAAAACTCACCGCCATTAACATACAAAGTATTAGAAACAAAATCCCAGAATTCCATGCATTGATATTCCATTCCAGACCTGATATAATTGCTGTAACCGAGACATTGCTTAAACCATACATAAAAGACACCAACGTCCTCCCTCCAGGTTTCTCCTGTTTCCACAAGAAAAGAGGAGGAGTTGCACTCCTTTACCCTAACTCCCTTACCATCATCCCCTACTCAAACCCTATTCCACAATTTTTCACAGCTGAACTCACCATAGCTTATCTAAAAATGAATGACTTCAAAAGTCTCTGCTTGATTGCCCTATACATCCCACCTGGAAGTAATATCCCTATACTAGAAGAAATCTTAGCTTGGACCTCAAACAGTATCCATAATGAAACAATAATTTTAGCTGACGTTAACATCAATTGGCTAGATCACCTGACTACCGCTCCTAATGCACCCATCAATATCTATAACTACACTTAGCTCATCACTAGCGTAACCCGACCAAGAAATAACAATAACAATGGCTCCATCCTTGACCGGGTTTTAATTACTGACCCTAACAATGTTTCTTCAGCAGGAACTCTCCCTTGTAATATTAGTGACCATCAGCATGTTTACATAACACGCGAGACCACCACAGCCTTAAACCACCACCAATATAAACCTACCAGAAAGTTAGCTAACTCTAACCTAACAGACTTCAATGAAACAATGAGTAAAATTAACTGGAGTACTCCAAAATCCCTACCGTTGGTCGAACCTGTTGAAGTATTCAATTCAACATGCCTAAGCATCCTCAATAGAATGGCTCCCCTTCCAAACAAGAAAATATAAACAAATCATGCAATCTGGCTATCTAGAGAAAACAAACAACTCATGATCACAAGAGACAGAACATGGAAAAAATGGCAGAAAAGTAAAAACCCCAGGGAACTCCAGTTCTTTAAACAGCTCTGCAACCAAGTAAAACGGTTCGTCATTAAAGATAAAAAACAATACTACCTTCATCGCCAAAATGACTATAGCCATAACCCAAAAAGATTCTGGAACTCAGTTTCTACTCTATTAAACCCTGGCACCAAAAGCAACCCCTGCCCAAATCCTGACAAAACTCCTGCTGAACTCACTTCACTTTTCAGTTCCTACTTCATAGAGACTATATCCAAACTATCCACCTCCTTTCCTCAAACTACTCATAGCAACAACCCAGTAACTCATCTCTCATCAAAAATCTCTTCTCCCCAGCCATTTACTATCTCTCCTATTCCTACTTCTGCTAAAACTAAGCTCTTACTAAAACTCAAACACGGTAGTACTGCCCCAAATAACTTACCCCCTGAGTACCTACAAATATCCAACTCTATTAGCTATGTAGCAAGAAGATATCCAAAGGTCAAGGAATACAAAACTCTTTTTTAAAAGAAAAAATGTTAAATGCTTTTGCGGTCATCCGCTTCTTCAGACCATACTACAAACAAAAGGATACAAGCCTTAAATACAGCACTTAAACCAATCACAGATAAAACCAATTTGATAATTAATGTAGTAAGCTTTTCTTCTTCAGTACTGGTTTTAAAGAAACAGCACTGTTTAACCCAGGGGGTATGTTAGCTCTAAAGTCGATAATCCATCTTAGTTCTGCATATTCAGTGTTGTTTGTCAGATCACCCTCCCTTGCACTTGCATAAACAATTTGTGAAACCAAAAAGCTAAAAGAATGTGAATCACATGCTTCTTGTACATGGTTAGCTAATGCATTAGTCAATTTTAAATTACGAATGTCATTTAAATGTTCCATCACCCTTTCTTTTAAAATTCTGTTACTCTTTCCATTATAGAAACAGTCACAGAAGCAGCATTTTGCCAGGTAGACAATATTCTTAGTCAAACAATCAGCATAAAAAGAAAATTCCAGTTGACATAGTCTTCTGGGGTGCATTATAACACATGAAGACCATACATATTTGCAAATTCTACAGGATCTACATGCAAATGTGCCCTTAGGATATGCAACATTGTGAAAAGCAATTGGCCCATCCTACTGACGGACCCAGAGGTGTTTAATTGGACACACAACCCCACTTCACTTTCAAGAATAGCAAGTCCTTGAAATGCAGATTATGTTATAAACAAACATAGGTCCCTTTTCCTGTTTCAGAGCGTAAGGGCACATTTATATGTAGATCCCGACAAACAACACTGAATATGAATATGCAGAACTAAGATGGATTATTGACTTTAGAGCTAACATACCTCCTTTCTTTAAAACCAGCACTGAAGAAGAAAAGCGTACTACACTAATTATCGAATTGGTTTTATCTGTGATTGGTTTAAGTGCTGTATTTAAGGCTTGTATCCTTTTGCTTGTTGTATGGTCTGAAGAAATGGATGATCATGAAAGCAATTACCATTTTTTGTTTTAATAGAGTTTTGTATTCCTTGGCCTCTGGACATCTTCTTGCTACATAATTTACTTTGGATTTAATGCAGGTTCCACTACACATTTTTTTGATACATAATTCTATTAGCTACCCTATTATTATTCTTATAAACAGATTTATTCAAGAATCCTATGTACCCTCCATCTGGAAAAAAAAAGCCTACATCATACCTTTACATAAAGGTAGCAACAACACGGAAATCGCAAATTTCCGTCCTATCGCCATACTATCCCCCATCTCTAAAATAATGGAAAAATGCATTCAAACTCAACTTATGAACTTTCTACTCCAAAACCAGCTGTCGACCTGGACTATAACTGCTCCCCTATCCTTTTTGAATACTGTCAGCCTCAATCATAATGATGGTAAACTCATCTCTACGCTATTCCTCGATCTCTCAAAGGCCTTTGACACAATCGCCCATTTTCACCTCCTTTCTAAGCTCTCACACCTAGGCATGTCCATTTCCACTCTTGACTGGTTTACAAACTATCTCACAAACAGACAACAATCTACCAAATGGCTAAACTCCCTCTCACCTTTTCTCACTACTGCCAGTGGACTTCCCCGGGGATCTATCTTGGGATGCCTTCTTTTCAGTCTTGTTATTAACAACTTGCATTCTGCTATCACTCATTCATCTGTAGTACAATATGCAGATGACTCCACTATTATCTGCTGCGGAACCTCAGAAATTGAACTTCTGACCTTGACCCAAAACACTTTCTCCATTACAGAAAACTGAATGACCAATAACCACCTTGCCCTTAACCTGAACAAAACCCCAAACACCCGATCTTTACAGCAAAAAAAAAACACCACTCTTAACAAATCAACCTTAATCATCTACTCCTCTAACAAACCCCCCATGGAGGTAGTACCCCATACCAAGTTACTTGGTGTTACTGTGGATGATAACTTAACTTTCAACCAACAACAATAATATTTAAAAAATACACCAAAAACTTGGTACCATTTACAGACATAAACACTTTTTAAACTACTCAACTAGAAAAAAACACTTGCTGTACCTCTGTCCTCTATGGTGCCCCCATTCTCATAAATATCCAGTCCTGTTTAAAAAATAAAATGGACACCTGTTACAACAAAATTGATAAGTTTGTCACCTGTGCAAACTATTCTTCCCATCACTCCATCACTCCCACTCTTTACAGTCCTTGAACTGGCTTGAACTACCACAACATATCAGATATATACAGCTATCTACAACACACAAACGTATATACAAACCTTTGAAATGCCCAGCCCTCACTACCCTTTTAACTGTCTATCAACCAAACTGGCATCTTAGATCTGAAAATCAATCTCTCATCCAAGTAAATAGACCAAAACTCCCTGAAGGTCAGTATTGCTACACTTTCACTGTAGCCAAACTGTGGAATGCTCTTCCATCTCATCTCCATACCATAAATAGTGCCCCTTTATTCAAAAAGTCTTTACATCAATATCTCTCTTCTCATTGGATCTGCCCATGTACCATCTGCAACTCCTCAATAACCTAATTTCCTGATTGACCCCTTGAAACCCAACATTTATCTCTTTCTCCTGTCTTAATATGTCACCGTTGGAAAATCTATCAATACCACATTTTGCCTCAATTGGCTTATGAAAATTACTGTAATTACCTACTCTTGTTTATGCATTTGTTATAAGATACTCTGAATAGCCCATCTGTTTAAAATACATTATATTATTCTATATGTGTATGGCTTATCTGTATTATCTGTAAACTGTTTATATATTGATATCCTGCCATGAATCAAATTTACCTTCTTAACTAATAGCCATCAAATTGTAAAATGTTCCAAGTTATTATCCTGTTTGATACACTTTTTATAACTTAGCTATATTTTAGATACTCTTGTTTAATATATTTCTATTATCTTGTATTCTGTTATGGAGCTTTTCTCCCTGGGTTTTCACTGAAAATGTGCTCATTTCAGCCCAGTGGACTTTCCCGGTCAACAAAAGCAAATAATAATAATAATAAATGTGTAGGCCAATACTGAAGTCTCTGGTTAAAACTAAATATAAAAAAAAATGTGTAGCCAGCTTAGGTAAAAGAAGCATTTCTTTGCCATACCACATAGATGGCACAACCCTTGAAATAACACTATTATTAGAGATATAAACTCCCTTGTGGATGACTCCATGTTCATTGATCATCATGTCTTCAGTACAGTTAGAAAATCCTTATATCTGACCTAGCTAATGATCAAGCTTGATTCCAATGTACTCATCTCTTATCTATCCCATTACTGAATATAATGTCACCTTTAAGGTGAAACTATTGAAATGTATCACTCAACATGAAAAAACTCGGAGGTTACAAATCAAAAGGAAGTCACAGGCTTGAAGTCCCTTAGTTATGCAACTAATTGACTACTCTCTCCCTGTACTCTGTTTCCTATTGACTCTGCCATGGTGATCAATATGCAGAACATATTAAGTCTCTTTAGAACTAGTAGTTTCTCAAACTCATGTATGAAAGGGCTAATTTCAATCAACAGATTAAAACACATTGGGGTGGCAGGTTAATATCCCATCATATCCCCCAGTTATGGAAAATGAGTAATTACAACAGGAACTTAGTGTTTGGTAGTTTGTTGTTTAATCTGCACTTGAGAGCTGCTTTTGCTGTGCTTTTATATTAACAGAGTCCAGGATCAGACACCATTTGGCAGGAAGGTATTTACCTGGTCTCTCTGAGTTGGGAACCACTGCAAGAAGCTCAAGGTATGGTTATTTATTGGCTAGAGGGCATATGAGACAGTTTACAAGCTTTCTTCTCTACTATAAATCAAGCAAGTTTTCAAGGCTCTTTTTCTTTCACTTACAGAGAATTCTGCAACTCTGTTTCCAGTGCTTTAACCACATCCAGAGCCATCCAAACTAAGATGTTTGAGTGAGAAAGATTGCGTAGATTATAACTGATGTATAGTGTTTGCAATTGTGAGTGTGTCAGGATGTTTTGTGATGTAAAATGCTTGTGGCTAGGATTGTGTCAGTGTGGTTTGTTTTCACTTATATAAATGTATGATTGCCTATGTAGTAAGTACGTGATTGTTTAATAAATATGTTTCTTGTTTAAAAAAGGCTGGAATTGAATAGTTTATGTGATATTGCTTAGGTTGTATGATATATATCACTATATGTGAAGTATAAAGTTCGTTATGTTAATATAGTTTGATTACTTTTATATGAATGTAAATTTGCCTATGTCATAAGTGATAATTCAATAAAGGTGTTTGAAAAAAGATGAATATTTTCATGAGTTACTGCACTTGAACTTGCTTTATACAGTGATCACCACTGTTTTTGACCATTTTTAAAGCATTTATTTAATTTTGTGGTAAAAACAATCATTTTTCTGCTACTTTTATAGTTGTGTGCATCTCCAAGTCTCCTTGCAAAAGGGTGAATTAGCCTTGCCTTAGCTGTTTGGTAGTTGTTTTTCAGCCTGCTCTTGAGAAGTGCTTTTGCTGTGCTTTTACGTTAAGAAATTCCAGGATTAGACAGCTTGTTGCAGAAGGTGTTTACCTGGGCTCTCTGAGCTGAGAAACACTGGAGAAAGCTCAAAATGTGCTTATATGGCTAGAGGGCATGAGTCAGTTTTCAAGCTGTCTTTTTGTCTCTGCCATAAAATAGGCAAGTTTGCATGGAGCTGCCCACTGGGCAGTGATGGTTAGCAGTGCCTTGTACAGTAGCAAATGCCTAGACAGTAACATTTCCCTATAGCGTTAGTATTAAATCTGAAACCTGTTAAACAGTGTGGCATTGTGAGGACATAAGCTTGCAGCAGCTAGCCTATGCATCTAATAGCACTGCCATATCTTAACATTATATAACATCCTGTTCCTAATCCCAGAAACTACCTTAGGAGACCCCTGTTAAAATGCAGTCCTTAATCATAAACAGTCCCCCTATTACACAACTGGACAACATGGGTACCCAATTTCCAAATGTCTCTTGTGGCTACCTTGATAGACTTGGGCATCTTTAGGCAATGTAGCAATTGTTTTATGTTCTCCGACAATCAGTTAATTGCTAAAGAAAATAACACAGTATGCAAGAGATGTAAATTCATAACTTTGTTGGAAGCAGAAATCTCACATGCAAACAAGGTTGTAAGGAAAACCCACGCTACATCCCTTACACATACCGTTCATGATACAGAAAAAATGTCTTATGCTGAGGCACTTAAAAGAAATCTTCCCAAAGCTCAAAGACCTCCAAATCTTCCTATTGGAAACACTTCTCATGCCATCATTAAAGCACACACCTAAAGCAACAACAAAAATGTCACATAAGCTTACACCCAATGGTCCACAAAGAGCAAAGCCATAAGTCAAACATCTACTTTACCCAATAAACTTGAGACTCCATTGTGCAGCACACATATACCCCAATGATCAGGCTAGACACACAGATGCCCACTCATCAGGTTAGACACACAGATGCCCCACTCACCAGGTTAGACACACAGATGCCCACTCATCAGGTTAGACACACAGATGCCCCACTCATCAGGTCAGGCACACAGATGCCCCACTCACCAGGTTAGACACACAGATGCCCCACTCATCAGCTTAGACACACAGATGCCCCCCTCACCAGGTTAGACACACAGATGCCCCCTCACCAGGTTAGACACAGAGATGCCACACTCACCAGGTTAGACACACAGATAGCCCCTCACCAGGTTGGACAACGAGAAGATAAAGGTTATCTGCTTATCTGGAGCCAGGATCTGCAATATCATGCACGCACTCAAATAACTGCACCCCAGGTACCAATATAATTCTATCGTAGTTCATGAGGGTGTAAATGATTTGAGATGCACCTCACTGAACTAAAATAAAAGAGACATAATGGATATCTCAGAATATGCGTCACACATAGGTATGAGTCTTGCATTCAGCAGCATTCTACCTTCATCAAGGATGATGCCACAGTATGAACTTAAAATGATTATTTTAATAATTGGCTTAGTTTCTTACGTCACTCCAGGGGGATCCAATATCTGTCAGCATGGGATGACATAGTCAAAAGACCACACTGCTTTGCAAAGGATGTGTTGCACCTGCCCCCCCCCCCCCAGCAGATATTGTCTAAAACGTTATCCACCCCTTAGAGCCTTTGTTTAATCAAAATGCCAAAAAGACAAAACTACTAACATAATGACAAAGCCTAAAAGCAGCCTTAAGGTATTACTGCTCATTGCTCAGAGCCTAAACCAACAACTCCACACCCAAACCCTTCTCACTCTGGAGAATGCAGACATCTGTGCCATGACTAAGACTCAGTTTAAAGCCATGCAAAGTACTGCAGAACTGCAAGGCTACGGTGTTGTCCACACATTTAGATCAACACCAGCACAAACTGGGACCAATGGTGGAGGTGTTTTGATCTGCATTAGCAGCAAACATGCCTCCAAGTTTTTTAAACAGGATGATGCCATGGAGCTCATCCATGTGCGTGTCATCTTAGATAAGGTCCCTGAC
Source organism: Protopterus annectens (assembly GCF_019279795.1). NCBI lineage: Eukaryota > Metazoa > Chordata > Ceratodontiformes > Protopteridae > Protopterus > Protopterus annectens. The sequence goes on along the minus strand of NC_056750.1, from coordinate 56,389,693 downwards.
CATATCATTGCTAGCTACAGGTCACCATCTACACCCCTGGGGACTCATGTCCATTATCTTTATCTACTAGAGGAATTGACCAGCCAACCAAAACACCCTATTCATGGGTGACTGTAACTACCCCTCTACAGACTGGGAAACATACACTGCCTCAAACTCACAGGTTCAAAAGCTTCTTGGACTTTATTACCACAAAGACCCTGAAACAGATAGTGCACGCTCCAACCAAAGGATAAAACATTTTAGATCTGGTACTCACCAATAAGGGAGAGCATTGCACCCCCCCCACCCCCGCTACCCCATGTCACTTCCTCACCAGCAAGGTCGAATCACAGAGCTTTGTCAGCTGAAGTAAAAATCAATCCAGAAAATCACATTAAACCAGTAACAGGAACTATTCAAAGGCAAACTGCATTCAATTATGTGATAGTTTGGTAAATGCAAGGCCCCCCCAACCACAAGACCATAGCTAGGGATGCAGAATTATTCACAGAGTCTGTATACAAAGATGAATGGTTACACAGAGGCTGCCATACTTACCAGAAATAAACCCAAACAAACACTTAAGACAACAACCACTGATGGCATTCTCATGGCCAAAGTCACAAGAAGCAACTCTCTTAAAGACAACTGCTGTCTTATACAACTATACAGGAAACTAATAAGTCCAGTAATGCCAACTACAGGTTCAGGATAGCCTCGCAGGCTAAGGACTGTCAGAAGGACTAATTCAGCTATGTCTGGAACCTTAAAGGTAACACACAGCTGTGCGCTGAACTGGTGGTGAATGGTACCTCCTTCACCAATTAGGGTGACATAGCAAATTTCCCCCCACAATCCTCCACAAGCTCCACCAGGTGCAATCCCATCCAACATACTTCTCCCTGCCATCATCAAGGAATAGATGCTGGCAGCACTTGCTAAAGCTAAGAAACCGCCTCCATGGTTCCTGACAACATCCTTGGTCACATCCTCAACAGTCTAAAACATGACCTATCAGGACTGCTTGAAGCACTCTTTAACTACAGCCTTGAAAAGGCTACATTCCAAGTGAATGGAAGATCACAACCATTATTCCCCCCACAAGGTGGACCATCAACTAACTCAGGGAACTACAGACCCATCAGTCTAACAAGCCTAATATGGAAACCAATGAAGTGAACTATCGTGGAAATGATAAACAAGGACACTGGAAACCTACAGATGCTGGACCCATCCCAAAATGGCTTTGTTAAGGGAATGTCATGCCTACTTAACCTGGTAGATTGAGCAGGTCAACAAGGCAATGGATGAAGGTAAAACAGTGCATACTGCATATCTTGATGTGGCTAAGGCATTTGATACAATACCTCACTCAGGCATTCTTGACAAGCTCTCTGAGATAGGCATAAATCTTTACATAACTTGCTGGATTGCTGGCTGGTTCACATGAAGTCAGCATTGGTGAGATTACCACCAGCAAGAGACTGGTCACTATCAGAGTGTCACAGGGCTCCATGTTGGGCACACTCAAGGCTGACATCTACTTCTCGGATGTCAATGCTAAGGTTTAAGAACTCTGGCTCATCAAGTTTGTAGATGACTGTACTTTGAGAGCTATTATAGAGTCACCCAAGACATCACCATCTTCCAAATGGGTTTAACACAGATAAATGGCTGGTGTCAAAGCCATGGCTTAAATTCAGTACCAAAAATGCATTATAATGCCCTTGTAGTAAGGGATCTGGGAACTTATGTAGAAAGCAATTTAAACTTTCAACAACACAGAGGAATAGTAACAAAAACGTTGTATATCACCCAACTCATAAGTAAGGGTATGGCATCCAGGACAGGACCAAGGCAGTTATAGTACCATTCCATTCAGCTCTTATTAGACCTGACACTGAATATAATGCCCCCTTTGGCATGTAGCTAATCGGATAGTTGCAAAAATTGTAATGCCTACAAAGTTTTGTTACCAGGAGACTTTACAGCATGAATACCCTGTCCTACACTAATTGCCTAAAGGCTCTGTGTCTGTATTCAGTCTCCGACAGTCTACTGAGAAGGGATCCTTACCTTACTTATAGGGCTTCCTCAGACCCATCCCTGATGGATCTGTTGCACATGTACAAAACAAACAGCACCAGAAATACTAGCTCCAGGGATCTGAACTTCACTTGTGACATAAGCAGAACATGTTGGAGAGACAGATATGTGTCACAAAGGATCCCCACACTATGGAATAGGCTCCTTATCCATGTGAAACAGAATTCATCCCTGACCCTATTCAAACAAAACCTTAACAATTGGATAGGAAATCATAAATTCATCCCCAGTCTGGTCCCCGTGTCCCTTATGGGCAGAGGCCATCAATAAGAAAATTGTTATCCTATAACCCCCACCCCATGCAAATCCTTAGTTATCTCTCTCTACTAACATGCCCCTTCCCCCATATAGACAGCCATGATGCTAAGCACCCAAATGTATTTTGGTGGGTGGCTAGGCTTGTAAGGGCCTTTGTGGTCACTATAACTTATGAACCTATAAAAAAAACTACCTTTGTGTATTAACCAAAGTAATACCCAAGTTATATTTAGGATTAATGTAGGCAGTCCAATGAACACTGATGTCTTTTCCCCATGTCTAGATTTTACTTACCTCCTGGAGAAAAGGAGATTACTTGTGATGGTGGGTATTTTGTCAAAGAATGCAAATGGACTAATGACTGATTTCTTATCTATCTATAAAACTGTGAAAGATAAGTTTTTTTTGAAATGCTTAAAATAATCTACTTTGTGCCAGCAGTATAGAGGATTATGATGGGGTCACCTATTATAACCCACTTATTATGTGTTTGAGACATGGACATGTTGAGGACACATAATTTAGAGTTATGATTGGTGAGATGATCAGAATTCTTCACACTGCGTAGAGCTTTATCAGCTCCATGTAGTATTAGTTAAAGGGGAAAATTGCTAAGTGTTTTCCCAGCTTTCAAAGCCATAAAACAGTCAGTGAGCACTGTAAGAGAAGTAGCGTAACGCAGTCCATTGGATTTACACTTACATCCATACCTCTCAACTCTCTTGATTTTCACAGGACATCCAGATTGCTTCATATTTTTGGTCTGTTCCTCATAAAATATGTGGTTTTCAGACAAACCACTGAAGCCTGACATCACTAAATAATGATGTATATTTGAGTTTGAGCACTCACATTCTTCAGACTATGCAGACAAACACACATCCTGTTATTCAAGCAACTTAACTCATTACATCTGAGTAACACCTCTAGGCGCATCTGCAGTTAATTAACTCATATTGACACCTCTAGGCTCCAAATATTACCTGTTCATATTTGCATCAATAGTTCCAAAACCATGCTATCTACAAGGTTTTAAAAGATTTCACCTTAAAGCTTACGCAATGGCAAACTCAACTGCATTAACATTTGACCACTGTCTAGTGCAGGTAAACAGATATTAACTGTTGTTTTTGTGATATTAATTTATATAGATATAATTTTCACATTTTTCTAAATATCTCAACAACCAAGTAACACAGACAGAACTCCTTAGCCTTGTATGAAAGCCCTCAACTAGATGAATAAAATGCTGCTGACAGTATGCGTGTAACTTGAGTGGCTGCTGAGATACTTTAAGTTGTTTACAAAATATTACAAATGTAATAGGTACTCCCCCAGATTCATGAAGCTCGGCGCAAGGCCGGTGTAAGGCGTGCGCCGGCAGTGCAGTGTATAACCGGCGTAGCAGCGCCACATGCATAGTAATGAGTGCGCGCCGCAACCACAACCACGTGCAGAGGGCACGCGCGCAAGTAGGATGCGCCCGTAGGCGTGGCCAAGCCGGCAGGCGAGGAGCAACCTAAAGTGCTGACTTTCACAGGCCGCCTTCAATAGTAACCGCACCAGCCAGTGTCCGTGGATAATGAAACGTATGCAGAGTATGCAACATAGTACCCGTCTACACAAAATGAAGAACCAAACATTAACCCACAAAGTCCAAATTGTACCCGTCCAAGGAACAAAGGATACGCGTAATACCATGTCCATCACGCAATGCACTGTCAGTGGGCATACCCAGTGAAGGTGTACCGCAGCATGCCAGCGCGCCGCACCTACACACAAGTAGCCCCATGGGCATGGTCACCAGCAGTTCCACAGTGGTAGTGAGAGTACACAGCCAGGCAGCCATGTCTATATAACAACCAGAAGGAAAACAGATACCCTAAACACAGACAAACATGTGCATAGCGACATGTACTACACCCAGCAACGTACCCGTCGCATACACATAGGATGGTGTATGCCGAAGCGGAATATCCAGAAGCAGAACCCATGCATGCAAATGTAATACACAACAGCCCCATCATAGCACGTAACCCGCACCCATGTACTACCGTCCACCCAATCCAGCTAGCAGCCTTGTGCAGCTACACACCAACACACAGTGGGTATACCTCAAATGTAGTATGAAGTATTGTCCTAGGCAGTGCCACGCGTGCAAATATGTACCCCACATGTCAACATCCCACCTCAGGTACTGATATCCAAATAGCTGCATGTGAATGTGTCGGCAGAATGCGTACATCCTGCATGTGGTACGGACCTGTCGAAACCCCATAGGCGTTCACATGCCACGGTGTCCATAACTGTACACATCTGGACAAAGCAGTATGTGCAGCCACTGTACCGATGATTAGCTATGCAGACATGTCAAACACAACACATAGGGTGGAACATCTGCCCACCAAGCAGGACACCCCAACAGGGTGCCACATGCACAGAAGGTGAAGGTGGGACATCACACGTAGATAATAGTGGTGCTGGATGGCCAAACACCCACGGCCAATGCAAAGGATTGAATAACACGTATATGCCCGGATGAATGGGTATGTCATATCATGGGAATAGCCTAAGCTATCCAACATAATAGCCATGCGTACCAGATACAAACTGCCAGTAACACGCAGTAGTAATGCAGGAAGGCATACACGACTGTGGGAATATCACAGGACATATGGCACGTGCCAAGTGTCGACGCATGACACAAATGTCCAGGATGGGGCCCCCTGCAAAGAGGAACATGTGCCAACCCCACCCCCCACTGACGTATCGGCAGTGGAAACACAACCCAAACACACACCAACACCACCGTCCATCCCACAATAGCAACGGAGGCTGGTCAAAGACCACCATGATGCATGCACAAACAGGGACATGTGTAACCATCACTCTGACAACCCCCCACAGGCCAACGAATAATAGTATGGAAATACGCATGTAATGCTGCAAAGGATGTGTGGTAGTCCTCGGTATTACAGAGGTAGGTACACAGATACACTGTAATCAACCGTGACATATGTGCACTGTACACAGCATACCTGCAGGTAATACATAGTTCAATCATGTGCCACAGAAATATCCATGTATGAATGAGGACAGGGGATAGACAAGTGTGAATGGGACAAACTATGAACATAGGTTCATAGGTTCATAGTAGGCTATCTGCCCAAGGGCATTTATAAGCCTAGCCCATAGTTATGTGGCCTTCGCCACCCCTTCAGTTTGAAGAAAACTATGCCTATTATATTGCTGTACCTCTGTCAAGCAGTGACACTGAAGTAATCCCTGGGGTATATCTGCAATCTCCCATCCATTGGTCAAGATTCCTCTTGAACAAGGCCAGCGAGGTGCTCTGCCTCACATGTACTGGGATGTTGTTCCACAGCATAGTGAGTCTCTGGGTGATGAATCTGTCCCTCCAGCATGTTCTATTAATGACCATGTCAAGGTTTAAGTCTCCCGCCCTTGTGGTTCTGAGGGATCTAGATTCTTTAGGTGAAGTATATTCATCAAATCTGGGTTTGACATGGCCTTGTATGTCAGGCACAGGTCACCTCTGAGCAAGCGGTATGCGACCGAATAGAGCTGGAGTTCTTTAAGTCAGGCAGCATAAGACATATTCTTGAGACCCTGTATCCTTTTGGTGATAAACTTTTGGGGCCTTTCCAGCTGCTGCAGGTGTCGGGTCAGATACATTCCGAATGGGGCATTGTACTCAATCATAGGTCTAATGAGTGATGAGTACAGGGGGATGATGACCTCCCTTGATATAGATGTGAATCCCTTCATGATCAGGAGGGCAATGTAGAAGGTCTACCTAACTACTTTAGCAACGTGAGTGTCAAACGAACAGTTACTGTCAACCTGGGTCCCCAGATCCATGGTAACTTCTTCTGTGCTCAGTGGATTGCCACCTATATGGTAGCTAGGGGTAACCTTGTTTTTCCCGAAGGGTATGACTATGCATTTCTTGGTGTTTAGCTTTAGGCCATGTCTCTGGCACCAGTTATCCATTTCTGTGAGGCCCTTCTGAAGGATATCTGTGTCAGATGTGTTTTCGACTATGGCACCCAGTTCGCAGTCATCTGCAAACTTTGTCAGCCATAACCCTCCTGTGTTTGCTTGTACTTCGAAAAAGTAGATGCCGAACAAGAGTGGACCCAGGACTGAGCCCTGTGGGACACCACCTGTGACCGGCTTTGAGTCTGACATGGCGCCAGCAACTCTGACTGTGTGGGTTCTGTCACTTAGCCAGTTTGCAACCCATCTTGTGATGTATGGGTTTACATTCAAGCTGATGAGTTTTTCAATGATACCTGGGGGGGCTATTGTGTCAAAGGCCTTTGCCAGGTCGAGGTATGCTGTATGGACTGCCTTACCCTCATCAATGGCCTTGGTGACTGTTCCGAAAAAGTCAACCAAGTTTAAAAGGCATGATCTGCCTTTGACCAAGCCAAACTGGGTTGGATCCAAAGTCTGCAAGTTCCCTATGTCTTTATCTATGAGTTCCATTATGATCCTCTCCATGGCTTTGCAGATAAGGCTTGTCAAGCTAATGGGATGGTAATTTCCAGGGTCAGTGGAGGCACCACCCTTGTGAAGTGGGACCACAGTCACCTTGCGCCACTACTTGGGTACGTATCCTGAGGTGAGGCTAAGATTAAACAGCTGTCCTAACTGCGGGTTTAATTCCTCATTGAGTTCGTGGAGTACACAGCCGGGGACACCATCTGGTCCCATGGATGCTGTGTTTACTGCCTTGGAGAGAGCGATTCAATACAAAACAGCGACGGAGAGCCCGATGTCCCCGTTGCTGTGCTGTTCAACCTGTTCTGCCATGTTAAATGTGTGTAGCAGAGCGGGACTGCCCCAAAGTAAGCAACGGACATGTCCGTGGCTCAGTGAAAGCTGTCATGCAATGTTAAACCCATATAACATAGCGAGACAGGTTATAAATACCGAGGTATAGTAATGGAAATAGGTCCGGTCGACCAGACCGTGTGCAATTACTATAACACGATCTACAATGGGCATGCCGGCCAATCAGCGCACACGGTTAGGAATAATGGGGGGGATATGGTATCATAGACACGGACAAACCGTGCCCATGTGACTCGTCTGACATTCGTACACGGTCAGGGCAGTTCCGTACACTAGGCGGACAAGACCAAACCCAAAGCACCACAGGGACACCCTGACAATTGAAGGCCTGTATGCGTAGGGGCTATAAGCCCCTGTGACCTGAATATCCCTGCGGTCATGACATATGCATCCTGGGCCATGAGCGGTAGGGAATAAGGAATGTGTAACATGTAGTACCGCACTTTTCCCAGCAGGAGAATGGATGCCTGTGACGTACGTGAGTGTGGGGGGGTGGATATGTAAATTTAGCTAAGTACCATGGGTATGCATATAAATGAGACAGAACAGCTAACGTGTAGTGGTCATAGCAACCGGCAAACGTGAATGCAGTCCCATTTGAATTACAACTATAGAACATATAAATGTGAACGTGTACGTAATGCGTCCATGCCGCAAAGACAGTTACATGTGTAAAGGTGAAAGTGTGTTCCGCACACGCCCGTCAACCGGATCAGAGATATGTTACCGGAACAGTCACAACTAATACAGACCACGTAACCACACAGACCCAGTAAACATATGTAACCAGAATACGGATATGCATGTGCGCCTGCGCGTAACCCACAATTAGGAAATGCAAGTGCCCGTGTGCGTGTGTGATCCGCTCACAGCAGGGAAAGTTAATGCTGTGTCCTCCACGTCAGTTATACATGTCTCAAAACTGTCAGCCTCTGAAAGTATGGAATCGGACAATGCCATGTAAAGTACCGGTAGAAATAGGGAGAAACACATGCTATGTGATAAGACAAACATAGAATGTGGATAGAATAATGTGTGTGTTAGTAGTATGGATTGATGACGGTTATGCATCTGTAACCCGACCCACTTGTCAGAAAAAAATCCAAATCCACCAAAACCACTAGAGCAAGCGACTTAAACCTTAGCACGGATATAAATAGGACATGCTGGAGGGATAGATTTATCACTCAGAGACTCCGTATGCTGTGGAATAAAATCCTGGTCCATGTGAGGCAGAGCACCTCGCTGACTCTGTTCAAGAGAAATCTAGACCTGTGGATGGGAGATCGTAGGTTTACCCCGGGAATCATCTCTGTGTCACTGCTGGACAGAGGCACAACAAACTAATGGGCACAGTATTTTTTCATATAAGGGGTGGCGTAAGCCACAAAAATTTGGGCTAGGCTTATAAATGCCTTAGGGAAGATAGCCTAGTATAAACCTATGAATGAACCTATGAATAAACCCAGAGACACTTTCCTGTTGTGAAACATATTTTTCTAATCCTGGTCTTCAAATCCCCAAAGCATCGTCTTAAGAATGCAGTGGCACTGTTCATTTTTGTGGATGGCACCTAGCACTCTTCAACTGCTTATCTACACATACTTAAGTTTCAGGTTAACTGAACCTGTCGGTTATGCAGGGCATGTGGCACCCTTGAATCTGGCCAAGATGTCCAACACTATCCTCCATGCAGACATCATTGAAAGAACTGGTGAAATTGAGTTAGATAGTAAATTAATTGTCAGATGGAACATGTCAACAGAGTTACAGGCACTACCTTGGAAGGTAAAAATACTACAAGTGAGGTTCTTCAATACTCTGTATTGAGTCATCTTCTGCATGGCATTTATTTTTTTAATGTAGCTACAGCTGTGCTCTTCTCTCATATCATTGGATACAGAACCCAGAAGAAAAGTCTGGTCTCTGAGACCCCTAGACATTTGGTGGAAGATTGGACCCCTTGGTCTGCTGCTTGACCTCCTACAGTGAATGTATATGTTCTGGTATTTAGCCTAGTGTAACAACTATTTATTTTTCCTGTCTCTTTGTCTAGTTTGCCCTAGTATAGCACCCCTCCTGTCTCCCCAGCATCCTCTAGTCCACACCGTTCAGCTTTCTCTGGGCCTCATCCCTACATGTCCCACTCCCACTAACTGCTAACCCTCACATAACATTGGTGTAGCATCTCTGACTGCTGTTCCAGCCCTGTTCACTACTGTCCTCCCTCCCCCCAAAACTAGGGCATCTTATTTAAATAAACATCCTGTCTGTCTGACTCTATACCTATTCTACTTGCCCTCTCCCTTCTTACCTGCTAACACCTACAACAACTCAAATCTGCAGCTGAAATAGTCCACTTTCCTCTCATCTCCATTTTAACAAACTTTGTTTCTCTAACAAAATTAACCTTACTGACTGTCTTTCTCCATTTCAACTTACCTTACTGATTGTTTTTCTTCCTTTCAACTCACTAGTGCTGTACAAGTTGACTGGGCCATCCTGCTTCGTTCCCCCGTGCTCTTCTCAAGCTCACTCTGCTCTACTACCTTATCCCCATTCCCACCCACCCCCATATCAATTGCATTTATAGTTACCATTCCCCACCTATATCCCAATCAACCAATCCTCACACACTCCAACCAATCATCCCAACCCCACCCAATCAACATACCCAATTAACTAATCCCTAACCAATCACTTCACCACCATCATTTACTAACTATCCCAACTTCTGCAATAGCAACTCCCCCTTCCTCACAACCTACTCGAGTATCTTCTCATTCATGCTTTTTGTTTATAATGACACCACTGTCTACAACTATATGACTCCCCTCTCTGTCTCCATCTCTTTCAATACTTCATCTCACAACACTTCATCCCACTCACAGACAGACAACATTTACCTCCATCCCTTCTGCCCAATTCCCCAATCACAAATCTTACTCCATCTCTTCTAGTCTCTACTCCACAAATACATTGCTGTTCCTCAAACCTAAAATCCTTATGCACACACATAACACCCAACTTACAACACTCCCCACAACACTGTATAACCATAAGCGCAAACTGCTACCAACTCTTTATTCAGTTAATACCACTACCTTATCCCAATGTAGGGACATCCACCACCAACCCAGGACCTACCCCATCAGCCCCCCCCCCCAAATCTCACAAATCCCTAAAACTCACCGCCATTAACATACAAAGTATTAGAAACAAAATCCCAGAATTCCATGCATGGATATTCCATTCCAGACCTGATATAATTGCTGTAACTGAGACATGGCTTAAACCATATATAAAAGACACCAACGTCCTCCCTCCAGGTTTCTCCTGCCCAAGATCAAACAGACCCCACAAGAAAATTGGAGGAGTTGCACTCATTTACCCTAACTCCCTTACCATCATCCCCTACTCAAACCCTATTCCACAATTCTCCACAGCTGAACTCACCATAGCTTATCTAAAAATGAATGACTTCAAAAGTCTCTGCTTGATTGCCCTATACATCCCACCTGGAAGTAATATCCCTATATTGGAAGAAATCTTAGCTTGGACCTCAGACAGTATCCATAATGAAACAATAATTTTAGCTGACGTTAACATCAATTGGCTAGATCACCTGACTACCGCTCCTAATGCATCCATCAATATCTATAACTACACTTAGCTCATCACTAGCGTAACCTGACCAAGAAATAACAATAACAATGGCTCCAGCCTTGACTGGGTTTTAATTACTGACCCTAACAATGTTTCTTCAGCAGGAACTCTCCCTTGTAATATTAGTGACCATCAGCCTGTTTACATAACACACAACACCACCATAGCCTTAAACCACCACCAATATAAACCTACCAGAGAGTTAGCTAACTTCAACCTAACAGACTTCAATGAAACAATGAGTAAAATTAACTGGAGTACTCTAAAATCCCTACCGTTGGTCGAACCTGTTGAAGTATTCAATTCAACATGCCTAAGCATCCTCAATAGAATGGCTCCCCTTCCAAACAAGAAAATATAAACAAATCATGCAATCTGGCTATCTAGAGAAAACAAACAACTCATGATCACAAGAGACAGAACATGGAAAAAATGGCAGAAAAGTAAAATCCCCAGCGAACCCCAGCTCTTTAAACAGCTCTGCAACCAAGTAAAATGGTTCGTCATTAAAGATAAAAAACAATACTACCTTCATCTCCAAAATGACTATAGCCATAACCCAAAAAGATTCTGGAACTCAGTTTCTACTCTATTAAACCCTGGCACCAAAAGCAACCCCTGCCCAAATCCTGACAAAACTCCTGCTGAACTCACTTCACTTTTCAGTTCCTACTTCATAGAGACTATATCCAAACTATCCACCTCCTTTCCTCAAACTACTCATAGCAACAACCCAGTAACTCATCTCTCATCAACAATCTCTAATCCCCAGCCATTTACTATCTCTCCTATTCCTTACCCCCTGAGTACCTACAAATATCCAACTCTATTAGCTATGTAGTAAGAAGATATCCAAAGGCCAAGGAATACAAAACTCTTTTTTAAAAGAAAAAATGTTAAATGCTTTTGCAGTCATCCGCTTCTTCAGACCATACTACAAACAAAAGGATACAAGCCTTAAATACAGCACTTAATCCAATCGCAGATAAAAGCAATTAGATAATTAGTGTAGTAAGCTTTTCTTCTTCAGTGCTGGTTTTAAAGAAACAGCACTGTTTAACCCAGGGGGTATGTTAGCTCTAAAGTCAATAATCCATCTTAGTTCTGCATATTCAGTGTTGTTTGTCAGATCACCCTCCCTTGCATTTGCATAAGCAATTTGTGAAACCAAAAAGCTAAAAGAATGTGAATCACATGCTTCTTGTACATGGTTAGCTAATGCATTAGTCAATTTTAAATTACGAATGTCATTTAAATGTTCCATCACCCTTTCTTTTAAAATTCTGTTACTCTTTCCATTATAGAAACAGTCACAGGAGCAGCATTTTGCCAGGTAGACAATATTCTTAGTCAAACAATCAGCATGAAAAGAAAATTCCAGTTGACATAGTCTTCTGGGGTGCATTATAACACATGAAGACCATACATATTTGCAAATTCTACAGGATCTACATGCAAATGTGCCCTTAGGATATGCAACATTGTGAAAAACAATTGGCCCATCCTACTGACGGACCCAGAGGTGTGTAATTGGACACACAACCCCAGTTCACTTTCAAGAATAGCAAGTCCTTGTAACGCAGATTATGTTATAAACAAACATAGGTCCCTTTTCCTGTTTCAGAACGTGAGGGCACATTTGCATGTAGATCCTGACAAACAGCAATGAATATGCAGAACTAAGATGGATTATAGACCTTAGAGCTAACATACCCCCTGGGTTAAACAGTGCGGTTTCTTTAAAACCAGCACTGAAGAAGAAAAGCTTACTACACTAATTATCTAATTGCTTTTATCTGCGATTGGTTTAAGTGCTGTATTTAAGGCTTGTATCCTTTTGTTTGTAGTATGGTCTGAAGAAACGGATGATCGCGAAAGCACTTACCATTTTTTGTTTTAATAGAGTTTTGTATTCCTTGGCCTCTGGACATCTTCTTGCTACATACTTTACTTTGGATTTAATCCAGGTTCCACTACACATTTTTTTTGATACATAATTCTATTAGCTACCCCATTCTTATTCTTATAAACAGATTTATTCAAGAATCCTATGTACCCTCCATCTGGAAAAAAAAAAGCCTACATCATACCTTTACATAAAGGTAGCAACAACACGGAAATCTCAAATTTCCGTCCTATTGCCATACTATCCCCCATCTCTAAAATAATGGAAAAATGCATTCAAACTCAACTTATGAACTTTCTACTCCAAAACCAACTGTTAGCCATAACTCAGCATGGCTTTCAACCTGGACTATAACTGCTCCCCTATCCTTTTTGAATATTGTCAGCCTCAATCATAATGATGGTAAACTCATCTCTACGCTATTCCTCGATCTCTCAAAGGCCTTTGACACAATCGCCCATTTTCACCTCCTTTCTAAGCTCTCACACCTAGGCATGTCCATTTCCACTCTTGACTGGTTTACAAACTATCTCACAAACAGACAACAATCTACCAAATGGCTAAACTCCTTCTCACCTTTTCTCACTACTGCCAGTGGACTTCCCCGGGGATCTATCTTGGGACGCCTTCTTCTCATTCTTGTTATTAACAACTTGCATTCTGCTATCACTCATTCATCTGTAGTACAATATGCAGATGACTCCACTATTATCTGCTGCGGAACCTCAGAAATTGAACTTCTGACCTTGACCCAAAACACTTTCTCCATTACAGAAAACTGAATGACCAATAACCACCTTGCCCTTAACCTGAACAAAACCCCAAACACCCGATCTTTACAGCAAAAAAAAAAACACCACTCTTAACAAATCAACCTTAATCATCTACTCCTCTAACAAACCCCCCATGGAGGTAGTACCCCATACCAAGTTACTTGGTGTTACTGTGGATGATAACTTAACTTTCAACCAGCAACAATAATATTAAAAAAATACACCAAAAACTTGGTACCATTTACAGACATAAACACTTTTAAACTACTCAACTAGAAAAAAACACTTGCCCGTACCTCTGTCCTCTATGGTGCCCCCATTCTCATAAATATCCAGTCCTGTTTAAAAAATAAAATGGACACCTGTTACAACAAAATTGATAAGTTTGTCACCTGTGCAAAATAGTCTTCCCATCACCCCATCACTCCCACTCTTTACAGTCCTTGAACTGGCTTGAACTACCACAACATCTCACATATATACAGCTATCTACAACACACAAACGTATATACAAACCTTTGAAATGCCCAGCCCTCACTACCCTTTTAACTGTCTATCAACCAAACTGGCATCTTAGATCTGAAAATCAATCTCTCATCCAAGTAAATAGACCAAAACTCCCTGAAGGTCAGTATCGCTACACTTTCACTGTAGCCAAACTGTGGAATGCTCTTCCATCTCATCTCCATACCATAAATAGTGCCCCTTTATTCAAAAAGTCTTTACATCAATATCTCTCTTCTCATTGGATCTGCCCATGTACCATCTGCAACTCCTCAATAACCTAATTTCCTGATTGACCCCTTGAAACCCAACATTTATCTCTTTCTCCTGTCTTAATATGTCACCGTTGGAAAATCTATCAATACCACATTTTGCCTCAATTGGCTTATGAAAATTACTGTAATTACCTACTCTTGTTTATGCATTCGTTATAAGATACTCTGAATAGTCCATCTGTTTAAAATACATTATATTATTCTATATGTGTATGGCTTATCTGTATTATCTGTAAACTGTTTATATATTGATATCCTGCCATGAATCAAATTTGCCTTCTTAACTAATAGCCATCAAATTGTACAATGTTCCAAGTTATTCTCCTGTTTGATACACTTTTTATAACTTAGCTATATTTTAGATACTCTTGTTTAATATATTTCTATTATCTTGTATTCTGTTATGGAGCTTTTCTCCCTGGGTTTTCACTGAAAATGTGCTCATTTCAGCCCAGTGGACTTTCCTGGTCAACAAAAGCAAATAATAATAATAAATGTGTAGGCCAATACTGAAGTCTCTGGTTAAAACTAAATATAAAAAAAAATGTGTAGCCAGCTTAGGTAAAAGAAGCATTTCCTTGCCATACCACATAGATGGCACACCCCTTGAAATAACACTATTATTAGAGATATAAACACCCTTGTGGATGACTCCATCTTCATTGATCATCATGTCTTCAGTACAGTTAGAAAATCCTTATATCTGACCTAGCTAATGATCAAGCTTGATTCCAATGTACTCATCTCTTATCTATCCCATTACTGAATATAATGTCACCTTTAGGGTGCAACTATTGAAATGTGTCACTCAACATGAAAAAACTCGGAGGTTACAAATCAAAAGGAAGTCACAGGCTTGAAGTCCCTTAGTTACGCAACTAATTGACTACTCTCTCCCTGTACTCTGTTTCCTATTGACTCTGCCATGGTGATCAATATGCAGAACATATTAAGTCTCTTTAGAACTAGTAGTTTCTCAAACTCATGTATGAAAGGGCTAATTTCAATCAACAGATTAAAACACATTGGGGTGGCAGGTTAATATCCCATCATATCCCCCAGTTATGGGAAACTGAGTAACTACAACAGGAACTTAGTGTTTGGTAGTTTGTTGTTTAATCTGCACTTGAGAGCTGCTTTTGCTGTGCTTTTACATTAACGGAGTCCAGGATCAAACACCATTTGGCAGGAAGGTATTTACCTGGTCTCTCTGAGTTAGGAACCACTGCAAGAAGCTCAAGGTATGGTTATTTATTGGCTAGATAGCATAGGAGTCAGTTTACAAGCTTTCTTCTGTACTATAAATCAAGCAATTTTTCAAGGCTCTTTTTTTTTCACTTACAGAGAATTCTGCAACGCTGTTTCCAGTGCTTTAACCACATCCAGAGCCATCCAAACTAAGATGTTTGAGTGAGAAAGATTGTGTAGATTATAACTGATGTATAGTGTTTGCAATTGTGAGTGTGTCAGGATGTTTTGTGATGTAAAATGCTTGTGGCTAGGATTGTGTCAGTGTGGTTTGTTTTCACTTATATAAATGTATGATTGCCTATGTAGTAAGTATGTGATTGTTTAATAAATATGTTTCTTGTTTAAAAAAGGCTGGAATTGAATAGTTTATGTGATATTGCTTAGGTTGTATGATATATATCACTATATGTGAAGTATAAAGTTCGTTATGTTAATATAGTTTGATTACTTTTATATGAATGTAAATTTGCCTATGTCATAAGTGATAATTCAATAAAGGTATTTGAAAAAAGATGAATATTTTCATGATTTACTGCACTTGAACTTGCTTTATACAGTGATCACCACTGTTTTTGAGCATTTTTAAAGCATTTATTTAATTTTGTGGCAAAAACAATCATTTTTCTGCTACTTTTATAGTTGTGTGCGTCTCTAAATCCCCTTGCAAAAGGGTGAATTAGCCTTGACTTAGCTGTTTGGTAGTTGTTTTTCAGCCTGCTCTTGAGAAGTGCTTTTGCTGTGCTTTTATGTTAAGAAATTCCAGGATTAGACAGCTTGTTGCAGAAGGTGTTTACCTGGGCTCTCTGAGCTGAGAAACACTGGAGAAAGCTCAAAATGTGCTTACTTATTGGCTAGAGGGCATAAGAGTCAGTTTTCAAGCTGTCTTTTTGTCTCTGCCATAAAATAGGCAAGTTTGCATGGAGCTGCCCACTGGGCAGTGATGGTTAGCAGTGCCTTGTACAGTAGCAAATGCCTAGACAGTAACATTTCCTTATAGCGTTAGTATTAAATCTGAAACCTGTTAAACAGTGTGGCATTGTGAGGACATAAGCTTGCAGCAGCTAGCCTGTGCATTTAATAGCACTGCCATATCTTAACATTATATAACATCCTGTTCCTAATCCCAGAAACTACCTTAGGAGACCCCTGTTAAAATGCAGTCCTTAATCATAAACAGTCCCCCTATTACACGACTGGACAACATGGGTACCCAATTTCCAAATGTCTCTTGTGGCTACCTTGATAGACTTGGGCATCTTTAGGCAATGTAGCAATTGTTTTATGTTCTCCGACAATCAGTTAATTGCTAAAGAAATTAACACAGTATGCAAGAGATGTAAATTCATAACTTTGTTGGAAGCAGAAATCTCACATGCAAACAAGGTTGTAAGGAAAACCCACGCTACATCCCTTACACATACCGTTCATGATACAGACAAAATGTCTTATGCTGAGGCACTTAAAAGAAATCTTCCCAAAGCTCAAAGACCTCCAAATCTTCCTATTGGAAACACTTCTCATGCCATCATTAAAGCACACACCTAAAGCAACAACAAAAATGTCACATAAGCTTACACCCAATGGTCCACAAAGAGCAAAGCCATAAGGCAAACATCTACTTTACCTAATAAACTTGAGACTCCATTGTGCAGCACACATATACCCCAATGATCAGGCTAGACACACAGATGCCCACTCATCAGGTTAGACACACAGATGCCCCACTCACCAGGTTAGACACACAGATGCCCACTCATCAGGTTAGACACACAGATGCCCCACTCATCAGGTCAGGCACACAGATGCCCCACTCACCAGGTTAGACACACAGATGCCCCACTCATCAGGTTAGACACACAGATGCCCCCCTCACCAGGTTAGACACACAGATGCCCCCTCACCAGGTTAGACACACAGATGCCACACTCACCAGGTTAGACACACAGATAGCCCCTCACCAGGTTGGACAACAAGAAGATAAAGGTTATCTGCTTATCTGGAGCCAGGATCTGCAATATCACGCACGCACTCAAATAACTGCACCCCAGGTACCAATATAATTCTATCGTAGTTCATGAGGGTGTGAATGATTTGAGATGTACCTCACTGAACTAAAATAAAAGAGACGTAATGGATATCTCAGAATATGCGTCACACATAGGTATGAGTCTTGCATTCAGCAGCATTTTACCTTCATCAAGGATGATGCCACAGTATGAACTTAAAATGATTATTTTAATAATTGGCTTAGTTTCTCACATCACTCCAGGGGGATCCAATATTTGTCAGCATGGGATGACATAGTCAAAAGACCACACTACTTTGCAAAGGATGTGTTGCACCTGCCCCCCCCCCACCCCCCAGCAGATATTGTCTAAAACTTTATCCACCCCTTAGTGCCTTTGTTTAATCAAAATGCCAAAAAGACAAAACTACTAACATAATGAAAACGTCTAAAAGCAGCCTTAAGTTATTACTGCTCATTGCTCAGAGCCTAAACCAACAACTCCACACCCAAACCCTTCTCACTCTGGAGAATGCAGACATCTGTACCATGACTAAGACTTAGTTTAAAGCCATACAAAGTACTGCAGAAGTGCAAGGCTACGGTGTTGTCCACACATTTAGATCAACACCAGCACAAACTGGGGCCAGTGGTGGAGGTGTTTTGATCTGCATTAGCAGCAAACATGCCTCCAAGTTTTTTAAACAGGATGATGCCATGGAGCTCATCCATGTGCATGTCATCTTAGATAAGGTCCCTGACCGTATCATTGCTAGCTACAGGTCACCATCTACACCCCTGGAGACTCATGTCCATTATCTTTATATACTAGAGGAATTGACCGTCCAACCAAAACACCCTATTCATGGGTGACTTTAACTACCCCTCTACAGACTGGGAAACATACACTGCCTCAAACTCACAGGTTCAAAAGCTTCTTGGACTTTATTACCACAAAGACCCTGAAACAGATAGTGCACACTCCAACCAAAGGATAAAACATTTTAGATCTGGTACTCACCAATATGGGAGAGCATTGCACCCCCCCCCGCTACCCCATGTCACTTCCTCACCAGCGAGGTCGAATCACAGATCTGTGTCAGCTGAAGTAAAAATCAACCCAGAAAATCCAGTTAAACCAGTAACAGGAACTATTCAAAGGCAAACTGCATTCAATTATGTGACAGTTTGTTAAATTCAAGGCCCCCCAACCACAAGACCATAGCTACCTATGCAGAATTATCCACAGAGTCTGTATAAAAAGGTGAATGGTTACACAGAGGCTGCCATACGTACCAGAAATAAACCCAAACAAACATTTAAGACAACAACCACTGATGGCATTCTCATGGCCAAAGTCACAAGAAGCAACTCTCTTAAAGACAACTGCTGTCTTATACAACTATACAGGAAACTAATAAGTCCAGTAATGCCAACTACAGGTTCAGGATAGCCTCACAGGCTAAGGACTGTCAGAAGGACTAATTCAGCTATGTCTGGAACCTTAAAGGTAACACACAGCTGTGCTGAACTGGTGGTGAATGGTACCGCCTTCACCAATTAGGGTGACATAGCAAATTTTCCCCCACAATCCTCCACAAGCTCCACCAGGTGCAATCCCATCCAACATACTTCTCCCTGCTATCATCAAGGAGTAGATGCTGGCAGCACTTGCTAAAGCTAAGAAACCGCCTCCATGGTTCCTGACAACATCCTTGGTCACATCCTCAACAGTCTAAAACATGACCTATCAGGACTGCTTGAAGCACTCTTTAACTACAGCCTTGAAAAGGCTACATTACAAGTGAATGGAAGACCACAACCATTATTCCCCCCACAAGGTGGACCATCAACTAACTCAGGGAACTACAGACCCATCAGTCTAACAAGCCTAATATGGAAACCAATGAAGTGAACTATCATGGAAATGATAAACAAGGACACTGGAAACCTACAGATGCTGGACCCATCCCAAAATGGCTTTGTTAAGGGAATGTCATGCCTACTTAACCTGGTAGATTGAGCAGGTCAACAAGGCAATGGATGAAGGTAAAACAGTGCATACTGCATATCTTGATGTGGCTAAGGCATTTGATACAATACCTCACTCAGGCATTCTTGACAAGCTCTCTGAGATAGGCATAAATCTTTACATAACTGCTGGATTGCTGGCTGGTTCACATGAAGTCAGCATTGGTGAGACCACTACTAGCAAGAGACTGGTCACTATCAGAGTGTCACAGGGCTCCATGCTGGGCACACTCAAGGCTGACATCTACTTCTCGGATGTCAATGCTAAGGTTTAAGAACTCTGGCTCATCAAGTTTGTAGATGACTGTACTTTGAGAGCTATTATAGATTCACCCAAGACATCAGCATCTCCCAAATGGGTTTAACACAGACAAATGGCTGGTGTCAAAGCCATGGCTTAAATTCAGTACCACAAATGCATTATAATGGCCTTGTAGTAAGGGATCTGGAAACTTATGTAGAAAGCAGTTTAGACGTTCAGCAACACAGAGGAATAGTAACAAAAACGTTGTACATCCCCCAACTCATAAGTAAGGGTGTGGCATCCAGGACAGGACCAAGGCAGGTATAGTGCCATTCCATTCAGCTCTTATTACACCTGACACTGAATATAATGCCCCCTTTGGCATGTAGCTAATCGGATAGTTGCAAAAATTGTAATGCCTACAAAGTTTTGTTACCAGGAGACTTCACGGCATGAATACCCTGTCCTACACTAATTGCCTAAAGGCTCTGTGTCTGTATTCAGTCTCCCACAGTCTATTGAGAAGGGATCCTTACCTTACTTATAGGGCTTCCTCAGACCCATCCCTGATAGATCTGTTGCACATGTACAAAACAAACAGCACCAGAAATACTAGCTCCAGGGATCTGAACTTCACTTGTGACATAAGCAGAACATGTTGGAGAGACAGATATGTGTCACAAAGGATCCCCACACTATGGAATAGGCTCCTCATCCATGTGAAACAGAATTCATCCTTGACCCTATTCAAACAAAACCTTAACAGTTGGATAGGAAATCATAAATTTACCCCCAGTCTGGTCCCCATGTCCCATATGGCCAGAGGCCATCAATAAGAAAATTGTTATCCTATAACACCCACCCCATGCAAATCCTTAGTTATCTCTCTACTAACATGCCCCTTCCCCCATATAGACAGCCATGATACTAAGCACCCAAATGTATTTTGGTGGGTGGCTAGGCTTGTAAGGGCCTTTGTGGTCACTATAACTTATGAACCTATAAAAAAAAACTACCTTTGTGTATTAACCAAAGTAATACCCAAGTTATATTTAGGATTAATGTAGGCAGTCCAATGAACACTGATGTCTTTTCCCCATGCCTAGATTGTATTTACCTCCTGGAGAAAAGGAGATTACTTGTGATGGTGGGTATTTTGTCAAAGAATGCAAATGGACTAATGACTGATTTCTTATCTATCTATAAAACTGTGAAAGATAAGCTTTTTTTGAAATGCTTAAAATAATCTACTTTGTGCCAGCAGTATAGAGGATTATGATGGGGTCACCTATTATAACCCACTTATTATGTGTTTGAGACATGGACATGTTGAGGACACATAATTTAGAGTTATGATTGGTGAGATGATCAGAATTCTTCACACTGCGTAGAGCTTTATCAGCTCCATGTAGTATTAGTTAAAGGGGAAAATTGCTAAGTGTTTTCCCAGCTTTCAAAGCCATAAAACAGTCAGTGAACACTGTCAGAGAGGTAGAGTAATGCAGTCCATTGGATTTACACTTACATCCATACCTCTCAACTGTCTTGATTTTCACAGGACATCCAGCTTGCTTCATATTTTTGGTCTGTTCCTCATACAATATGTGGTTTTCAGACAAACCACTGAAGCTTGACGTCACTAAATAATGACATATATTTGAGTTTGAGCACTCATATTCTTCAGACTATGCAGACAAACACATCCTGTTATCCAAGCAACTCTCTTAACTCATTACATCTGAGTAACACCTCCAGGTGCATCTGCAGTTAACTAACTCATACTGACACCTCTAGGCTAGAAATATTACCTGTTCATATTTGCATCAATAGTTCCAAAACCATGCTATCTACAAGGTGTTAAAAGTTTTCACCTTAAAGCTTACGCAATGGCAAACTCAACTGCATTAACATTTGACCTCTGTCTAGTGCAGGTAAACAGATATTAACTGTTGTTTTTGTGATATTAATTTATATAGATATAATTTTCACATTTTTCTAAATATCTCAACAACCAAGTAACACAGACAGAACTCCTTAGCTTTGTATGAAAGCCCTCAACTAGATGAATAAAATGCTGCTGACAGTATGCGTGTAACTTGAGTGGCTGCTGAGATACTTTAAGTTGTTTACAAAATATTACAAATGTAATAGGTACTGTGTTTACTGTGACTTACAAAATTCAGTTTAAGACCTAGAACCTAAAGAATACTACCACCATAAAAATAGTTTGTGCTGAAGGGTTTGTAATGTATACTTCTTTCATAACCCTTATGGTTCCAGAGATATGAACATTTGTTTGAAATGTGAGGACATGATTTGATTCTGTCAAAAGGCTTAGGCTCCGCCCATTGGAAGTTACAGTGCAAACTTCCTGTGCTCCACTGGAGTGACTGAGTTAAAACAAAACACTTTTTTAAGGAGATAGAGACTTTTGAACTGTATGGAGAGTAGGCAGAAACAATTACTTTGTTCTGCCGCTGTTGTTTGCTAGTTAGTACAGACAGATTTTACTGTCCAGCATGGGACCTGACGTAAACAACTTCCGCAGAGGGTGCTTAACATTTCTTATGGTCAGGTCACATGCCATTGTGGCGCTTAACTATTTTGTCTTTTTACGAATATTGGAGCATACTTAGCAATGTCCATGCACTACATATAAGATTATCATCTCAAACAGTTTGTGATTAAGAGGCAAAGATACCAAAGAAGACTTAGCTTTGTCTCTATCTTAGCCTCCATTTCCACACATTTTTACAGGCATACATTAACTTCTAACATCTTTTCTGAGAGTCCAGTAAGATGCATGCAAGGACTTATTTATTCTTTTGCCACACCTCACCTTGAGGATTCTGTTCCAGTATAACAAGCCTTTGTCTATCTGTGCTGGATTAGTTTTCCTGGTATAGTATGGCTTTGTTGCTGTATGCTGAATTACTTTACAGTACAGAAACCTTCATCTCTCTGTGTTGAATTAGTTTTTTACTTGTTCCTCTGAATCCCTTTTTGGCTAATTTCTTCAAACCCTACAAGTCATGTCCTTAGAGCTGTGCTTCACCAGCTCTTCACCTTTGTCCCTTTCTGGCTCAATACATTCTGTTAGAATGCCTGTGACACAGTTCATCCTCTGAAGCTTACACTTCCAGGACTAATTATGAACTAAGATAAGTATTTCTGTCTGTCCCATAACACTGTCTCATTAACTCGTTATTATGTCACTTTGTTATTATTTTCTTTTAATCTGTCCACTATCATACTAACCTAAACAAAAACATCTTCCCCAACTCATCTTCACCACTAAAATCTTTCACTTTTCAGTCTGTTTTCTCATTTCAGCCTTCCTCACTCTGCCTTCTCTTCTCGGAGTTACAAAACATGTTATTTACTCTTGTCCCCATTTCTTTGCTTCATATTGTATATTAGACTGCATAGTTAAATTCTCTACACTACCAAAGACCAATCAAACCGCAAGTGACAATAAGCACCATCGGATCAGACTTTAATATATTACACATCTGTATTGTTATGTCCAGTGATTATTTAGTCAACTCCACCTGATTTTTTTCTACTGTATATGTACTTTTTACTACAAAATCATTGTTGATTCTTTATCAGTGTATAAAAATGAATCGTTATGTTAATGTTGTTATTATTTTACTGTCACCAGATGGTGTTTTTCTCTCCAGGCCTCCTTTGAAAATAGGGTTCTCCCAGTCGGACTCTCCTAGTAAACAAATGTAAATTAAAATAAATAACTATATAAATAAAATAAATAAATTAGTGCATATACCTTGAGCTTATGAGTTAAATGTATCACACAGCATGCATGACCTATCTGAAACTGATTCCATGTTTAAACAAATTCCAGAATGAAAAATATGAAATTGTTTCTCTCTTCATATAGAAAAAATGATTTAGGACTGACCTTGGCAACCTGAATTTGGCATATTGGATCCTCCCACAGACAGGGTGCACACACACACACACACACACACACACACACACACACACACACACGCACACACGCACACACGCACACACACACGCACACACACACACTCACACACTCACACACAGAAACAAACACATACGAATGGACAGATATGCACACACAAACTACTCGTGTACTTTTAACAGTAAGTGAGCATGTCTAACCCCCTCGTGCTCTTCCCCTGTTTATTGCTCTCTCTCAATCTTTCATTTTCTCTTCTCTCTCTCTTTCTGTGCTGTCTGTTTTGTTTTTCTGTTCTCTCTGTGTCTGTCATGTTCCCTTTCTTTTTCTCTCTCACATTTTCTGTGCCCTCTCTTTTTCCTTTCACTCCGTGTCTGTCATGTAGACTTTCTGTGTCACTCTTACTGTGCTCTCTGTTTTTCTGTTCTCTCTCTCTGTGCCTGTCATGTTCTCTTTCTCTCTAACTCTTTCCATGCCCTCTCTTTTTCCTCTCTGATGGCCAGGTCATGCTGCTGTATCTCTTCGTCTTGCTGTTTTCTCTCATTCTCCCGCTCTCACTCTTAGTATTTTTTGTTCATTACAGCCCACATTATTCTTTTATCGATTGATTTCAAGATGCTTCATGTTTTTCTTGCATTTCTAGATATTCTGCCTGGACTTTCTCCTCTCTCAGTGCTTTTTTCATAGGACATTTTTTTTGTCAGTTGAGAAAGGAATTTTTCCAGAAACCAAAGAACTTCCACTTAAGATCCCAGTTAAATCCCACCTTACCACCTTACTACCTCTCACACTTTTAACACCCCTCTATTACAAGTGTCATATCTCATTTGCATTTCTTTCTCTTTCTGTTGATTAAAAAAATCTAACTTTTGTGCTGCAAGTTATGCACATTATTGTAATGTTTATGTAAACTTCATTCTCAGGCCTTTTGTAAATTTCTGATGTTCTCATGTAAAGCACATTATTGTAATGTTTGCATAAAACTTCATTGTCAGATGTTTTTCTTTTGTGTAACTTTGTAATAACTGTCTAGAGCTTTTCTCCTCAGGTCGCCACTGAAAATGGGCCACTGGCTCAGTTGGACTAACCCGGTCAACAAATGATAAATAAATAAATTAAATAAACTTGTTTTTGCCTTATTATACCTAATGTAAATATTATATATACTACGTTCTGCTGACTACCTTCTTAAATCTTTTTCTATTCATATGAAGTATTCCTTTGTTTTTATTGTGTTCTTTTATTGTATAAATTATTTTTATTGTTTCCTCATGATGTGTGTTCATGCTCTGGACTGAGACAGAAATTGGTCCAATGGGATCAGAGCTCTACTTCACTTGTTGTTGTTTGTTTGTGTTTTTCAGCTTTTCCCGGTTAGGGGTCGCCACAGCGCAACTCCGGTCCGCTAATGATTGGCAGTAGATTTTTACGTGCCGAATTGCCAGCTCTGACGCACAACCTTCAACGAAGGTACGCCCATTCATGCATGTCTCAACACAGAAGACACTCTAGCTGAGAATCAAACAGGACAACGTCTTACTGTGAGGCGACAACGCTACCGCCGCACCACCCAGCTGTAGCGGTCTACTTCACTTAAACTATATAAATATAAATAACACATTTTCAATAAATAAATAAATAAGTAAAGTCATATAGAGAGAATAAATACACTGCTATGGAATAAACACCAATGTACATTTACTGTTTATTTGGAGGGTTAAACACACTTTATCTGAAAAAAAAACACTTCTTTTAAGGACTGGACAAGATACATTTATGAATCCGAGCTTTTGACAGCCACCCTCAGGTATTGAAACCTTATACAACAATAGTTCCAGCCACACTGTTGCTTCACAAAGATGTAGGTTACTGGGACAGTGATTCTAATCCCACCACTGATCTCCCTAGACATAGGGATATTCTTGTTAATTAAAGTTTTTTGTCCTGCAGCCCTGCCAGATGTGAGTTCAAGCAGAACTGCTTGTGCAGTTGCATTATCAGTATGTGGAGACACAGTGCGGGACACAAGTTCAAGTCATATCATTTTCCTACCAATATATCAGGTTGTCCCACATTCTGTAAAAATCAGCCCTATTTTATCCTTTACAGGTTGAAGAAACATAGCTTGAAAAAAAAAAAAACAGTTAATCAAAAATGTTTTGCCAAACTAATATCAGGTAGGGTCCAGGCCTGGTAATCCTTCTGAGCAATTTTTGGTTCTTTAGAGGAGAATCTTTACTACTGAACAGCTCAGCTTTTTGATCAGTTATAGTTTTGCTGAGGTACAGATTGTGAATTTGTTGTGCTGTCAACTGTAGTCTCTAAATTGCTCACCAAAAAAAAAAAGATGCTGGACATGCTCCACCTAAAGAAATCTCAGTCCCTCCGAGCTACACGCTCTAGGGACTTAAACTTGGTCACCACACTGAACAGAACATGCTGGAGGGATAGATTCCTGTCCCACAGACTTTCCATACAATGGAACAAGCTACCCATTTATATCAAACAGAGCTCCTGATTAGCACTCTTCAAGAGGAATTTTGATGAGTGAATGGGAAATAGGAAATTCACCCCGGGGATCACTTCTGTAGCTCTGCTCGACAGGGGCACAGGAAATTAATTTTCTTGGGTGGCGAAAGCCAGGGAACCTTTTTGGCTAGGCTTAATAAGGCCCTTGGGCTGATAGCCTAGTACCTACCTATGAACCTATGAACCTATGAAAAAAAAAAAGACTGTCACAGAGAAGTGAGCACTGTCCCGATCTATTCAATGTCCAGCCATGTCTAGCTATGCCAAAAACTCTGCAGCTGATCAGATGTCTCCATTCCAGCTTACTGTCATCAGCAAGAACAGGTACTTCCCTGGCTAAATCATTTTGTCCTTCTAGTTCTGCAGACTAAATTTTGCCCTGGTTAGCTTTGTGGTATATACTGATCTGGGGCTGCTATGTTGCAGATTCTTGTAATTACATATGTCAGGAGACTAATTAAAGTTACTGTGATTGAATGTGCTGGAAAACATCATAGAAACTTTTGGCACCTTATAATGTCAACTTTCACAGTAAATAGAGACAGAAGCATATTTGTAGGGTGTCCTGAGATGGCTCCAATCCATCAGTGTGAGGGATAAAGCACTGATATGACCCAGGTGACCTGAGTTTGACTGATGGTTTTACACCTGCCAGACCTGGTTTGGGAGAGGAGAGAACAACAGGGCGTACATACGTTCATCTCTTTTTGGGGGGAGAAGACGGGTAAGTGCTGGTCAGCACACTTTTACAGTAAATCTCTAGTAGAGACCAGGGATCACACAGAGGTGCAGGTCCAGTTGATCACTTCACATGGAGGTGCAGCATGCATTGAAAAGGCGACTTGTATGCCAACCACGAGCATGCACTGGTTAAGTGGAAAACCTACACCATGCCTATGGCTACCTCATTGGTGACTCCCCTTAGTTGACTCTTGCCCCTGGTGATGAATGTCAAATAGGCTATTTGACCGAGAGAGATAGGCTGTATTGCTTGTCAGGCAATTGGGGGGGGGGCAACAAAAAAAATTGTTTACAGAGTTCCTCATGTGGTGGCAGTGAACCCTACACTCTTACAGTGTCCCCTATACCCACAGAGGTTCCTGTGTGGTGGCAGTGACCCCTATACCCCAACCTCTCTAAATATACTGAG
This sequence comes from Protopterus annectens, assembly GCF_019279795.1. NCBI lineage: Eukaryota > Metazoa > Chordata > Ceratodontiformes > Protopteridae > Protopterus > Protopterus annectens. The sequence continues at coordinate 56,362,183 of NC_056750.1, read as the reverse complement.
AACAGACAGCTTTGGGAATAATGGGAAAACTTACCCCATAGTTCTGTGATCTTGGCAAACTGAAATGGCAATATGTGATTAAGGAATTCAACCCCTTAACACACACACACACACACACACACACACACACACACACACACACACACACACACACACACACACACACACACACACACACACACACACACACACACACACACACACACACACACACACAATCTCATTCCAAACTAATTAACATCAATGCATCCCATGTGTCCTTATCAGGAGTGCTTATAATACATGACTTGGAAAGTGCAGTCTAACTGTTTTCTGCTACTTATCATATGTGACTGCAGTTAATCCATGTTTTGGGGATATTTCTCTTCTGTGATCTCTTAGTCACATAAGGTAGGACTAGCCTCTCAGATTTGTGTCTATACCCTTTAGTTGTGCATTTGCAGATATTACCTCACTAGCATGATTTACTTATTGCTGCAAGATCAAAGGATTCCAGGCAATAATTATGACCTGTTCCTTTTGTGAAGGTTAGAAAAGTTATACTGCAATGATCATTACCACCTCACAGGCACCTGTATCTGGTCCCCTCTGCAAATGTCTTTTCCAAGTGTGATGCCAAATTTTGCAACAAGCTCTGATTTTTTTTGGAAAATTTGCATGATGAGCTCTGGGAATATCATCTGGCAGGTTCTACAAGTATTTAGGATATGGATTCTGACCACTTTTAGAGGCGTCTGCAAGATTTTTGTTGATCAGGGGCCACTGACAATGAAAAGCATTGCATCACTACACACACCGTGTTTTTTGCTCCATTAGTTACTGACTGCTAGAGATTTACAGAATGAAGCTTTGTTTGACTGAGGCTCTGGGGTCACTGTCTGCCCAGAGTCATATGGGTGGACCTACCTACCCTACTGGATTAGAAAGAGAGATGGCGGGAGAGAGAGGGAAACCCTTTTTGGAAGCCTCAGTACATCACGCCAGTTTACCATCTACTTTGGCTATGGCAGAGTGTTGTTTCACCTTTTACTGTGACAAAATTTTGTTTTTAATCAGTTCTAAACTGCTCCGGTTCGTACTGTCATTTTATAGAAGATAGTTTTACTTTTCCTTCATTTGGTGTTTACACTTTATGCTTCTATTGCATATCATTTTGAAACATTTTAGGAAATACTCTTTATTAAACAAAATATTGCATAATTAATCCATCTGTAATTTGAATTGACATTCAGGGTGTACCGCCCTTATGATAGCTGCTTTTCTAAATACCGATGGATGGTAATTCAAGAAGTAAATTAACAAGGAATTATCTGAAAAAAATAATACCTTACAGCTTGGAGAGAGCTGTACTGGATTACGGCTTTTGATGAAGGAGTTGGCGGTTAACATGTTGAAAGACAGAGGTGAAAAGGAAATCAGAATTGTACCTGTGACTGTGTATTTGACTCTTGGATGAATACAGGTGTTCAATATTTATTCCATCTAGTCCTACATCTTTCAGCATACCGAAATTCATACTGTGCCATTACGCATTACTGGCTTTATCATGCATGCAAGATAAACAAAAGGGTTCTCTGTCTACAAGTGTCATCAACATCAGTTTGTATTCTATTATACCAGGAGGGGCTACTAGTCGAGGGATGAACTGAATATGTTCCTTATTCTCAAGCACAAAAGATTCCTTTCATTTCTTTCATAGCTGAAAACCTCTTTTAACTGTTCCCTTACAAACATGTAGGGCAAACTAAGAGTGTCCAGTTTCATCCTTTTATTAACACTCTCATTGCCAAACTTTGAAAGCTGAAATTTCATTCTTCATTGTATTAAAATGAGCTGCTAATGAATACAGGAAGGGGTTTTCATGATTACAAAAGCAGGTCTTCAGATTATATTTTGCTGATGTCTTCTAGTGCTGCTTATACCTGGAATCCACTCTGGTATTTAACAATACCCGGTGTCAATATTAAAGGAACTCATATGCATACATCTATAAGTACAGTACATACATAGCGTTATGAACAGCTAAAACAAAACCAACACTGTTTCAAAGTCTATACAGCAAAAGATAGGAAAACAGAATTCATGTAATGAATTTAGATGCAGAACATCAAATGACAGCAAAGACAGAACAAACTAAATTCATCTCTTCTAAAAACCTGTTGAAATGGAACCACCAATGCTAAACCCATAAACCCATAAGAAGTACGCAGTATAAATCATGCATAATAGATAACAAATATCCACCCAGCATTGCTGCCTTGCATGCCCTGATATGAATAGCTTCATGTCCCTATAGCCCTTTACATGTATATATATATATATATATATATATATATATATATATATATATATATATATATATATATATATATATATATATATATATATATATATATGGGCTCACTTTATAATCTCGAAATACTGAAATATCGAATTTCAGTATTTCTAGACTATGAAGTCGATTGGAATGGTGAAAGTGCATAACCGCGAATCTGAATATTTCGAATAATTTGTGGTTATGCTTTATCAGTACATGAGTGGAATGTGTCGTGTGGATGGTTTCTGGTTTAGTATGTGGATTTAGTTGTAATTTAAGGTAAGTTCCTAGTTTATAAGGGTTTTGGGTAGGTGTGTGTTTGGAAGTTGTACGTGTGGGTCATGGTAGGCAGGTAAAAGTATGAGTGTTTAAATGTTGAATGTGGTGCTGTTTGTATATATGTGATGTGCGTGGGCGAGGGACTGTAGAATGTCTGGTTGTGAGTTTGCTGTCTTTTTCTGTTTGGTGCAATCTCGGAGTTAGATTATATAAGTAGGGGGGTGGGGGTGCAGGGGGGCTTGCCCCCTTGTTTATTTGCAGTGTAAGTTTGTTAGTTTGTATTGTTATGTTTGTGTGTGTGTGTTTTTTTTTTTTTGAAGTGTGGGTAGTTTGGTATTTGTGTAGTGTGGTATGTGGTGTGTTGAACTTTGCGATTTTAAATTTTGCGGTTTTGGAGTTTTGGCATTGTTGAGATTCGACTTTATAGTCTCGACATACTAAAATTCGATATTTCAGTATTTCGAGATTATAAAGTGAATCCGTATATATATATATATATATATATATATATATATATATATATATATATATATATATATATATTAGCAACATGGTTGCACATGTTAACAGATGTCAAAAATTACATGATCTGTGCCATTTGGTGATAGTATACTTTTAAATAAATGGCAAAGTTATGGTTTGACACAGAACTGCTCTGTATCTCACCACAGCTACTGATTTCAAAACTTCAGCCACAGAAGAATTCAGCGGTTAGGGTTCAAAGTAACTATGCATTCTCAGCACTGAACCTTCAGAACATTCAGCCTGCAGCAAGGTTATGACAGTCATATATGGAATGCAACCATTAAAGTTAGGAAGCCCAGCTCTTCACTATTACAATTACTTGATCTTAGAAAGACACAATTTATTTAGATTGACCTTTTAGTGTATTCATCACTATTGCATTTTATTATTTTGTTAGCTGTAAGCTCACTGGATACAAGTGGCCCTTTCCTTTTCAGTGGCAACCTGGTAGCAGTGACTCATTGAGTGCCTTTCTCAGAGTTGCCAAGTAAGCAAATGCAGGTGAAAGGAATCAAACCCTGTACCCTGGACTTCAGGAAGCATCTCATTAACAGCTCAGAAACATAATGCTCTGCTCTAACTCCCAGACAACATTTTACCTCCTCTCTATCCATTGTTTCCACCTCCTCCTTTCACACAAGTCTTGAGTTACCACTTTTTCAAAAGCCTAAAGTGGGACTATTTTTAAAGAAACATTCAGTTTTGGAGGACAGATTATAAAGACAGCCACTGCAAGGATATGAACTCCCCTTTAAAAGATAAAAGATAACTCTTGTAGAATTTGTGCAGGTACTATTGTCTTATATAATAGTAAGGCATAAAAGATAAAAGATAACTCTTGTAGAATTTGAGCAGTTACTATTGTCTTATATAATAGTAAGGCATTTCAGATGCAAAATAATTATTTTATGTAGCTAATAAAGGAAACCTAAGAAATACCTTTGTCCTAAAATCTCAGGAGAATTGCCATTTTTCATGTTTTTCATGGGACATAAGCACCAAAATCAGGCCTGTCCTACATAAAGAGGGACAAGTACCAACTCTACACCAGTCCTTTGCCTTTGTCAATGTCTGTGCAGATATACTCTTTCCATCACCCACTGTTGTTATTATTTTTATGGCAAGCATCACTCTTTTTGAAAAGGTACATTTCCAGAGCCTACAGGGTGTTAGTCGCTGCAATCGCCTAAGTGTACCACTTCTCTTCATTCCACATGATCAAAATGACCTGCTCCTATCTCCCTAGCATTCAGAAGCATAGCTAGCATGGGTCAAACGAGCAGCCAACCCCCAGGCATAAGGTGTTAAGAGACATGATTAGCAGATGGTGACTGGTTAGTAGTGAAGAACCAATATTCACTTCTGTAGCACCATTTCTGAATGTTGTAATGGAAATTAATTCCAGTACTGCTAAAGTGCTTATGCAGTCAGAACTGAAGTGCTTGTTTCAGTGATTTGTGTAGTATACATTGCAAAAAACTTATTTTCCCCTAGTGAGAATAACTGAGAACATAACATAGATAATTTAAGGGGACCCATGCATGGGGTAAAGTATTTAGGAGCTGCCTGTGTCCATTAGTAGCACAGGGGGAAGTCCTGGGGTAATTTTTCTTTTTCCCATGAAATAGATTAAAGTTGTGCTTGAACATAGACGTGGGGGGCTTTGTTTTATTTGGATGGAGAGTCTGTTCCACAGCAGCGGTACCCTCTGTGAAATACACCTGTCCCTCCAAACTGTTCTGTTGATGCTGCAGAAGAGGTTTCAGTCCCTAGACTGAGTATTTTGGATGCCATTTGACTTACCAATGTGCAATAAATCCATTAGTAATGAGTCAGAGGATGCATTGTATGCCAGACACAGGTCATCTCTTAGCAGTGTGTAGAATACTGAGTGTAATCACAGGGCTTTGAGTCTGTCCATATAGGACACGCTGTTTAGGCCTTGTATCCTTTTACTAAGGTACTTTGAGTCTGTCCATTAGGACATACTGTTTAGGCCTTGTATCCTTTTACTAAGGTACTTTGAGTCTGTCCATTAGGACACGCTGTTTAGGCCTTGCATCCTTTTACTAAGGTACTTTGAGTCTGTCCATTAGGACACGCTGTTTAGGCCTTGTATCCTTTTACTAAGGTACTTTGAGTCTGTCCATTAGGACATGCTGTTTAAGGCCTTGTATCCTTTTACTAAGGTACTTTGAGTCTGCCCATATAGGACACGTTGTTTAGGCCTTGTATCCTTTTACTAAGGTACTTTGAGTCTGTCCATATTGGACACGCTGTTTAGGCCTTGTATCCTTTTACTAAGGTACTTTGAGTCTGTCCATTAGGACACACTGTTTAGGTCTTGTATCCTTTTACTAAGGTACTTTGAGTCTGCCCATATAGGACACATTGTTTAGGCCTTGTATCCTTTTACTAAGGTACTTTGAGTCTGTCCATATTGGACACGTTGTTTAGGCCTTGTATCCTTTTACTAAGGTACTTTGAGTCTGTCCATTAGGACACACTGTTTAGGTCTTGTATCCTTTTACTAAGGTATCAGTCTGGGCATTCCAGTTGTTGCATATGTCTGGAGAGATACATGCAAAGGGGATATTATACTGAAAGACTGGACTAATGAGGCTTGATTAAAGACAAACAATGTCATCCCTACATCTAGACACAATAAGTTCATAAGTTATGTCTCAGTAATTGTTGGATCAAACACTATATCCCCAGCCCAGTTACTTGAAGACTTCTTACATTTTACTGGACTATTCGCACCTCTGATATATTCAGGTAATTTATTCCATAATTGTGCCATCCTGTACATTAAATAGCAAGTGCTATTCTTTTTATTATATAACTCTAAATAGAACTTTAAATTATGATGTTTGTATGTCTTTGGATTATTATATACTTCCATACCCAATAAAGAGTGAACAGAGGAGTCATTAAACACCTTGTAGGCAAATAGAAGTTACCCAGTGATATATCTAAAATGGAGGGTGTAAAGACCCGATGAACTGCAATCCTGTGATATATCTAAAATGGAGGGTGTAAAGACCCGATGAACTGCAATCCTGTGATATATCTATAATGGTGGGTGTAAAGACCTGATGAACTGCAATCTATCCTTATAGCATAATGCTTATCTTAGGTATTCTTTTTGCAAATTTACACTGTACCAATTCTATACAATTAAGCTGTCAATTATTAAGAGTGTGGAACGCTATATTGTATTCCAAAAGGGATATGATATATACCTTAATAAACTTGCTAAGATAGTAACCGCTCACATTGTAAAGTTTTTGAGAATCAAACCCATCTGTCTCATGGCTTTATTACAGATAGCTCTCAAATGATTTTCAAAACAAAAAGATGAATCAATCAGTATGCAAGAGCCTCATATTCACTAACTTCCAAAAAATAAAATGCAGACAATGTACTAGAACTCCTTAACTTTTGTTTGCCAGAAAACCATATTACACTTTTTTGTTCACTAAATAAGAGACCAACTGTACTAGCCAACTTACATATGCATAGTGGATACTTAGTAATATTAGTGCAATCATTTTCATTATTAGTTAAAAAAAAAAACAATTTTATCGTCATCGGCATACTTAACCAACCAGCAATGATCATCTCGTGGAATAGAGCCAAAAATGTTATTAAACACCAAAGGCCTGAACACAAATCTCCGAGGAACACCTGATCTTACCAGTGCTGGATCAAACCTTTGGGTTCTGTCCCAGAGCCAATGATGAATCCATCTGCATAAATATTGATTAACCTTATATTGTTGCAAGTTTGTAGCATAGAATAATATTAAGTCAAAAGCTTCGGATAAATCCAACTAGACTACATCTGTGATAATTCCCATCTCCATAGCCCTAGAGATGTTATCATAAAAGCTTGACAAATTAATAAGTGTAGAACAGGTTTTCAAAATAACTTGAAAAATACAAAGCAATGCAACATTATTTTCTTTAAGTATGATTTCACTGATGCATCTCTTAAAGCATTTGCATAATATTGGTGTTAGACTTACTGGACGATAATTTTGTACTGCCATGGAGTAACTAAAGATTCCTTCCAAGAATTTGTATGCACCTGTTATAGATTATAGAATTGAATCTCCTAGTTAATATACTCACTAAATAATCCTTTATAATATACGGGCCATTTTAAGCAGAGACAATTTTCCTTTTTGCTCAAGTTAAACAATCCCATTTGGTTTGAGATTGGCCATTTACATCCCATGGTCAATAATTATATATTACCCCTAATAAGTATAATTGGGATAATACCATAAGTAATTTGAGAGGACAGATGTATGGGATAAGGTATTTTGGAGCTGCCTGTATTCATTAGTAGTACAGGGGCAGTCCTAGGGTTCAATTTTTGTTTCCCATTAATAGATGCAATTTGCTGCTGAATATGGAAAGGGATGAACTTTGTTTTATGTAGATGGGGATGGATGGGGAGCCTATCCAGAGCTGCAGTATCCTCTGTCAGATACACGTGTCCCTCCAGATCATTCTGTTTATGTTGCGGAAGAGGTTTAGCTCCCTAGACCAAGTATTTCTGATGCCATTTGGCTTACTGATGTGCAGTAAATCCATCGGTATTAGGTCAGAAGATGCCTTGTATGCCAGACACGTCACCTCTTGGCAGTCCTTATGATATGGAGTATAGTGACAGGACTTTGAATTGGTCATTGTAGGACATGTTGTTTAGGCCTTGTATCCTTTTAGAAGGTATCTCTGTGGACATTCCAGGTGTTGCATGTTGTGGACACATATATGCCAAAGAGGCATTATATTTAATGGTTGGCCTAATGATGGCTAAATAAAGGGGGACAATGACTTTCCTAGATCCAGATACAATCCCTTTGTTTGTAAGCTATGAAATATAGAAACACTTTCTTACAACAATGTACACATGCTGGCCAAAAGTTATGTCACTGTCCACATAATTCCACAAATCCCAAATAACTGGGTCAACTATTAGGGACATATTGTCACTGTGGTAGCTTCCTGGGGTAGATAACCTCAGGAAGGATACAATAATGTATTTTTTGGCATTTAGTTTCAATTCATGATTTTGGCATTGGTTATTTATTTGAGACAAACCTTCCTGCAGGATGGCTAAGTCATTTGGGGATCCACTGACTGCTCCTAGCTTGCAGTCCCCTGCAAACTTAGTCAGCCAGAGCTCTTTGGTGTTAGCTTTTACTTTGGAAAAGTAAATGCTAAACAGGAGAAGCCACAGAACAGAACCTTTGAGACTCCATTGGTGATCGGTCTCTTTTTTTTGGAGGCAGTTCCCCTATTTTGATTTCTTGTAGCCTATCTGTAAAGCAATCCAATTGGTGTTATAGGTTTTTTTCACAGTTTAATTAGCTTTTCTGCTATGAGTGAGTGAGGAATTATGTCAAACTCATTGGCCAGGTCAAGATTTGTGGTATGTGTCATTTTGCCTTAATCCATTGCTTTGATGATCGTTTCAAAACATTAGGTTGTATTGGTATGACCTAAACTTGACAAATCCACACTGAGATGGGTCCAGTGTTTGGAAGTTCCCTATGTCTTGATTGATTAATTCCATTATAAGAAACCAACAAAATATCATATTAACCAACAACATTCCAGGAATAAAATCTGTTCCACTCAGTGTATCAGATTTAATTTTATTTAAGGCTCTTAACAACATCTCTTCAGTAATAATAGGGCATTTTGTCATTTTGTCTTACAATCAATTCTTTCTTACAGATATTAAGATTAGAAATCACTTGTATCAATGCCAAAACCAGTAAAATATTCAGTAAATTTATTAGCTATCAATTCATGATCACTAACTATTAACCCATTTACAAAAATGGAATTAATATGACCTGTTTCATTCCTGAAGAAATTAATGTATTTACATATTTTTGTGTGTTTATGTGATCATTTGCCAGTTTTTCATATTTTATTTTTTTCATTTCTTGTACTTAAGGATATTTCCTTATTTCTCCACCTTAACTTCTTTTTATTAAACGTATTTGTAAGTTTATGGTACACACAAGAATTCCTCTTTTTCCTATTATATAATTTATTCAGATTATAATTCTACCATACTGGGAATTTTGTTTTGGAACTTACTGTTGTGTAGCAAGTTGACCCAGTGATAATAATCAATAGGGCCAAAATTACAATGTTTTATGCATACATTGGTTTACCCCTAGCAACTATTTCAAATGAGAAAAACAAATGAATAGATAATCCTAAAGAAGGAGAAATACAAATATTTCCAATGATAATCAGATTATCTGTGCCTAAAATACTGCAGGAAATTGCTACCTCAAGTCAGTTCCAAAGTCCATTAATGATAGGATAAGGTCACATGTCAGTACCAGGTTTATATAATCTAAACTCATATTTAATGTGCACAGATAATTATAAGTATCTAACCAATCAATGGTAGGATAAGGTCACATGTCAGTACCAGGTTTATATAATCTAAACTCATATTTAATGTGCACAGATAATTATGAGCATCTAACCAATCAGTGGTAGGATAAGGTCACATGTCAGTACCAGGTTTATACAATCTAAACTCATATTTAATGTGCACAGATAATTATGAGTATCTAACCAATCAATGGTAGGATAAGGTCATAAGTCAGTACCAAGTTTATATAATCTAAACATATTTCATTTGTACAGATAATTATGAGTATCTAACCAGTCAATGGTAGGATAAGGTCACATGTCAGTACCAGGTTTATATAATCTAAACTCATATTTAATGTGCACAGATAATTATGAGTATCTAACCAATTAATGGTAGGATAAGGTCACATGTCAGTACCAGGTTTATATAATCTAAACTCATATTTAATGTGCACAGATAATTATGAGTATCTAACCAATCAATGGTAGGATAAGGTCACATGTCAGTACCAGGTTTATATAATCTAAACTCATATTTAATGTGCACAGATAATTATCAGCATCTAACCAATCAATGGTAAGACAAGGTCATATGTCAGTACCAGGTTTATATAATCTAAACTTATATTTAATGTGCACAGATAATTATGAGTATCTAACCAATCAATGGTAGGATAAGGTCACAAGTCAGTACCACGTTTATATAATCTAAACTTATATTTAATTTGTACAGATAATTATGAGTATCTAACCAGTCAATGGTAGGATAAGGTCACATGTCAGTACCAGGTTTATATAATCTAAACTCATATTTAATGTGCACAGATAATTATGAGTATCTAACCAATTAATGGTAGGATAAGGTCACATGTCAGTACCAGGTTTATATAATCTAAACTCATATTTAATGTGCACAGATAATTATGAGTATCTAACCAATCAATGGTAGGATAAGGTCACATGTCAGTACCAGTTTATATAATCTAAACTCATATTTAATGTGCACAGATAATTATCAGCATCTAACCAATCAATGGTAAGACAAGGTCATATGTCAGTACCAGGTTTATATAATCTAAACTCATATTTAATGTGCACAGATAATTATGAGTATCCAACTAATCAATGGTAGGATAAGGTCACAAGTCTGTACCAAGTTTATATAATCTAAACTTATATTTAATTTGCACAGATAATTATGAGTATATGAGTATCTAAATCCATTGTAGGTGTACAATAACAGAGTATCAGTGTTATCATATCATGCAACAATATTCCACAAACTTGGACTATTAGTCACATGTCAGTACCAGGTTTATATAATCTAAACTCATATTTAATGTGCACAGATAATTATGAATATCAAACCAATCAATGGTAGGATAAGGTCACATGTCAGTGCATTTTAACTCACTTAATTTGTTCCCCAAGCTTTGAGCATTAGAATAGAAACATTTTAAAGATCTATTAAATTTCCTGTTTCTATTGCAGAAATGGATCCACTCATGCCAGGTCCAAGAATCCCTTTCATTCATCACATGAGTTAAGAGACAGGCAACAAGCAGAAGAAAAAAATAAATATTTAAGCAATATACACTGTGAAGTCATCAACGCAGTGTAAAAACAGAAATCATAATCAGATTCAGTAATAGGCATGTGTATAAAAGGATTAAAATAGCTGAGTACTGCACATAATTTCCTGATGTTAGCTGGTTTTTCATCCTATATAGTGCTGTATATTTTTGATTAAGGATTTCATCTGTAGTGCTTACATGCTTGTTAAAATTAAAGTTAGAGTCTAGAACCAAACCTGGGTACTTCTTGGTTGATGCCATCTCAGTATGGCCAGATGAGGCCATAAAAATTAGCTGAGTAGAGGACAAACTGTCTGACAGTATGACAAGCTGATTGCCTTGTTGTTCTTTCTAAATATAATTTCAGATTAACCTACCATAGTCAAACCAGAGTGTGAGTGTCAGATTCGTTCTATCATTTCTCACATGTAATGGTGGGCCTGTATAATGAAGCAACCTGTATACAGTTTCATATTATTTGTAAGCAATTAGAAGGTTACTGGACTAAGAATTGATTCCTGTGGTGTTCCTGTTTTCACAGAGTAAGATGCTGCAAAAACACTTTGCCAAGTAATTGATTCTGTACAGTTAGTCCGGTAACTATCCATCACTAAAAGGGGAACTGCAGCAAAATGAAATACCCTGGGTCTCTGTTTAAGTAAGATATGATGTGCTATATCAAATCTTTACTGACACCGAGAATGACTACAGCAAAATTTTGATCCATATCATGGCATTTAATTGTACAGTTTGCAGGCTTGACTATGGCAATGCTAATGCTGTGAACTCTTTTAAATCCATACTGAGTTTCAAATAAAACATTGCTTCCCTCAATTTAATTTTGAATTTGCTAATAAAAACTGTAAACACAAACACAGGCATACGAACACAAATGATTTAAGCAATACAGAAGAAGCAATGTAATGGCCAACTTAGAGAGTGAGTTCTACTTATAGATGTTTATTATCACTTGTTCTGGGCTGTAATCAATACCACGTGACCTGTAAAGTAAAAAAAAAACCCGAGGTAATGTAATGAAAGATTAATAGTGGACAGGCCTTAGATGAAGATTAGTGACCATTTGAATATGATGTGTGGATGCACGCAGAATTATTCACAGCAATACATGGTATTAAATCCCACAGAATAGTTTACATTAAAAAGCCTGAGATGGTGTTATATACACTATGGTAATTACAGGTAAGTAACACTAAAATCATTTCAGACCAAAGCTGTTTGGAATAGTCCTAAGTAAAGGAAAACAAGAAACACAGCTTTGCAGTAACTTACGGCAGGTATTGGAGTGGTCAGTTAATGCCAAGATGTAAATCCTGTTCTCTTGTGTGCAATTACACAAAATAGGAAAGCTAGTTACACAAAAATACATAATCGGATTAACAGGTCAGGTTATGTTGCATAGATTGTGCTCCTGTGAGTTATTCCAACAAAAGGCACAGTTATTTAAGCAAAATACATAAACAAGGCCAGATTGTACACCCTGTACTCCATCACTATAGTAGAATAGTTATTAGCAAGCCAGCAAAAATCCCAGAGGGAAAAAAAAACACAAACCTAGACAAAAACAAAATAGACTATAATAATGCTTAAAGCTCTGAGTGAGCGATTATCTGTCAATAGTTGAAAGTTACAGTTATCAGACGATTAGACAGATGGTGTATGTAGGACAGTAATTATAGCAGGTTTACTCATTATGATGGTATTTATTAACACATGGAAAGCCATTGCCAGGAGGTCAAAATCTAAGTCACCAAAAAAATCACTTAAAGCATGAGTAAATGGTACCATAACTCCTACCTGGCCTGAGTCATGACATAATATGTCTTAAAACAGTTTTACGATTGTTTTGTATGTTATATTTATTTTAGGATGATTCTTGTTGTGGTGGTTGGGGGGTTAGTATAATGACTAAGATACTGAATTTACCGTAATAAAACAAAGTACTGGGTTTGAATCTTACCTTTGGGATGGGGAAATTGGATAGGCGTAAAAAGGCCCACTGAAGCAGATAGGCTTATACTAACCTATTTGTGATTATGTAGTTGTCGAATTATGTGTAAAAGAATATAGCAAAATCAGTATTTTTCTTTTGTGTTTATAAATAGGAGGGGGCCCATATGCCATTTAAAATGTAAACTTGTAACTGATATATTGTCTTGGTTGGCACATAGCTAGTTCTGAACTGTCTACACAGAAGCACTACATCAGCTGTGGCTCTTTTAATATTGCATTGTAAAGTATCTAGTAATGGAGTATGTATGACTTCTGGAGTTGCATTCTAGCCTGATATCAATGCATAAATGGTGCATTGGGCAAAAAGGTGTAGTTTTACTTGACTCAGAAACATACATATATGTCCCTAGTTGCTGCTTACAGCTTACACCAACTATCAGAAGTTACCCTTTGCTATTTCTTTGATACATAATATCTCGGCACCATAAAGTAGAACTAGTCAGTGGAATGTGTAAAACATGGCTACAGGAATGAATGTCCTTAAATTACATTGGGGATTATACTGACAACTGCTGAAAGTATGCGCTAGATATACTTAGCTGCTCACAAAACTGAAAGGTACTTTCTAATGACTAAATTATTTTGGTGAACTTTAAGAAACATAAATTTGTCAATGACAAAAGATGGCATGCAAAGCACTGGTAATTCATGATTATTATGCAAATGTGAGGAGTTATTTGTGAGGCACGATGACAGACATTACTTATAAAAATGCACATGAGAAATGAGAGAGACCTGAGCTGGGCAAAATATTTTAACTGCGTAATTACTTCAAAGTTTTAAAAGAGTCATACAGTAAAACATTTTATTGTTTAGTTTTGTTTGTTTTTAAGATAGCAAAATACTGTGTTGGCAACAGCATGTGTAAATAAATGTGTGTATAAATGTCTCCACTGCGGTACTGAAGTACTGTTACTAATTTTCCTGGAGTAAAATTACGCACCATAGAATGTCTTTAACTGCAGTGTCGGTATAAAGTAATGGGTGACAGTGAGGCTGAAAATGCGATAGTCATCTGGAATGTGATGTTTGTAGTTACTGTAGTAGTTAGGTACAGCACTAATATTCCACCATTTTTTACAAAGATTCATTATAGATAGCCTTGAATAAATACAAAAAAATAAAGAAACATCTCTGTACTGACATCACTACAGTGTTGTCATCTGTAACTCCATGGATCTACTCACTTTAGTTTACTAGGTCATATATCACCCTCAAAAATGTCGACTTCAAAAGGATGACAAACTGAATGTTGACATTTTATTATGCATGTGTTGAGAAAAAACCTTGGCACATGCAATTTTCACACACATATTAAAAAAACAGATAACATTGCTTTTTTGCAGGGAAGTAAGTCTCCTTGCATCTCCCATGTGGGGGGGGGGGGTATCTTCCAATATTGCACAATCCCTGGGGAAAGGTAATATTCCCCTACTTGGGGATTGTCAATCTCACACACCTTTTGGCAATCCTCATATGTCGACCAACTGTGGTTCATTAAACAGATGTCAAAAAACAAGCATATAGACCAAATGCAGGAACCCAATTCTACACATGCACCGCAATGGTGTTATATTACTTCTCTTGCCTACTGATCACTTTAAATAGCCTTTATAGTGTTTCAGTAAGGTCAGACATGCCAGTTACAGTAGCTGCAAGAACTGAACTATATGCATAGTCACATGATCACCAATCATGTCTGCCACATGACATCACCAACCCAATTAACATTATACAAATGATGCAATCATTTAATTTAATGCTCTCTGCAATGATGCTAATAGTTGCACTTTTCTGTGTCACAATAACTATTAGAAATGTTGTTCTTGTTTGCCTTCTCTGGCTACAAATCTATAAGTAAAGCAATGTATTGCACTTAAACCAGTGAGAAAGGTATACATTCTGTATTTCCATCTATGACTTTAAATAATGCTCTCTTGTTTTGTTTGCCTCTGTTAGAAAATGTATAAAAAGTTGTATTTTCTGTATACTGATACAGTTGCACCACGTAACATGAAGTGTTGCATTAGCTTTTCCACGTCACTAAAAAGTAACTTACCATAATGCAAACACTGCTTTAATTTCATCCACTATTTGCATAATGACACTATTAATTGGACTTATATCTTTCAATGTGAGTTACAAATATTGGTCTCTTTGCATGCTGCTTGCTACATTGTCACACTACATGAAGCATTTTGCTGTCTCTTCTGCATGCAGGTGAGCCAGCGCATAAATGCATCTCGAAGTGAGCACCCTGGAATTAAACAGAAACAAGAGAACCAGCAACAACAGCAGATGAGAAAACTAGCATAAAGGTTGTCATATCAGGTGAACTTAGTGCAAGCAAACAAGAAGAAAGCTGCAAGTAAGACAGACAGAAGATTGAGATACATTTGCACAGGCATCACTACTGCCTATCTATCTGTATACCTATCTGTCTATGCATGCATCTGTTTATCTAGTTATCCATCTGTTTAGCTGTGTGGCTACTTCTCTGTCTGTATTGTGTGTGTGTGTGTGTGTGTGTGTGTGTGTGTGTGTGTGTGTGTGTGTGTGTGTGTGTGTGTGTGTGTGTGTGTGTGTGTGTCTGTAGTAATGTTTTAAGTACCTGTGGAGTCCGTCTACAATGCAGAATATAGTGTAGATGACTATAGCATTCTAATATCATATTCCAGATGGAGACAGTTCACATGTGGCTAACAAAAGATTTACTGTGTACCTAGCCTTTCTGTAAGGGAAGTAACATATATTGTTGTGAAGAAAGAAGGCAAAGAGATGGCATGGCACAATATGTTTGTTGCCCCAAGAATATTAGAACAATTCAAGTGGTGAACATCTAAGAAAAACTAACAAAAAAGAAAGATATGCAAAAGAATCATATGCCACTGTTTGAATATGGAAACTTGAGACACAACGAAGCTTCCTTTCAAGGAACTGGAGATGAATAACTGATATTCAAACTAAACAAAAAATATCAAGAAAACACAGAGCAAACATAAAGCAGTAACCACAGTGCCATAAAAAAATATGTAAGCTAATAGCCAGGATCTGCAGCTCACCCAATTGGCAGGGATTCAGTTCACCCAATTGACAGGGATTTGATGAAAGTTGATGTGCCAAGCACTGCTTTAACTAATCGTCAGCATCTGTCTTTCTTCATTTCTTCATTTTGAGATGAACCCCAAAAGTGTTTTTGGGGAAATTCTAAGGTCAGACACTAGCCACCTATGCTGCACATGGAGTTGAAGCATCTATGCTTATTGTAAGTATCAAAACACTGCACACAAACTGAAATGTATTTTATTTTGTTTTTTTTTGTTGACTAGGTTAGTCCCATTAGGCCAGCGGTGTCTTCCCAGAGGAGACCTGAGATGTATTTCTACTTCGAAGAAAAACTTGGAAGGGGCATTAGGGAACCTCCCCTGTGCTTTGGAGGTACTAGATAGTGCTGGAGGGCTCCCTCAGCAACCAGGAGGAGACCTTCCTAGGAGAGTTTGGAGGTGGAAAATGTGAATTTAGAGAAAAAAGGAGCATCAGAATAAACAGAGTCCTGTGTGGCGGATGCTACAAATGTGCTCTGGTTAGCTGTCTCAATAGAAAAGGAAGTAAGTGAGTGTGTTGAAGAGGTGCAGATGGCAGAACTGACATCAGCAAGGCTTGCAGATGATGTGCTATTTAAAACAATTGAGCAGGATGATCCAAGCACTTCTGCAGTTTCATGGAGTGAGATAGCAAATAATTTTTTTGGAATTGCTTTCTATGGTTATGCAGAAAAGGAACCAGGTGACATGGCAGCAGAAAGCAGCAGTTAAAACGTATGTAGCAGTGAAAGTAAGGAAAACAGTAAAGCAGCAGTAAACGGAAACGCTGTCTGGCTTTGTGACAGCAAATAATGCAGTAACTAAAACTTACAGCAGTGATGGTGGGCAAAACGGAAGAGCAGCAAACTGTAAAAACTTATGGCAGTGTGATGGTGCAAAACGGAAGAGAGCAGCAGTAGGCGGCGCTGTCTGGCTTTGTGACAGCAAATAATGCAGTAACTAAAACTTACAGCAGTGATGGTGGGCAAAACGGAAGAGCAGCAACAAACTGTAAGTAAAACTGTTTTTAAAAAGGAAGAGAAGACCATCTCTGAGAACAAGAATAAACATGGGACTGTAATAGACAGATGTTATGGATGGGACAATTTGGTAACTGTTCTGGGTTTTAAAGGTCAAGAAATACAGTCTTTTACACATATTGGGACAGAGACTTTTTATCACTTAACATCTGAAACTGAATGACTGCTGATGAAATTGTTGAAACTGTATAGTAAAAAGAATCCATCCATCCATGGAACCATTATTTCTATTTTGGTAGTAACTTAAATGTTAAAAAAGTGTTACTTTGTAGTTTAAAACTGATGTACTGGAACAAGAGGATGTTTAAACAGTGTATACAGGATTGGGTGAAACTGTTGATAACAATGCAAAAATTACAGATGAGAGATATTTATGGAATTGAGGGTAGAGGCTGGAAGCTGTTTTGAAACGTGAAAAAAAATATGGTGAAACACTTGCCATGTGTCATTTTGTGGCCAATCATATAGAGACATTAAGATATGCTGGCCAAGATAAATCCTGTTTCTTTTGTGGTTGCTTTCCTCATTTAATGAATGATTGTGACAAGGTACAATGTAGTCAGTATAGAGAGAAAGGACATACAGCACGAAGGTGTGTGCCTGAATGCAGGTTGTGTAAAAAAGGAACACTTTTAGATGGGATGTCAAAAGCAAACAGTACATAATGAAAAAATAAGCGGGGATGGAAGAAACCACACATAAGGAAGGACAACAAGAGGCTGGAGAAGAGGGTGAACCAGGTGAAAAATAAACTGTAGAAGAAGAAGAAGAGCTATGGAGAATAAAACTAAGGGGATAGAGAGAGAGAGCATGCAGGAAGATGTCAGGAGAATGCACTGACACAAACAATGTTTTGAAGTTCTAGCCAGTGAAAAATCTGATTCCAAGGATCAAGAATTATGTGTACATAAACCCAGCACAAATATTCAATTGGGGAAAGAGTAAAACTAAGAAAAAAGAAATAAAATATTTGCCCTAAACTTAAAAAGAAGGGAAGGCAACAGGTTTAGAGTCTTTCAGTAAAGGTGAAGTGAGCAGGATTTGTAACAAGGGCGGGTTATATGGAATGGTGTGCTAAATGTAATGTGGCTGTTATTCTGTTAGAGGATGTATGATTCCTGAACATGAAGAAAGACTGCAAACTGGGAAATTGTAGGGTGGAAATATAATACGGCAGTTAGGAAGTGAAAGTTGTTCTGAAGGGTATGTGTTGTGTAAAAGAGTGAAAATATTAGATATACCATTGGTAAGGACAGGAAGTTTAACTGTTGTAGATGAGAGGTGGAGAGAACATTATAGCATTATATGCATATATAACTAGCAAGGAAAGAGATAATCTGCATCATCAAATAATAGACTGTGTGCTGATAAACAAGAAACGTATAACTGCATGGGACTTTGTGATTTAAGGGGAAGCTATAAATAGAAAGGAAAAGATGTAAAAAGGTACGGGAAGTGATAAAATGTGCTAAATTAACTGTGTGGAACAAAAGTCAATGGACTTATAGAAGGGGCAGTTGAATATGAGTTCATTATTTTGTATTATCGGAAACCTTGTGGGTTATGGATGGTGATACAGTTGTGATGGGTTTTTATGACAAATTTGGCAATATGAATAGCAGTGGTCAAAGTAAGGCAGTATATTAAAATAGGAAAAGGAATACAAAGAATAAATGTGAAATTATGGGTTGAAATCGTAGAGTGCAAGTACTGAAATTATGGAAGGATCATATAACCATGAAGGACTTCTATAAAAAACTGCCCTGAATGGCGGATTGAATTTAAAAAAGAATTATAAGAAGTGATTTTTTTTTTCCCCAATGGCAGGATGATATAAGAAAGTAAAAGAAAGTGAATTATGGGAAAATTTATAGAAATGGTTAGAGAATAATACAAGAGAATATTATGATCTATAAAAAGAAATATATAAAAGAAATCAAGAAAAGAATTAAGGGAAAAACAGCACAAAAGCAAATTATGACTATAAATGTGCATCAGGGAAGTGTTGGTTTGTCTGAATGGATCCTGGAAGGAAATTGGGATGACTTGAATAAAGATAAAAGTAAAGGTTGGGGTGATGCGGTGAAAATTGGGGGGATATTTTTCAATAAATGCAGTATATTTGCTAGAAATTAAATTTGAGAAAAGTGATGTAATTATGATGCAATGTGAAGGCTTGATAAAATAAACTATATATGTCTTCTGTGGAGGAAATATAGACTGTCATCCAGGTTTATCTGGTTAATTCAGTATTAATGGGAAAAACAGCATACATGTCAGATGTAAGACCCCAGAAAAATATGAAAAGCAAATTTTGCAACTGGTATTTTCTTTCATAAGGGGTCCAAGTTTGAACCCAGTGAAAAGAGCTGTGTTGCATACGAGTGAAAATAAAAAGGGATTGGGGTTACTAAATGCAATTGTTTGTTCTGCTTCTTTAAATTTGTACAGAGTATTAAAGTAGGCCAAGGAGGAGACTGAAAATGTTTAAATATAAGTACAAATAATTCTGGGAGATGATGAGAATCAGAAAAAGAACGTGCAAAGGAAGAAATCAAAAATGTATCAAGAAAAAGTAATAACACTGAAAATAAAAACATGGATAATATAGACAAAGATAACAAGATGTGGTACAATAATGTGATAAAACAATATTATTATGTAAATCCATGGCAACATTTACCAGAACAAGTGATTAAACTGACTAAAGTCAGACAAAAAGTGGATTACCAAGACAGTAGAGTTCCAGGGTTTTCTATGGAGACTGGTAATAAATAAATTGCCAGTAAAGGGGAATATGCCATATAAAAAAGAAAGTTGAAAGAGTGTGTTCATTTTGCAGGGAGGATGGGGAGACACTAGAGATGAGGCCATATTCAATAAATCCTACACTAAGTGTACACAATATGTATTTAAGAAGATTCTTATCACATATTTTGTGGTTTCTAGTCACTCAGAAAGATTACACAAAGTATACATGTAGTCTGCACGTTGTGGTAACCTTTATGAATCCCTGTCAATATTTAAAGCTGTAAGAATATCAGTAGGAAAACTAAAAGTAGGAGGAAGTAGGTGTGAGTTATGTCTGTGTTGCCTGTTCACTCAGAATGGTGTACACTTAATGTAGGCTTTATTGAATCCCAGTGCATGCTTTTTTTTTAAATGTAAACGTGTGGTGAAACTCTCAAAAACATTGTGTGAAGAAAAACTTTTTTTTGAGAATATTAATCAATAATATAGATATGAATATGATTATGTATGGATATTATAAGGCAAGAAGAAAGCATATGTGACAATGGTAGATAAGAATTTATTTTATGCAATATGGGTTATTTGGAATGAAAGATCGAATGAAACTTTGTTTAATGGGAAATTAATTTGGGCTGATATATTGCGAAAAATCATTTTACGGTTGTGGAAAAAGAAGTGGGGGGTCAATTACAGAAGAATAACAATATGAATATTATAAGAAAAATGACAAATAGTGAAAAAATAGAAATGTTTATATATGTGCCCATAAGTATATACTTTTTGTAAATCTGTAAGTAATGTTTTTATGTTATTTTATTTTATTTTTATTTATTTTATTTGAAATGTGTTAACCGGGTTAGTCCAACTGCGCTAGTAGCACATTTCCAGTGGAGACCTGAGGAGAAAAGCTCTAATAGAGACATTTACATTACAAATGCTATTAGCATATACAGAGTTTCATTACAGACAAAATTACAGTAGTAGTTTCATGCTCAAATAGCGAAATATTGTACATAAATTACAGAGAATACAGTGAATAATAAATAAATTCAAGTAATACAGAATAAGTGTACTACAGTATTGTGATAACAAGTAATTCATTTTTTTCTTACAGACATGTACCGTTATGTTAAATAAGGAATCCCTGCTCTTTTCGGTAAGTGGTGTGGGATCTTTTACATCCACATGAGCTACCACCAACTCAAGCAGATGAGGCCTCAGTTTAACATCTCACCTGAAGGACAACACGATCAGGAGTGCAGTGCCCTCCTAATGCTCCAATATCAGCAATCCAATTACCTGGTTTAGGAAAAGAATCCACAGCTTTCTGTTTTTTCATGCTCACAAGTCAATACAAAAAGATGTTTCGAATTATAACTATGTTTAGCAATGTAAGTCCTAAGAACATTTTGTGAACATTTTAGTTGAACATTTACCATATGAAAAGTATGTGAACATAATGCTTGTGGTCGACTTGTTATTAGAGGCAAGGAAAACATCTGCATTTACTGGGGGTACTTTGCTGTAAACAGGTTGGGATCTGAGATGCACAAAATATCAGGAAGGCTGGCTTCTTTTCTGATTAATGCTTTTTGGCTGCAGATTCAGAAGATGTCAGCTCCAAATAAGCTTTGTGTTATTTGCTTCTCATTTGCAGGGGTCATTAGCTTGGTGGCATTGTCGATGCTTTGATCTCTTCCCATTTGCTCTGTCTGTCACACCATTGGTTCATAGGTTCATAGGTTCATAGGTAGATACTAGGCTATCTGCCCTAGGGCATTTATAAGCCTAGCCAGAGTGTATTTGGCTTCCACCTCCCTATTAGCTTAGCCTACTGTGCCTCTGTAAAGTAGGTCACAGAAGGTACCCTTTTAAGATTAGTTTACTGTGCCTCTGTCTAGCAGGGACACAGGAGAGATCCCAGGGGTGAATTTGCAATATCCCATCCACGTCAAATTTCGCTTGAAGAGGGTCAGCGAGGGGCTATGTCTAACATGAATTGGGATTCTATTCCAGAGTGAGGGGAGCCTTTGGGAAATGAATCTGTCCCTCCAGCATGTCTTATTTATTTTTGTGCTGAGGTTTAGGTCCCTGGAGCGTGTAGCTCTAAGGGACTTGGATTTTTTGAGGTGGAGCATGTCCATTAATTCTGGGTTTGACATGGCTTTGTACGTCAGGCATAGATCGCCTCTGAGTAGGCGGTAAGCAACTGAGTAGAGCTGGAGTTTCTTTAGTCGAGCTGCATAGGACATCTATTTGTAGCCCATGATCCTCTTGGTGAGGTACATTTGGGGTCTCTCCAGTTGCTGCAGGTGTCGGGTAAGGTACATCCCAAAAGGGGCATTGTATTCAATTATGGGCCTGATGGGTGATGAGTAGAGGGGCACAATGACCTCTCTTGATCTAGATGCGAACCCTTTCGTGATAAGGTGGGCTATATAGAAGGTCTTTCTAACCACTTTGGCAATGTGATTATCAAAGGAGAGATTACTACCTATGTTGGTCCCCAAATCTCTAATTATTTCTTCCGTACTTAATGGATTACCACCTATGTGGTAATTAGTGGGCACCTTGTTTTTTGCAAAGGGGATGACTATGCACTTTTAGCATTTAGCTTGAGGCCGTGGTTCTGTCACCAAGCATCCGTCTCTGTGAGACCCTTTTGGAGGATGCTTGTGTCAGCTGGAGATTCAATTACGGCCCCCAGTTTGCAGTCATCTGCGAACTTTGTCTTCCATAATCCCCCCGTGTTAGCCTGAACCTCAGAGAAGTATATACCGAACAAGAGAGGTCCCAGAACTGAGCCCTGTGGGATGCCACTTGTAACTGGTTTGGATTTGGACATGGCACCTGTGATTCTGATCATGTGGGTTCTATCTCTGAGCCAGTTTTCAACCCATCTTGTGATATAGGGGTTGATATTTAAGCTGGTAAGCTTATTTATGATACCCGAGTGGGGTATTGTGTCGAAGGCTTTTGTGAGGTCCAGGTAGGCTGTTTGGACTACCTTGCCCTCATCTATGGCTTTGGTAACTGTTTCAAAGAAATCAACTAGGTTTAAGAGGCAAGATCTGCCCTTAACAAAGCTGAATTGGGTAGGGTCCAGTGTCTGGAGGCTCCCAATGTCTTTGTTTATGAGTTCCATGATAATACACTCCATAGCTTTACAGACCAGACTAGTCAGGCTTATGGGGCGATAGTTTCCGGGGTCCGTTGTGGCACCACCTTTGTGGAGTGGGACCACAGTAGCTGTACGCCATTCTTTGGGTACATATCCTGTAGTAAGGCTAAGTTTAAACAGTGACTTAATGTGAGGGTTCAGTTCTTCTTGGAGCTCATGTAAGACACAGCCTGGGACACTGTCCGGTCCCATAGATGCTGTCTTTTTTGCTTTGGAGAGGGCAGCTTTCACCTGTGCATCTTTGATGTCAGGGAGGTTACATTCAGTTGGGATAGGCATTTGCTCCTTTGTGGGGGAAGGGGTGGAGAAGTTTGCGCTGAATCTGTCTGCCAGGATGTTGGCTATGTCTGTAGGTTCGGTATATTTTGTACCGTTATGCAACAATTCAGAGCATATCTGGGAGTTTCCGCCCATGTTTCTGACATAACTAAAGAAGGCCTTGTGATTATCTTTAGTGTCTAGGGCAATTTTTCTTTCGAAACTGGCCTTTGATGATTTTATGAGGGATCAAAGTTTCTTGCTAATACTGATCAGAGATGCCTTCCCTTTTTGGGATTTTGCTCTGTCATGTAGTAGCTTCCTCCTTCTGTTGTATAGCTTATTTATGGACGGGGGCCACCAGACCGGTCTCTTGTTTTTGGAGGAGTGAGTCTTGATTTTATTTGGGATAGCACGATCCATGCATTCCTGCAGGTGCTCATAGAATGCATTTGTAAAGGATTCCGTGGATTGGGCTGTATTATCCTCTGGCTCAGGGGCTTTGAAGGATTCCACCTCAGTCTTGAGAAGTGCAAAGTTGGCTTTGGAGAAATTCTTTACAGTGATTTCCTTGGCTGGGGGTGGGGACGGGATATGGATGTCCAGGGAAATTTGTTTATGGTCTGATCTTACCAATGAGGGGTTTACCTCTGGTGTGGAACATAGAGTCCCCATGTTGGTGATGACCCGGTCCAATATGTTGTTCCCTCTTGTGGGAGTGGTGACCAGTTGTTCCATTGCGTTAGAGTTTAGAAATTCAAAGAACCATTGGGTGAGGGTGTTTGGGCTTGAGTAGTTTTCCCAGTCAATGTTTGGGTAGTTGAAGTCACCCAATAACATAGTGTTTGGAGAGACCTTCATATTCTGCAGTGTTCTCAGGAATGCCAAGTGGGGTTCCTGTAATAGGGAGGGTGTTCTGTAGCAGGCTACAAACTGAAAGGCAGTTTTGCCCGCTGTTAGTTGCACATGGATGGTTTCCGATGCTTCGTGCAGTGCCACTAACCTGGAGGTGTAAGTATCTTTGATGAATATAGATACTCCCCCTCCTTTTGTGCTTCGGTCCGAGTTTTGGGGCTGAAACGCATGGTATGAGTTATAACCTGGTAGTGCTGGGGTGGTCTCAGGAGTCTTGAACCAGGCTTCTGTTACTGCACAGACATTGATTTTCTCCATACTGAGGAGAGTCTCGAGTGCGTGCATCTTGAGGTTTAGACTTCTGGCATTGAGTAGCATTACCTTTAGTTTTTTTATCTTTGTGTTGTCTATGGAGGTGGGTTTGTCTTT
Source organism: Protopterus annectens (assembly GCF_019279795.1). Classification (NCBI taxonomy): domain Eukaryota; kingdom Metazoa; phylum Chordata; order Ceratodontiformes; family Protopteridae; genus Protopterus; species Protopterus annectens. The sequence continues at coordinate 56,337,444 of NC_056750.1, read as the reverse complement.
GAGCCTTGCCTAAAAAAGGCACTATGGGGGTGGCAAGAGCCTTGGCCAGTATATGAAAGCCTAAGGGTGACAGGTGCAAGCCGTCCCTAGCGAAGCAACGTGACTTGTCAAGCATGTCATCCCAGGCTGACAGACACTGGATCCCCTTTGAATGACACCAATACTTTAGCCAATTGTTGAAACTGATCATTTTGTCTTTATACTGTGGCATCATTCTTGGTGAGGGCAAGATGCTACTCAAGGTCAGGGACATACCAGCCTGAGCTACGTGGTCAGAGAGCTCCTCTATGTCTCTTTTCATGTAGTCCAGGGAGGTATGTCTCAGGTCATTCACACCAGCATGGACAATGATAGAGTCATACTTGTACTTGCTTTGGAGTGACCTGAGTGCTTGCATTATGTGGCAGATCCTGGCACCCGACAGGCAGCTTAAAGTGACCTTCTCCTTGTTCAGTCTGGTGAGTGGGACGTCAGTGTGTCGGACGATAGAGTCCCCTATAACAAGTGTATTTGGTGTGTTGTTTGGCCATATGGGCTGTGACTGTGAGGCACACTGATTTTGTGAGATATGTGATTTGTGGGTATTGTTGAGGGGTGGCTGTTGCTTGGATATCTGCTTAGGAGGCCTTTGCTATTTAGGCAGATTTTTATTTAGAGCCTCCGAGTATGTTTTTGTGTGTTTATGTATTGGGTATGCAGATGCAATAGGTCTGTGTGAGACTGGACTTGTGGTGTGGGTGGTTACCTTTTCCTCCTGACTGACTGTGCCAGTCTTCAGTTGAGAGAGCTCTTCCTCCAGTTTGGCTGTGTAACTGCATCTCTCACATGTATTAGAGTTTGTTGGAAGGAGGAGAGGGTTGTCTGTGTACATAAGGCAATTGTAACATTGCCTCAAAATTTCCAGATTCACCAGCTGGACTGGAGAGTAACATTGAAACTGACCCTTGGACATACCAGATTAGTATAGGGAACTGTTTTTTTTACTGATCAGATTAGGGAAGGGAACTGATTTTTCACTTGATCAGGAAGGACCAATCGGGAGTCTAATACTTATGAGAAGTCAAGGATGGTGTAGTGCTTTAGTTAGTTAGTGTTTCCTTATAAGAGCTGAGCAAGTGCAGGGCTTTAGAAAGAGAATAGAGTGATTACTTTGAGAGTTTGAACAGTTCTAAAGGAAAAAGTGAAGAGCAAACTTTGTGGAGCCTGGAATAGTTTAAACCTGTTTAGGTGGCTGCCCGACGCTGCTCAGTCATAAAACCGCAAAAAGAGAGTTGTAGGGTTTTAAGAGAGAGAGAGAGATCAAGGAGTTTAGAATTGACCCAAAATGGCCAATAAAACTACAGCCTCTAGGTAGTAACCACTCCTCCAGGGACAGGCAGGCTATTCAGTGTTATCCACTCCCACTGTTGAACACAGAGACTTCCCTTTAGCCCAAGCAAGCACTGTCCTTCTAGAAACTTCCAAACAGTTCAGAACAGCAAATCTGTAACTGAACTTTCTTAACTTTCAGAAAGTGGGAAAAAAGCAAGATTTTTTTTTTTTTCTTTTTGTTGTAGTTTAAAGGTAGCAGAGATACACAAGCAGCAAAATAATCACAACAGTGCAATAAATGACCCCACACGATTTTAAATTTAGTGCAACACAGGAAATGCAGTAAACAGGCTCTAGATGTGTTCCAAGTACTGTTACTGTTACAGGTATAAACTTTAAAAATGTCAAAAAGTAGGCGGCAAAGCAGTAAAACTTAACAAAAAAATCAGAAGAAAATACTTAAAATCACAAAAGTGGCTCATTTTCTTCTCTCAACATTTTCTCCTCTTGGTAGGTGCTTCAGCAACAACTAGCAAGCCTGAAAAGATGCCAAAACCATGAGGCAGCCTGGTTTTAAGAGAGAGAGATCAAGGAGTTTAGAATTGACCCAAAATGGCCAATAAAACTACAGTTTCTAGGTAGTAACCACTCCTCCAGGGATAGGCAGGCTGTTCAGTGTTAACCACTCCCACTGGTGAACACAGAGTCTTCCCTTTAGCCCAAGCTAGCACTGGCCTTCTAGAAACTTCCAAACAGTTCAGAACAGCAAATCTGTAACTGAACTCTCTTAACTTTCAGAAAGTGGGAAAAAAGCAAGATTTTTTTTTTTTTTTCTTTTTGTTGTAGTTTAAAGGTAGCAGAGATACACAAGCAGCAAAATAATCACAACAGTGCAATAAATGACCCCACACTTGAGTGCTAGGCCAAAATTGGGTAAAATGCAGTTTTTAGAGAAAAAAAAACGATTTTAAATTAAATGCAAAACAGGAAATGCAGTAAACAGGCTCTAGATGTGTTCCAAGTACTGTTACTGTTACAGATATAAACTTTAGCAAGCCGGAAAATGCCAAAAAGTAGGCGGCAAAGCAGTAAAACTTAACACAAAATCAGAAGAAAATACTTAAAATCACAAAAGTGGCTCCTTGGCACTCCCAAATGTGTACAGCATCAATTTAAAAATACCAAAACAGTGTTAAGTAACTTCACATAATAGCCACAGTTCATTGCAAATAGTCCTGCCCATAATTATTACATAAGAATCAGCTATGAGAAACATTTCTGCAGTTTGTTTCTAAGTAGTGGGGATATTTGTAGCATTTCCATATTCAGGCTTGTATTTGGGCCTAGTGTTTGTGGAGGCTGTGTGTCTGAGCACATATTCAGGGACATCTTGGTTTAGCCAAAGCCATCAGACATTTCAGTGAGAGAGAATTGTTTGAGGTCATTGGCTGACTGAGCTCACCTGGACTACAGCTTAGACTAAGCACCTCATTGGTTCTTTTGAGATTTCTTTCTTAAAAGCTGTCTCAGGTTTCAACTTTCTGTTACCTAAGAAGTTAAGTTGTGAGTTTTTCTGCCATTTCACACTGAGCTAATCAAAGGAAGGACACTGAGCAAACTCAAAACTGTAATATATAACATTAAGTATCCTGTTTTTTGCTTATTTTGTTCTTTATTTCTTTGTTATTTATAGCACTTTGTGTACTGTGTATTTTTCTAGCTAGTTTCACTGTGTGTGAGGTATTAACTGGAAATTGTCCACTTTTATTAAGCATCTGTTGGGTTGTTTGTTTCTGATAAGTTGTTGCAGTTAAACTCTCTTTTCTAGAGGCTCCTTTAGCTGTTTAAAACTTTCATTAAAGGCTCACTGCTGCTTTTCAGCTGTGAGAAACATTTCTTCAATTGTCTACTTTTATTAAGCATCTGTTGGGTTGCTTGTTTCTGATAACTTGTTGCAGTTAAACTCTTTTTTCTAGAGGCTCCTTTAGCTGTTTAAAACTTTCATGTAAAGGCTCACTGCTGCTTTTCAGCTGTGAGAAACATTTCTGCAGTTTGTTTCAAACCCTCCCTCCCTGTTGGTATAGTGTTTTTATAGTTGGTGGCTTTGCAGTTGCCCGCCCCTAGTGTAAATTTGATCTGGGACCCTCCTCCCAGTCTGATGTCATTACCTCATTCTGCCCAGTACAGGGAGAACATTTGAGAAGGTCAATCAGCTTAGTTTCTGCTACTCCTTTCTCTCTTTCCACTAAAAAAAAAAAAAAAAAACTTTTTCTAAGCTTGTTTCCTGCCTTTCCTGTGGGTAGTCTAGCCTGGATATAGATTTGGATGGAAGCCTTCTAGCTTAATTTTGTTTCTTAGAACTAGCCAGTTTTTTGTTTCAGCACTTGTTCAGAACTTATTGTAAGCACTAAATAAGCTACAAATTACTACATCACTTACCTTTCCTCACTGTCTAGGGGAAAACAATTTCTACTACTTAACAAATAAGCACCTGTCCAGACATGTCTAAGGGTCAGCTCCCTGTGTTTTCTCCTGTCTACCTGATGAATCTGTGCATCTTGGGGCAATGCAGTAATTGCCTCATGTACACAGACAACCCTCTCCTCCTACCACCCAACACTATAACCTGTGAGAGATGCACTTATATAGCCAAACTGGAAGCAAAGCACTCTTCACCCAAGACTGGACTAGACAGTCAAGAGGAGAAGGTAAACACTTGCACCACACCACACTCAGCACATAGTCCCTCAAAACCTACACCACCAAAATGCACATATAGAAACCCAAAACACACACCTACATTCACGGAGGCTCTCAGTAAAAACCTGCCCAAGCAACAGGGACCTCTAACCTCCACCCCCCAACACAACCCAAATGACACATAGCCCACAAACTCAGTGTGCCACTCAACCACAGCCCATAAGGCATAACAACGTACCCAACACTCTAGTCATAGGTGCCTCTATAGTCAGGCACACTGATGTTCCACTCACCAGGCTAAACAAGGAGAAAGTTACTGTCATCTGCCTGTTGGGTGCCAGGATCCACCACATAACGCATGCACTCAGGTCACTCCACAACAAGTACAAATATGACTCTGTCATTGTCCATGTTGGTGTGAATGACCTGAGACATACCACCTTGGACTACATGAAAAGGGACATGGAGGAGCTGTCTGATCTTGTAGCCCAGGCAGGTATGACCCTAGCCCTGAGTAGCATCCTGTCATCACCCAGAATGATACCACAGTACAAGGACAAAAATGATTGACTTCAACAATTGACTAAGCTTCTGGTGTCATTCTAAGGGGATCCGGTATCTGTCTGCCTGGGATGACATGATTGACAAGTCACGATGCTTTGCCAGAGATGCCCAGCACCTGTTGCCCCTGGGATTACGGATACTGGCTAAGGCTCTAGCCACCCTATAGTGTCTTTTTTGAGGCAAGGTTCAAATGACAAATTTGCCACCCTAACAGATACAGGCAAGAAGAATCTGAGGGTAATGCTACTCAATGCTAGAAGTCTAAACCTCAAAATGAACTCTCTCGAGGCACTCCTTAAAATGGAGAAATAAACATCTGTGCAGTGGCAGAGACCTGGTTCAAGGCTCCAGAGAGTACCCCTGCATTACCAGGCTATAATTCATACCACACCTTTCTGCCACCTAACCTGGACCGAAACACTAAAGGCGGAGCATGTCCATATTCATTAAGGATATCCACACCTCCGGGCTAGTTGCTCAGCATAATGCATCCGAAATTATCCAAGTGCAACTAACTCTGGGCAAGACCACAATCCAAATTGTAGCTAATACTGATCCCCCACCATATCCCAGGATTCTCACTCCTCATTTATTAATACACTGGAAAATATTAGGGTACAACCTAACACCCTAATAATGGGCGATTTCAACTACCCTACCATTAACTGGTAAAACTACTCATGTACCAACTCTTGTGCTCAGCATTTTCTGGAATTCATAAATTCCAATGCCATGGATCAACTTATCCACACCCTCACCAGGGGCAGCAATATCCTAGACCTGGTTATTACCAACATGGGCAACCAGTGCTCCACACCAGAGGTCAATTCCTCGTTGGTCAGATCCGACCATAAGCTAATCACCCTAGACATCCAGATCCCTCCTCCTCCCCTCATTAGGGAAACCACAGTAAAAAATTTCTCCAAAGCCAACTTCACGCTTCTTAAGACAGAAGTGGCAAACTTCACGACACCCATGCTGACGGACAATAAAGGTATGACTGCTGAATCCTACACAAATGCACTTTATAAGCACTTAAATGAGTGCATGGATTGTGCAATCCCTAATAGAACCAAGATGCTATCCTCCAAAAAAAGGAAGCCAATCTGGTGGTCCCCTGCCATAAACAAACTCTACAACAGAAGAAAGAAACTGTTGCAAAAAAGAGTAAAATCCCATGATTGGAGAAACTCCCTGGTCAGCTTCAGTAAGAAGCTGAGATCCCTCATAAAATCCTCCAAAGCTAGTTATGAAAACAAAATCGCCACTGACTCTAAAGACAACCACAAAGCATTCTATAGCTATGCCAAGAATCTCAATGACAACACTCAGATCTGCTCTGAGTTACAGCACAATGGCACTAAATATACAGAACCAACGGATATTGCCAACATCCTGGCAGATAGGTTCAGTGCTAACTGTACCCCTCTGTCATCCCCTAAAGGGCCCATCTCTATACCAGAAGAATGCAAAGTTCCTGTAATCATGGCTGCACAGGTAAAAAACACACTATCCAAAGCCAAGAACACAGCATCCATGGGACCTGATGACATCCCAGGCTGTGTTCTACATGAACTACAGAACGAACTGGCACCCCACCTAAGTACCATGTTCAATCATAGCCTCACCTCAGGCTATATGCCCACTGAATGGCGCACAGCGACAGTTATCCCACTCCACAAAGGGGGAGCCACCACAGACCCTGGTAACTACTGCCCCATTAGCCTAACGAGCCTGGTCTGCAAGGCTATGGAGCGTATCATCATGGAGCTTATAAACAATGACATTGGTAATCTCCAAACTCAGGACCTCACCCAGTTCTGGTTTGTAAAAGGCAGATCATGTCTCCTAAACCTGATAGACTTCTTTGAAGCAGCCACCAAAGCTGTAGATGAGGGTAAGGTGGTTCACACAGCCTATCTAGATCTCGCCAAGGCTTTTGACACCATCCCCCACTCTAGAATTATAGATAAACTCACTAAACTAGGTATAAATCCCTATGTCACAAGATGGGTTGCCAACTGGCTCACTGACAGAACCCACACTGTGAAAGTAGCAGACTCCAAATCCAGCTTCAGACCAGTGATAAGTGGAGTACCACAGGGTTCAGTCCTGGGTCCTCTCCTGTTTGGTATCTACTTCTCTGAAGTACAGGCTAACACAGAAGGTCTTTGGCTAATGAAGTTCACATATGACTGCAAACTAGGAGCCATAATCAAAACTCCAAAAGATGTGGACATCCTACAAAAGGGCCTTGCTGAGACAGATGCCTGGTGTCAAAGCCATGGCCTCAAGCTCAATGCCAAAAAGTGCATTGTCATTCCCTTTGGTAAAAACTCAGTACCCATGAACTACAACATAGGTGGTAGTCTACTTAACACTGAAAGTGTGATAAGAGACCTTGGTACACAGGTGGACAGTAGTCTCTCCTTTGATAATCACATCGCCACAGTAGTCAGGAAATCCTTCTATGTGGCACACCTCATCACAAAAGGTTTCTCATCCAGGAAAAAAGAGGTCATTGTTCCCCTCTACTCGTCACTCATTAGACCCATTATAGAGTACAATGCCCCTTTTGGTATGTACCTCACAAGACATCTACAACAACTGGAAAGGCCACAGAAATACCTCACAAAGAGGATTACTGGCCTCAAAGAGATGCCCTATGCAGACCATCTCAAAAAACTGCAGCTTTACTCCGTTGCATATCGCCTACTCAGAGGTGATCTCTGCCTAACACACAAAGCTATGTCAAACCCAGAACTTTTAGACATGCTCCACTTAAAGAAATCCCAAGCCCTACGAGCTACACGCTCTAGAGGCCTAAACCTCGTCACCACAATAAACAGAACATGCTGGAGGGATAGATTCCTGTCCCAGAGACTTCCCATACTCTGGAACAAACTACCTATCTATATCAAACAAAGCTCTTCATTAGCACTCTTCAATAAAAATCTTGATGATTGGATGGGAGATAGGAAATTCACCCTGGGGATCACTTCTGTGGCTCTGCTCGACAGTGGCACAGGAAAATAATTTTCTTGGGTGGCGAAAGCCAGGTACCTTTGGTTAGGCTTATATAGGCCCTAGGGCCAATAGCCTAGTACCTACCTATGAACGTATGAACCTATTACACAGATTTCTCTCAAACACAGTACTTATATAGTACAGCATACAGTCCATAAGTTATAGTATACAAAATTAATATTAAATGATTTATAGAAGAAAGTAAAGTAACGCCTCAGCTGTATAATGTATATCAATTTTAGATACGGAAAATAGTTGTAGCCTGATGTATGACAGAAAGCTTAGAGTATCGCATGTTGTTCATATACATGCAAACATATCGTCTGAAGACTTCTGGTTGTGTTTAGTTTTAATCTTTGGCAAAGCTGTGTTCCTCCATGGGAATCCAGCCCTGTTTCTCCTTTATATGAAAACACATTGTATCATTAAGTGGGTAGAATCAAGTACTGTGACAGAAGGTTGCTGCTAACCTTTATATTCATTCATATCTGATCACTGTGCTCTGACATGTCCCAGCCTTCCTCCGTGGGTGCCCTATAGCAATGTATCACTATTCATCAGGCTTCCTTTCATTATACCTTGAGAAACTGGTTTAGTTCTTAGGTGCTGAATCATATTTCTTAATCTAGATTGAAAGAGATATTTATATGTACATTCTACTTTGCCAAATTATATGGGACATTCTTCAACTATAAGCAGCAGCAATAAGCTAAGGGACATGTTTTAACATTCCTGCTATTTTGCCCAGCAGGTCGAAGCCCCAGAATAGCGTTTTATTTTTTTTTTTAGTAGAGATAGCAGGCCCCAGAATACCAGTAGCAGAAGATGGGTTATTCATCAGATGGGAATACTGTGCTCACAGTGGAAAAAATCTTACTACTTATAGAACAGAAGTCGATGCCATGTGGGCAAAGACATACAGCAGCTGGTATAAAATGGGATGCAGAAACAAGGAATGCCTCAGGAGGTAAATGAATGGGAAACATATTATTCAGTATACAAATATACTTCAGCTATTCTTTTCATATTACTAATGGTACAGAGTTATGAAATAAATAAATAAACTGATAAAGTTCCTTTATAACCATAGAGTATTTGCACCTCAGTTATTTCCTTGTTGCCACCTGACAGTACTCTTATCTTTTATAACATAGTCTGTGATGATTTAAAGATAATTTTTACCGCTACAAAAACTGTGCTCTTTCCATCCTGCTACTTTTTTCTCTTAGGTTTCTAGTTCTTTTTTTTTATACATACTTTAAGCAGCTGTGGCCCATTTTGTCCATTAATGGCATATAAAACTTGACAGGAATTAATTTATTTATTGTTTATTAGTTTGCTGCCTATGTGTTAATCAAGCTGTTTTTCCTAAACCATTAAGGGTTCTTTGAGAATATGCTCCTATTCTGCAGTTAGTACAGAGGACTAAAGCTCTGAGCTGATCATGAACCACTTCCTGTGCCCAGGGGTACAGGATTTGATTCCATCCGCTGTCATTTTTCCCGCTGTGTGACTCTGACAAAATCACCTAAGTAGACACTGGTTCTGCGTAGTCTCTGTAAAGGGACAGTTGTGTCCAGCAAGCTTTTATAGTCAACAAAAAAGTAAAATAAAAAAAACACTTCCCTTATTTGCCTGATGTTGATCACCCCAGCAGGGTAAAAAAGATTAAAAGATGTATGTACCTGTAGCAGTTATCACTATATCACCATGGAAGATCTAGCATAGTCACTTGTATGAGTTATTCTGCACAAAGAACTGAGGCAAACTTGTCAGTGGCAAAGAAAGCTTTAGCATTGGTCATTCTTCATAGGTTCATAGGTGTGTACTGTGCTAATGGCGCTGGAGCCATTAACAGCCTAGCCCCCAAAACATTTCCATGAAACCGTGCCACCCAATGTTAGTTCACAGTGCCTCTATCCAGTAGGTGACTGAAGTGATCCCTGGGGTGAACTTTCTGTTACCCATCCACTCATCAAGATTTATCTTGAAGAGAGGGCCAGTGAGGTGTTATGCTTGAATGGGAAGCTTATTCAAGAGTATGGGCAGTCTTTTGGACAGGAACCTATCCCTCCAGCATGTTTTATGTGAGGTTGTGGTCTCTGAAGCATGTGGCATGGGGGGATTGGGATTTCTTTAGGCGTAGCATTTCAAGTAGTGCTGGGTCAGACACGGCTTTGTAAGTCAAGCAGAAATCACTTCTGGGTAACAGATAAGAGACTGAGAACAGCTGAAATTTCTTGAGTCTGTCCATGTAGGACAAGTGTTTAAGGCCTAGGCTCGATTTTGTGAGGGACTTTTGTGGCCTTTCCAGCTGTTGAAGATGTCTGGTCAGGCACATGCCAAACAGGGTGTTATATTCAATTATTGGTCTAACAAGGAATAAGTAGAGAGGGATGATGACCTCTTTCTTTCTGGATGTGAACCCTTTGGTTATAAGACGTGCCATGTAGAAGGACTTTCTGACCACAGTGGCAACATGGTGGTCGAAGGTGAGGTGGCTGTCGACCTGGGTGCCTAGTTCTCTTATGGTCCCTTCAGTGTTTAGTGGACTCCCATCGACATGGTAATTCGTGGGAACTGATTTTTTTCCAAAGGGAATGATAACACATTTTTTGGCATTAAGCTTAAGGCCATGGTTCTGGCACTAGTTATTGGTCTCAGAGAGGCCCCTTTGTAGGATGTCTGCATCATGTGGGGAGTTGATAATGACTCCTAGCTTGCAGTCATCAGTGAACTTGGTCAGCCAGAGTCCCTTTGTGTTGGCCTGGACTTCTGAGAAGTAGATGCCAAATAGGAGAGGGCCCAGGACCGAGCCCTGTGGGACTCCACTCATGGCTGATTGACAGTCGAACTTGGTGTCCACAGCTTTCCCTCTGTGGGTCCTGTCTGTGAGACAATTTGCAACCCACCTAGTGATATAAGCACTGATGTCTAGAATTTTTGCTGAATTCTGTAACTACATTCACCACTAGTTATTTAGAGGCAGACTTTTTGAAGATGCATGTACAGTGCTGTTTGTCTGTGTTTCAGACTGTAACATGGGCAAGTTATAATAGGGCTCTTTTGGGTGGTGTCCCACAGTCCATGGCTTCAAGGGGACCCACAGCTGACCGATTGTAGTAAAACACTTTTGCTACCACCAGTCCTGCTGGACTCATTCCATCTGTATAAGTAGGTGTACAATTTTTGCATGCCCATGTACAAGTGTTCACTGGCTCACCACAGACGTATACATGGCTACAGACATTGCTTGCATACCTAATCATGTGCTGATATTACAATGAATTATGCTGATATCTTGCAAAGCCGTTATAACATTTAAAGCACTTACAGCACTCATTAGCATGTCTCATCTTTCCTCATCTGTACCCCCCTGTATCCCATTAATTTCAAACTCTTTCTTTATGCTGTTTCTCTTATTTCATATACTTTTTCCTAAAGTTTCCTGTGATTTTTTAGTTCAGCTCGGTCCATATACTGTATCTGCAACCTTTTATCTTTTAGAAACAGGAAGTGCCCTGACCCATCACTGCATTTCCTGTTGTATATACAAGATACTGTACTGATCTGCATTAACTTACCTTAACTCTAGTAACTGCCAAGCCACCACTAGTGTGGTGTTACAACGTATGATTTTTTTCCATGTCCCTTTTCACTTCTTTTGCCTCTCCATCCAACTGTTGTTATTCCAGGTGCATAAGAAGGCAAACAAGAAACTTACTAGACATAAAACATTTAAGGAAGCAGAATTTAGAATAATAATTGTACTCGCATATGCTTTTATTGCTTCTTCTTATGTTCCTCTGAAATTTTTAAGCCTTCCTATCAAACCTGAGTACAGCTCTAGAATTACTGAGCATTATAGAATCACACCTGCATTACCATGTGATCATGACGGGAAAGGAATCAGGTCCAAGGTGTTAGCAAAGTCTGATACTGAGGTACCACTGGTTACCATTAGGGTCAAAGCAGAATGGTCAGTAGATGCAACTTGAGTCAGTCATGAAGCCAATGTTCTTAGCCACTAATGGGAGAAAGCAAGTAGCGTAACAACTCCTCCTTCTTAATCCAAAAACTCCAAGGAAAGGGTGCCACAGAACCAAGTACCAGTAAAACCACAACAGGCACCCAAAGAGGCTGGAGGTAATAATAAAACACGAGCCTGTAGGTGTAAGTAGCAGCAGGTTTAATCGCATAAACACCACACAATACAAAGCGTTTTCGTCCACCAGACTTTTTCAGATGTAAAATGAATGAATGAAGGCTGTGCCTGCTTATATACCCCTCCCAATTTAATTAATAGTTAAAACAATTGTTTAATTAACACCAATTAAATCATGTAACTAAAATATTTGTGACAACCTATTAACTTGCCACAAATACAGATGAAAGCAGATAAAAACATGCACATTTTTTAAAAGAACTTAATAAATATATAAATACTAAAGCCATCACAATTTGTTGGACAGATAAATAAACATGAATCAAAAACCAACAAAAGGAACTTACAAAACAATATATGTACTTATTTTATAGTTTTGCAGCTCTCATTTTTAAAATAGGGGCAATGGATATGTATTCATTCAGCCTTGGGAATCTATTGGCTTCCAATAACAACTGCCAAAATATTTCTCTCATCTCTATCCTATTTTCCCATGCCCCCCCCCTCACATCACATTGCACCTTCTCTACAACAAAAAAGCCCCATTTTGCTTGGGGACATGTCAGTGTATGTTTAAATGAGGCATTTTTAATATCTTCTACTCTAATAGCATATAAATGCTCATAAATCCTCCTTCTGAGTTTACGAGTAGTTTTTCCAATGTAAAATGCACCACAGGTTTTACATAGGGTTAAATAAATCAAGCCTTCACTATTACAGTTGGAAAAACTACTACTCTGAATCTGATGGTCTCTTGACAGGATGTGTACAGAATCCTGTCTAAGTATATATAATCATTGGGCACATGCCCCACATTTGTAGGTTCCCAATTTCTTACATGAAACAATAGAACCATTATGCTCCAGCAAATCCTTGAGGTTCCTGCCTTTTTTGTATGCAAATCCTAGGGTGTTGGTAAACAAAACGTCCAACTCAGAATAACACCTAAACCTGCTCTAATGTTGAGTAATAATGTTTTTAACCCTAGCGGTGTTCTGATTATAAAACATCACATAATTACCCCCAAGGTTTCTTGATTTCATCCCTGGTAACGTCACCCCTGGTTGTTGTGTGGTACCCTGCGCATTTATTGGTACTATCAGACTTGTATCTCCTGTTCCCAAAATAGGGGCAAACCTATCCTTTCTCCCATTCTTTAGTTCCTCCAATGCCCATATATACTTAGACAGGATTCTGTACACATCCTGTCAAGAGACTATCAGATTCAGAGTAGTAGTTTTTCCAACTGTAATAGTGAAGGCTTTATTTAGCCCTATGTAAAACCTGTGGTGCATTTTACATTGAAAACCTACTTGTAAACTCATCAATTAAATAGTTAGGGTACTTCTTAGATATAAACATTTCTTTGACTCTCTGACTTTTGTCTTCGAAGTCCGAGTCCAAAGAGGTCATCCTACAACTACGGACAAATTGTCCCTTGATAATACTTCTCTTCTGTTTAAACGGATGGGAACTAGTGAAATATAGGTACGAGTTAGAAAAGGTTTCCTTTCTACATACATTAGATGTAAACTGCTGCCCTAGGACGTCTTTTTTAATAGTGACGTCCAGAAAGTTCATATAGTCATGTGTAATATGGGAAGTACATTTCAAAAAATTAGTGGTATGGTTTAGATAGTCTATGAATTCTGTTAACTTTTCCATACTACCTTTCCAAAAAATGCAAATATCATCCAGGTAACATTTGTAATATACCCAATACTGTGCATATTCAGACTGGAACACAAACTTCTCTTCCCAAACCATGAGCACAATGTTGGCATAAGTAGGGGCACAACTTGCCCCCATGGCCACTCCCTGGATATGTTTAAACAACTCACCCTCAAAAAATATAAAGTTGTGTTTCAATACCAAATCCATCAACACTGTATAAACCAAAAAAGTATTGTGGTCAAGTTTTCCATGTTGGTGAATGGCATCCTGGAACCATTCTGACCCTGTAGAATGTGGAATCACACTGAATAAATCCTGAATATCAAGGGTTACAAATATTAAGGAATTTGAATACATGTTGCTATTAATACTTCTCAAAAATTCCCAGGAGTCCTTAAGTATACCATTAGCCCTAACCCAAATATCTTTTAATTTTATATCCAAATATTTGGCCAACGGATGGGTTTTAGAGCCATCAGCTGCCACAGTGGGTCTCAGGGGTGGATCCCCCACACTTTTATGTACCTTGGGTATCCCAAAAATAGCAGGGATACAGGGTCAGTCCACACTGAGATACTTAAAAGTGTCATGGTTTATAAAATTGTCATTCAGCATGTCCTGTAAAACCAAATCAATCTTACAGTATACTAAGTTAATCTCTTTCTTGCAACAGGTTTCTTTCAAGACTGACGTGGAATGTAGGCTCTGGAAACTTGTATATTAACTTTAAACTTTTATACATTGCTGCAAAGGGCAAAGGTATACAATGTACATGGCCTGTTTTTTGATAAATGCAATGAAAAGGTAGTAAAGTTCAGAAAACATACAATTTTTATTTAGACATGCAGGCATGCATTAGCTTCAGTTTTTCTTTATTTGGCACCTAAATGATACCTTTTATTTTTCATTTAATATCTGGTAGATGTTTGTGCAGTACAGCTTCTATTAGTCTCTGCAGATGATGTGAGGTTTATGTGTCAATATTATTCGACTGAATAGCATTATAGCTATTTTTAAGGCATCCTGGATTTGTACATGAAAGCCACCTTCTGTAAATGCTGAGGCAGAGTATGTGTGTGACATTTGGGGGACACATTCACCAGCAAATGGTACTAACCTGATAATTACCTACTCAGGCAGGTGTACTGGATAGCTCATCCTTCTGCACAGATCTTTTCTCAGGTGCATATAAAAATACAGAGGTTATTTTACCATTGTGTCATTTATAGGTGTAATTACAATTGTTCTAAAATTATTCTTTCATTTGCATGTCTTAAAAATCTGAAATAAAATTTTCTGCAGCAAAGAGACTATACTTTTTTTACATATGATGGAGGAAATAAGAATAAACGTGCTTATTTACATGTACTCTTAAATAACTTGGAAGGTATTATCCGAAAACATCTCATTGTACAATGTATATTACATCTGACTGCCACTGGTAACTGCTTATTTATTTATTTTCTTGCATTTTCCTAGATCACTGCTGAAAATGCACTACATACATCAATTCACTTGCACTTCTGTAAAAGGAATAAATATAATACACAGATGGTTCTGACTGCGCAACATAAACTATGGTATGTGTATAAATGAAAATGATCTAAAGAAAAGAAATATTTCAGGCACAAAAAAATGAACCACTATAAGGTTAATCAATCCAAATGGCACATATGCAGGATAAGGGACATTTGCTTAGCATGCTCACTTTACAAATAGAATTTTATGACTGCAGTTCAACTCTCGACACACAGATCTCTCTCTGTATGTTCTTACATTTATCCTTATGTCTGTGCCTGTGAAAATTATAAAACTTGTATACCTGCAAATTTACTACTATTACAGCTGCTTTAAAAACAAGCTCTGCAGAGTTAGACCTCATGGTTCTTAAAATATATACCTAAATAAATATGCTTTACCCTTGCCTGGAAATGTATTTTGACCAATAAAAGCAGGACCCAGTTTTCACAATGCTCTTTAATGCTACTTTCTTTTAAATCAGCTTTTGATTTAGTAGTTTTGTAAGTTGTTTTGTTTAGCAGATGGAAATTATTGTGAATTATTTATTGTCCCTACTGAACTTACAGTTACACTGAAGGTAAAAAAAGTGCATGACGTAAGAATTTACTGCTTTGGTTATATATCATCTAACAGTTATGTTTTGTTTAGTTAGGAAACGCCTTCATTCATTTCTTTTACAAACTATTTGACTACTGAATAGATTTTTGCACATTTTCTAAAAAACGAGAAGGACAGAAAAATGTTTGGGTAGTTGGATATAAAACATGTTGGCTAAAACATCTGAATGACAGCTGAAGTGAATTCATTTGATGAGTATCTCAGCAATCTTTTGCTTTTTGTAAGTCTTATTTTGATCGGTGCAATGCATTTTTGAAAAGTGTTCATTTCTCTGTGAGAACATGATTAAATTGATAGTTTCACTGTTTGGAAGAAAGCTGTTTGCTTTTACTGTTAAAATAATTCTCATTTATTGTATTAAATGGCCAATAGATGTTTTTTATATTATAACATCATATAATTATACCAGTCATTGACTATAATGCACCTTTTGGAATTTGTCTGTCCAGACACATGCAATAACTACAATGCCACAGAGATACCTTACTAAATGGATACAAAGCCTAAACAATTTGTCCGACATGGACTGACTCAAAGCCCTGTCACTATACACAGTATCTTACACACTGCTAAGAGGTGACCTGTGCCTGGTATACAAAGAATCTTCTGATCTAGTACTGATGGATTTACTGCACATTAGCAAGCCGAATGGCATTGGGAATACTCAGTCTAGGGATTTAAACCTTTTCTGCAACATTAACTGAATAATTTGGAGGGACAGGTATATATTACGGAGGATATCACTGCTCTGGAGCAGACTCTCTGTCCACATAAAGCAAAGCACATCCTTGTTTGTACTCAACTTCAGCTTGGATATATGGATGAGAAATGGAAAATCTGCCCCTGGACTGCCCCCTGTAATACTAATGGACAGAGACAACTCCTAAATGCTTTATGCCATGCACAAGTATGATGAGTTATGCTGCAGAGTTACAGTGACCTCCTGGTTATAATGTTTATTTATTTATAAGTAGGTTCAAGCACAAAATTCCATGCATGAAACGTGGGAATAGTACAGCATGTCAGTTGGATAGTAGATCTTGAAATTCTATGTCTCCAAATTTTGACTTTTGGAGAAGTGTACTATATTTCGCACTTTTCATTAATCTGCTGCATTTTAAAAATAAAATGCTATTGATTATAGATGATTAATGGTGACCAGTCAGAGGATTTAGTTACTTCTTGTTCAGTTTCACATTAAACAGTACTGTGAAACCAGTCCTTATTAGCACAAGGCCTGATGTAAGGGGGGGTGCTGTCCTGCAAAATGCAGGTTCAACCGAAGGTTTTGACTTAATATTATCTATCTATATATATATATATATATATATATATATATATATATATATATATATATATATCTAGATATAGATATATATATAAATATAGATATAGATATATATATATATATATATATATATATATATATATATATATATATATATATGCCGCGGTGGTGCAGCAGTAGTGTTGTTACCTTACAGCAAGAGGTTCTCCTGTTTGATTCTTGGCGAGAGCGCCTTCTGTGTGGAGTCTGCATGTCCTCCCTGCAGTCGAGAGGCATTTGAAAGACATGTGTAGAATGGGCATGCTTTCGTTGAAGGTTGGGTGTCGAGCTGATACCTTGGCACCCATAAAAAAATCTACTGCCAATCATTAGCGGACCGGAGTTCTGCTGTGGCGACCCCTAACCGGGAAAAGCCGAAAGAAGAAGATTATCTTCATAGCGAGAGAGAGATTTTTTCATAGCAGGAAATACCTATAGATACATGGAAGATCATTCTGAAGGATATTGTAAAAAAGAAGTGACACGCAAAAGTAACTTGAGACAGTGAAGAAGTGGAGATGAAAACTGTAGTTCTGCACAGCATTCTAAATGACTGCTAGTCAATGTTTGTGTTTGTGTGTGTGTTCTGGGGTGGTGGTCAAACTTCACAGCTCAATATGGCATAAAAATCAATTCCTTATAGACACTGTTGTACTGCAAGTGCTATGTGCTTCAAAGAAGCAACTACAGAGATCAGTTAGCTACAGAACTGAAAACTGCTTTGCATAAAAGAAATGTGTGATCCCAATGGGGTTTTAACTGTTCATGTTTTTCTAGGTCTGTTGCTGCAACTGCTCCCTGCCAAGCATCAGTCTCCCTGTATCAACCATTTGTCCTTCCATGCTCCCATCTTGTCACCATGTATTCAATGGGGGGAAGGAAATGGATGGTGAACAGGGTATCATCCAAATAGGTGAAGGAATTTTAGTTCCCAGCCCCTCTTTTTGTTTCAGGATGTGAGTGACACTGAAAAGGGGTTTGCAGTTACAGCATGAGAACATGCCAGTACTTCTGTGAATGTAACGCTCTAGGTACAGCACTACATGCTGGTTAGTAAAGCTGAACACACATCCCAGCCCTATGTCTTTAGTGGATGTAAGCATGGCAGTGGACTGAGACACCTCCATCCCCACAGGTTGAGCACATGTTGGCCAGTCATACCTTCACTCCCCATCCCACCCCCCGAATCTTCAGTACCTGTGTTGCTAGTGAATCCCAGATTGTTTTGGTCACATGGTCACAGTAAGGCCTTTAACATATACTCACTGAAGGTGGCCTTAAACTGCTTATTGCATCATGACAGTGACTGTGTGTAGATAAGGCAAAAAAATTGTACAGGAAAAGCAAAAAAATAATAATTTTGGTAGACAAAGAAATTGGCTCTGATAAGGCATTTATGGTATGCTTTGGAAAATGTATTGCATTGCTAGCTTTAGAGGAAAATATTAAAAACTGAATTTGTTGCATTACAATTCCAACCTAAATATATACCATTTGTGAGGGGTAGAATATATATCAGTCACATGGCTCTTTGCTGACAGTATTTAATTTTCTGTAATTATTCTAACACATGGCTCCACCATTGATAAAGGACAGAGGCTTATTCTACTTCTCCCAGAGTTCAAGTACTTGAACCTTCAAGTGAACAAAAAGCAAACCATGGTTGAGGCGTCAACCTTATGAAAAAAAGTTCTACAAATTATTTTTTGCACATTAGCACTTCTTCGCCCATATTATTTTTCTCACCCCCTATACTAAAATATATCAGCTCCATAGACACACAACTGTAGAAAGAGCAGAAAAGACCACAAGCATTACATAGCTGCTGATGTGCAAACAGAGAGCAGTGAGTTCTGCAGCAAACACAGATCCCTCAGTTGAACATTAGACACAGAGGTTCATGTGTGTTTACTAGGCTAACAACCACATTGGCCTTTTTAAGCTGCAGTGACTTCTGCAGCAAACACAGATCACTCAGCTGAACATTAGACACATAGGTTCATGTGTATTTACTAGGCTAACAACCACAGTTGAACATTAGACACAGAGGCCTTTTTAAGCTCAGCCATGCACCTCAAATCTCTGACAAGTTCTGGTACCCTTGATATGTGTAAGCGGTGGCTTGGAAGGTGAAACATTTACAAGCAGGGGCTTGGGAGATGAACCATTTACAAGCTATCTGTGTCTATTAGAGACATAGGTGCCAAACCAGGAATACATTTCCTATTCCCTACCCAAATTTCCAAGTTACACTTAAATCTGGTTAGGGAGGAACTCTTCTTCACATGGATGGGGAGCCTGTTCCAGAGAAGTGGTAGTCTCTGGGATACATACCTGTCTCTCCAGCAGGTCCTGTTTATATCACAGGCATTTAGAACAGGTAATTGTGGTGCTGTTTGTTTTGTGGAAATGCAGGAGGTCCATCAGAGTTGGGTCTGTCAATGCATTGTATGCCAGGCATAGCTCTCCCCTCAACACCCTGTAGAAGACAGAATACAGGGATAGGGCCTAGAGGCAGTCTGCAAAGGACATGTTACTTACGCTCTGTATTCTATTAGTGATTAGTGAGGAACCTATGTGGATATTCCACTTGATGGATATGCTTGGTTAGGTACATACCAAAGGGGGCATTGTATTCAATGACAGGTCTGGTGATTGCTGAATACAGTGCATCAATGGCTTCCTTTGACCTAGATGTCATACCTTTGTTTATAAGTTGCACAACACAGAATGATTTCCTTACTGCTGTGGACACATGCTGATCAAAGGCTAGATTACTGTGTGTGACCCCAAGTCCCTGACTACTGGGTCAGCTGTAAGGGGTGTGTTGTCAGCATGATAGTTACAAGGGTGGATGACTTCCCAAAGGATATTATCATGTGCTATTTGGCATTAAGTTGATAAGTTAATACAGATGAGTTGAAATGTCATGAACTTAAGGCTTTCTGAGTGGTATAACAGTTATGGCAAAAGTATCTGCCTGACACCTGTGCTGTTTTCATAGGTTCACAGGTAGGTACTAGGCTATTGGCCATATGGCCTATACAAGCCTAGCCATAACAATTCCTTGGCTATTGCTTCCCAAAAATATTTACTTTCCTGGACCCCTGTCTAGCAGGGCTACTGATGTGATCCCTGGGGTGAATTTTGTATCTCCCATCCAGTCGTCAAGGTTCCTCTTGAAGAGGGCCATTGAGGCACTCTGTCTGACATGTATGGGCAGCCTATTCCAGAATTTGGGGAGTCTCTGGTCAGGAACCTATCCCTCCAGCATGTTCTATTCATCGTGATGGCAAGGTTAAGATCCCTAGAGCATGTGGCTCGGAGGGATTGGGATTTCTTTATGTGTAGCATGTCCAGCAACTCTGGGTTTGACATGGCCTTGTATGTTAGGCACAGATCGCCTCTGAGTAGGAGATATGTGACAGAGTATAGCTGGAGTTTCTTTAGATGGTCAGCATAAGGCATCTGCTTTAGGCCTGTGATTCTTTTTGTGAGATATTTCTGCGGCCTTTCTGGTTGTTGCAGATGTCTTGTGAGGTACATGCCAAATGGGGCATTGTATTCTGTAATGGGTCTAATGAGGGATGAGTACAGAGGGACAATGACATCCTTTTTTCTGGATGAAAAGCCCTTAGTGATGAGGTGTGCCACTTAGAAGGATTTTCTAACTGTTGTGGCAATGTGGTTATCAAAGGTGAGACTACTGTCCACCTGTGTCCCTAGGTCTCTTGTCACACTTTTGGTGTTCAGTGTACACCTATGTGGTAGTTCACAGGTACATGTTTTTTCCCAAAGGAGATAACTATAAATTTTTTGGCATTTAGCTTGAGCCCATAGCTCTGGCACCAGGCATTTGTTTCGGTAAGGCCCTTTTGTGGTATATCCACATAATTTGGGGATTCAATAATGGCTCCCAGCTTACAGTCATCTGCAAACTTTGTAAGCCAGAGTCCCTTAGTGTTGGCCTGTACTTCAGAGAAGTAGATGCCAAACAAGAGTGGTCCCAGGACAGGACACTGCAGTACACCACTTGTCACTTGTTTGAAGTTGGATTTGGAGTCCACTACTTTTACAGTCTGTGTTCTGTCAGTAGGCTAGTTTGCAATTCATCAAGTGACATAGGGATTAATGTCCAGCTTAGTAAGTGTATCTATGATTCCAAAGTAGGGAATAGTGTTGAAAGCCTTGGTGAGGTCCTGGTAGGCTGTGTGAACCACCTTACCCTCGTCCACGGCTCTGGAGACTGATTCGAAGAAGTTGATCAGGTTCAGGAGGCAAGATTGGCCCTTCATGAACCCAAACTAGGTGGGGTCCAGTGACTGAAGGTTGCCAATGTCTTTGTTTATAAGCTGCATGATAATACATTCCATGGCCTTGCAGATCAGGCTCATCAGACTAATGGGAATTTAGTTCCCGGGATCCAAAGAGGATCCCCCCTTGTAGAGTGGGATGGCTGTAGCTGTGCGCCACTCTGTGGGCACGAAGCCTGAGGTGAGGCTATGATTAAACATGACAAATAGGTGAGGTGCCAGTTCATTTTGTAGTTCATGCAGTACACAACCCGGGATGTCATCTGGTCCCATGGATGCTGAATTCTTGGCTTTGGATAGTGCATTTTTTACCTGAGTAGCCATGATTACCAGAATTTGGCATTCTTTTGGTATTGAGATGGGCCCTTTATGGGGTGAGAGGGGGGTGAAGTTGGCACTGAATCTATCTGCCAGGATATTGGAAATAATATCCTTGGGATCATTGTATCTAGTGCCATTCTGCTGTAGCTCAGAGCAGATCTGAGTATGGCCATTTAGATTCTTGGCATAGCAATAGAATGCTTTGTGGTTGTCTTTGGAATCTTTGGCAATTTTGTGTTTGTAACTAGCTTTAGAAGATTTTATGAGGGATCTCAGCTTTCTACTGAGGCTGGTGAGGTAGCTTTTTGAATCCTGGGTTCTTCCTCTTTTCTGCAACAGTTTCTCCCTTCTGTTGTACAGCTTGTTTATGGCAGGGGACCACCAGATTGACTTCCTTTTTATTAGAGGACAGCATCTTGGTTCTTTATGGGATGTCTCGGTCCATGCATGAATGAATTTGCTCGTACAGCACTTAGTGTAGGATTCAGTAGTTGAACTTCCAGTTCCCATCTGCATAAGTGTCATGAAGTTTGTTACTTCTGACTTGAGAAGCATGAAGTTGGCTTTGGAGAAGTTTTTTACAGAGGTTTCCTTAAAGGGGGTGGGATGTGGATGTCAAGGGTGATTAGCTTATGGTTGATTTGACCAACGAGGGGGTGACCACTGATGTGGAGCATCGATTTCCCATGTTGGTAATGACCAGATGTTCATCGTGTTACCCTGCTGCAGTCATCACACTACGGTTATCCTGTCGTCAGGCGGTCCCGCAGTCGGCCTGAATTCCAAAGTCTTGGTCCGGCATCGGTTGCTGTCGCTTCTTCCCTGACGTCACTGCACCAGGGGTATAAAAGAGGCATCCGATGCCATTTTCTTCAGTCTTTCTTGCTGCGCGGTGCCCGAAGCAGAAGCAGTTCGCAAGTGCCAGTCGGCCGACACCTGAGATTTTCGAATCGAATTTCAGTCCAAAGTCTTCAAAGCTAAGTACCTCATTGGGGAACCTTTTCTTGCCTCAGTCCGATGTCAGAAAAAGTTAACAATTGCATTTCTTGTGGGAAGCAAATACCTCATAAGGACTTTCATTCTTATTGTATACCTTGCCTAGGCCCAGACCACGACGTCACTGGTTGCCGGTTTTGTGCTAGGTTCAATAAGCGAACTATAACCCATCAAAAACTAGGTATGCTCTACCGACAAAATCAGTACCTTACAACCACCTCTAAAATCACCCTCTCTACTTCCTTTCTTATCCCCTCCCTTCTCTATGGAGCACCACTCCTAACTAATCTTCAGTCCTCTCTAAAAAAAACAACTTTCCTCTTGCTACAACAAAATCGCCAAGTTCGCTAACAGCCATAGGTCCTCCACCCACCACTGTTCCTCTCTCCAAAAACTGAATTGGCTGGAACTACCCAATCATCTCAGCTATACTCAGCTAACTCTTGCCCATAAGCTCATTTTCAACCCCTCTCTCTGTCCCTCCCTGTCTTCTGCCTTTAAGATGCACCTACCTGATAGAGTTTTAAGGTCAAACAATCAAAACCTATTAGAAGTGCACACACCAATGTCTTTGGAACTCACTACCACCATCTATTCGCACCACCTCTAACCATTATATGTTCAAAAAATCTCTTCACTTACATCTAGTGTCCCAGTGGGAATGCTCTTGCTCCCACCCCTCATAACTAATAATGGCAATTTTCATCTTCCTTTCGCTTTCATGTTACTCCAGCAATTTTTCCTTATTAATTCCCATAACTCATATTATTTTTCCCATGGTATCTGCAAAGAATGTATTTGACTGCACCTTTTAAAGCTTATGCTTCTTACATAATAACTACTCTGTATCACTATGCAATATTACTTTTCACAGCCTATAACACCTCCAAGTTTCATCACTAGACTGTATTGTTTTAAATGTTTCCTGAACTTTTGAAATTAAATGCTTGTATCTTTTACATTTGTATAATTATCATTAGTAATCTATTGTATGTACCTAATTTGTTTGTTTTTGGAGCTTTTCTCCCCAGGACTCCATTGAAAACAGGTTCATTTTGGCCCAATGGACTATCCTGGTAAACCAACTGCAAATAAATAAATAAATAAATAAATAAATATAAAGCAACGCTTTGATTTCACTCGACACTACTTCAGTAGGAAATTTGATTATACTATGCCGTCAGAGCAAACGACTACCGGCGTGCATAAAAAACGCAAAGATAAGGACAGGCAGCCTAGATCCAAGCCAGACTCCGAGGCCTCGGCTGGGCCTGTCGCCGGTTTTCCAGTTTTCAGTGAGGTGCCTACGCAGCCCCTGACGACCGCAGAATTGGAACACCAGACCGCTTTGGATTCTCAATCAGAGAGTACTAGGCCGACAACCATTTTCTTTAGGCCCTACCGACAACATTGCAGGAGAAGCCGGTGCTGTGGAAACACCTTCAGTTACAGAAGGTATCTATAGACCGACTACTCTCACCATTAAATCTTATGCTAAGCTTAAGACTCCTTTAAAACCTAAAAAGACTGTACATCAGTCTCCAGTTCAAGGTCCCATGCCTAAGAAACAGATGCTTAAGATGGCTGAAGATTTGATTACTCTGATCAGGGGCTCCCAACCCCCCCACCCCCAGACAAAAGGCCAAGACAAGAGGAGGATTATGCTTCATCTGATCAAGTTTCTATTTCCTCAGACTCCTCTGAGGAACAGGATTACTCCTTTCCCCCTTATGAAGATTCTGATGGTGAAGATTCCATTCCCTCAGCATCTCCCCCTGAAGACTATTCCTTTGGGAAAACCTTACATACCATGAGGGAACATTTCCACTGGGAAGGTCAGGACGACTCCGACTCAAAGAAAAGGATCCGAGAGTTTCTTTTACTTCCCCAGCACAGACCACTTGCTATCCCTCCAGTTTTAGACATTGTGGATGATGTTTACTTAGAATCTAGTCTAAATCCAGATTCTCTGCCTCCTGCTCCAGACAGATATTATAGAGTGCCTGACTCACACAAATTCCTTTACAAAAGCCCTGTTGCTGACCCAGAAACAATCTCCCAGGGTCCCAAAGAGGCTAAGGCTTCTATGGCTAAAAATCCTGTGCCCTCTGAAAGGGACTCTAGAGCACAAGATAGGTGGGGGAAGAAGGTTTACACCTCAGCTACTCTAGCTATGAGAGCATTAAATTGTCAATTTCACATGCTGAAATATCAGCAATTCCTGATGTCTCAATTAAAACAAAAAATGAGCACACATACTGAACAGTCTGAATTCAAGGAAATGCAGGATCTGTTGCATGCAGCTGAACAGGTGGGCAAACATACTTTACAATGTGGATTTGATTCCTTGGAAGCTTCCTGTAGAGCAGCTGTTACTGGGTCTGTCATATGCAGGCATGCTTGGTTAAAGGAACAAACTCTGCCTGATCATGTTAAAGCAAAATTACTAGATGCACCTTTACAGCAGGATGTCTTATTTGGTGTCAAAGCAGAAGAGGTTTTAAAGAAAATTGTGGATAAGGCAAAGTCTATGCAGACGGTCAAAGATTTCTTACAGGTACAACCCCCTTGTTTCAGCAGAAATTGGCCAACAAAAAATTGGTCCTTTCCAGCTTCTGACAGGCCACAGAGAGGTAAATACAGACACCCAAGGGGCAGAGGTCAAGCACAAATTCCTCACAAACCTTGCCAATGGGGCACTGCAACACAGAAGGGAGGAGAAGACAGGCCCCAAACTACTAGAAGACAAACACAATGACTTAACCCTCAAACTGCCAAGCAAAACTCTCTTGGCAGCTCCCTTGGGAGGAAAATTAGCATGTTTTGCAGACAACTGGCACATCATCACAAAGGACAAATGAGTCCTAGACATTATCTCAGAAGGATACAGATTCTATTGTCACACTTTACCAAGGAAAAAATTAATGCCAAACTTGCCACAAAATCAATGGGCAGAGGCACAAAAACAAATTGCAGCTCTCATAGACGTGAGAGCCATTCAACTGGTGCCTACGCAGGAGCAAGGCCAAGGATTTTACTCAAGTCTCTTTCTAGTCCCCAGAAAGGACAATGCATGGAGACCCATTCTGGACCTTTCACTTCTAAACACCTACTTGCAAGTACCCAAATTCAAGATGCTAACACTACAGCAGCTTCTTCCCATGTTGGGCAAGAAGGCTTGGCTAGTAATGTTGGACCTCAAGGAGGCATACCTGCATGTCCCTATCGGACAAAATTGCAGAAGATACCTGCGTTTCATTGCAGATTCAACCTATTACCAATTCTCTGCACTGCCCTTTAGCTTATCTACTGCGCCCAGGGTCTTCACAAAATGAATGGCACCAGTAATTGCATACTGCAGACAAAGAGGAATTCAAATATACCCATACCTGGATGACTGCCTCATCCAAGCAGAAAGCAAGAACATTCTCTTACAATATATGGCGTTTGTCAAACACCTTCTAAGTTGCTAGGGTACACAGTAAACGAAAAGAAATCAAAACTAGTGCCCTCACAAAACATGACATTCCTGGGTGCCAGCTTGACTACAATGGCCCAGATGGCTTATCTCACGCCAGACAAGCAACTACAACTAACTCAATACTTCAAAATAATGGCAACAAAGATCCAACTCCCTGCAAGAAAAATTCTGCAGGCCTTGGGATTCATGGCATCTTGCATACTACTAATACCATTTGCAAAACTGCATATGAGGAAATTACAATGGTACCTGAAATGCGTATGGACTCAACACAGCCACAGCTTGGAAACAATGATACCTCTCATTCCCTGCCTTCAACAGGAATTTCTATGGTGGTTACAGGCATGTCACCTCAACAAGGGTCAGCCTTTCACCTTACCCCCAGCCAGGCAAACTATGACAAAAGATGCATCGGACTATGCCTGAGGAGCACACATGGCAGGACAGTGCGTTCAAGGCAAATGGACTACAGATCCAAGATATCTGCACATCAATCAAAAAGAAATGCTAGCTGTACAGAATGCTCTGACAGTTTTCAAGGACCTCTTACATCCAGGACAACTTATAATAAGGACAGGCAATACCACAGTAATGTGGTACATAAACAAGCAAGGGGGTACACACTCCTACCCTCTATGCAGGCAAGCAATGACCTTGTGGAACACAGCACTGACTTACCAAGTTCAATTACAAGCACAATCCTGCCAGGAAAAAAAAACACATTGGCAGACGACCTAAGCAGAAACATTATAGATCCCCAGGAGTGGAAACTGGATCCACAAGTATTTGCAATGATAACTCAAAAATGGGGCCGCCCAGACATAGACCTGTTTGCCAACCCCCAAAACTATCAGCTACCAAAATTTTGCACAAGGACATTCCACCATCAAGCTTGGAAAGTGGACGCACTCTCATTGGAAAATGTTGACAGTATATGCCTTTCCTCCACTACCCCTTCTAACAAAGGTGCTATTGAAAGTCAGAATGGAGAGACCACAAATGATACTCATTGCCCCAGACTGGCCACGCCAGCACTGGTACCCACTACTAAGGAACATGGCCCATGGCCCACCATGGATTTTAACACAAATTCCTCATCTGCTCACACAGCAAGACAGCCAGATTCTACACAGCCAGCTCAAGACCTTAAATCTGGCTGCATGGCAAATCATCTAAACAACCAGAAAGCTCCTCTGTCACAAGCTGTTATGTATGTCATTCTGGAGGCCAGGAGGCCCAGCACCAGGAAAGCCTACTCAGACAAATGGAAAAGATTTTGCACCTGGAACCAAGCTAAAGGCCAAAATCCCCTTGAGACGGACATACCTCAGATTCTACAATATTTAACTGAGATATAACACAAAGAACTTTCCTTTTCATCTATTAAAATCCACGCCTCAGCTATTTCAGCTCACTAAAACACGGATCCTCCCTTATTTTCACATCCACTTTTAAAGCAGTACCTCAGAGGGGCCAAAAATATAAGGCCTCCCAAGAGAGCACCCATGCCAACTTGGGACCTCAACTTTGTTCTGGAAAAGCTGACGCTACCACCTTTTGAGCCAACTTTCTCAGCTGATTTACAGTTTATATCATGGAAAACTGCCCTGTTACTAGCAATTACTTCAGCCAGAAGAGTCTCAGAGCTACAGGCACTAATGGCAGTGGAGCCTTTCCTCATTTTTCATCAAGACAGAGTCTCTCTACAAACTAATCCCTCCTTTATGCCAAAGGTGGTATCCAGTGTGGCTCTAAATCAAACCATACATTTACCCACCTTTTTTCCAAATCCACAGAACAAAGGAGAAAGACTCCTGCACTCCTTGGACATTCACAGGCAACTACGTTACTACTTGGATAAAACTAAGGCTTTCAGAAAATCTGACCAGCTCTTCGTATCCTATGCTACAGCATCACAAGGAAAGGCTATCTCAAAACAGACCATTTCAAAATGGATAGAACATTGCATACGTTTTTGCTACACCCATCATGGAAAACCAGTTACTGCTCGCATAAGGCCCCACTCCACCAGGGCAGCAGCTACATCTACAGGCTTCCTCAGGGGGGTGCCAACCAAGGATATTCTGGAAGCTGCAACTTGGAGTTCAGTACACACCTTCACCAAACACTATCACTTACTACTATACTCTAAGACTACACGAAACACTATCACTTACCTCTATACTCTAAGACTAGAGCTGGCTTCGCCACTGCAGTTTTGCAGGGCCTTCTAGCCTCCTCTAACCCTGTTTGATTCCACCTCCCATCCTTAGCTTTGGGATTCAACCCAAGTGTGATGACTGCAGCAGGGTAACACGATGAACATAGTACAGTTTTGTACCTACCATAAATGTAGATGTTCGAGTGTTCACCCTGCTGCAGTCCAGGTTACCCTCCCTCCAGCCCCTCTGATCTAACTGAAACCTTTCTATGCCTTTATATCTGATACAACCTTTGTGGTGTATTTGCTTATAGCTGGAGGTATGGTTTTGTTTGTGCTTCACGTTTATTATTGGTACTATGTAGTGACCTCCTATTGGGGGGGGGGGGGGGCACCTGACATCTGGGGCAAGAAAATCTGAAGAAAATGGCGTTGATGCCTCTTTTATACCCCTGGCGCACTGACGTCAGGGAAGAAGCGACAGCAACCAACGCCGGACCAAGACTTTGGAATTCAGGCCAACTGCGGGACCGCCTGACGACAGGATAACCCTAGTGTAATGACTGCAGCAGGGTGAACACTCTAACATCTACATTTATGGTAGGTACAAAACTGTACTGTCTAGAATATTAGTACCCCTGCTCGGACTATGAATTAGTTGCTCTAGGGCATTGGAATTTATGAATTCAAAGAACCGTTGAGTAAAGGTGTTGGTACAGGAGTAGCTTTCCCAGTTAATAGCAGGGTAGTTGAAATCACCCAGTATTAGGGTGTTTGGTTATATCTTAATATTTTCCAGTATGTTTAGAAAGGTGTAGTGAGAATCCTGGGGCATAGTGGGGGATCTGTAGCAAGCTACAATTTGTATCACTGTCTTACCTAGTGTTAGTTGCACCTGAAGAATTTCAGATGCATTGCATTGGAAACCAGCCTGGAGGTGTGAATATTCTTGATGAATATGTACACTCCTCTACCTTTAGTGTTTTGGTCCTGGTTTGATGGCCAAAAAGTGTGATATGAGTTGTAGCCTGGTATTGCAGGGGTGCTCTCTGGAGCTTTTATCCAGATCTCAGTTACTGCACAGATATCGATGTTATCCATTTTTAGGAGAGCCTCGACAGAGTGCATCTTGAGGTTTAGACTTCTAGCATTGAGTAGCACTGCCTTCAGATTTTGTTTGCTTGTACCCATTACGGTGGTAGTTTTGTCCTTTGAACCTTGCCTAAAAAAGGCACTATTGGGGTGGCAAGAGCCTTAGCCAGTAACCTGAATCCCAGGGGAGACAGGTTCAAACCATCTCTTGCAAAGCTTCATGGTTTGTCGATCATGTCGTCCCAGACAGACAGATACTGGATCCCCTTTGAATGACACCAGAAGCTTAGCCAATTATTGAAGTCAATCATTTTGTCTTATACTGTGGTATCATTCTGGGCAATGCAGGGTGCTATTCAGGGCTAGGGTCATACCTGCCTGGGCTACATGATCTGATGATGAGCTCTTCCATGTCCCTTTTCATGTAGTCCAGGGAGGTACATATCAAGTCATTCACTCCTGCATGGACAATGACAGAGTCATATCTGTACTTGTTGTGGAGTGGCTTGAGTGCATGTGTTATGTGGAGGATCCTGGCACCTGGCAGGCATCTAACTGTAATTTTCTCCTTGTTCAGTCTGGTGAGTGGGACATCAGTGTGCCTGACTATAGAAGTGTTTGTTACGTTGTCTTGCCTTAGGGGCTGCTGTTGGGTGGCACACTGGTGTTGTGAGCTATGTGACGCTTTGGTTGTATTTGGGGTGGTTTTTGTGTTTCAGCTTCTGAGGTCCTTGTTGCTTGGGCAGGTTAATATTAAGAGCCTCTACTTATGTAGGTTTTGTCTTGCTATGTGTGGGTTTTGTTGGTGTGGGTTTTGAAGGACTATGTGTTGTTTGAGGTGTTGTGTGGGTGTTGTGTGGGTGTTAAGCTTCTCCTCTAGACTGTCTAACACAATCTTGGCTGGAGAGAGCTTTGCTTCCAGTTTGGTTATATAAGCGCATCTCTCACAGGTTGTAGTGTTTGGTGGTAGGAGGAGAGGGTTGTCTGTGTACATGAGGCAATCACTGCATTGCCCCTGTATGACCAGATTCACAAGATGGACAGAAGAAATCACCAGAAGCTGACCCTTGGACATGCCTGGTCAGGTGCTTTCTTTGTGTAATACAAGAGGTGTTTTCCCTTACATTTTGGCAAGGTACTTGCTATTGTAGGTTGTCTAGTGCCTATGACTATTTTCTCCTTATTACCAAGGAGAGGTGAGTGCTTGTAGCAAATTAGGGCTTCCTAGTGCTTTTTAGCTAGTTTTAGAGCAAGTGCTAGTCACAGGTATACCGATTTTAGTGCTACTGTTGATAAATTAGATATTTCTAAGGGAAAAGTCGAAGAGCAGACATTATGGCACTGTGAATAGTTTAGCCCTGCGGTGCTGCGCAGTGTGAAAATGTGCATAAACATGCGTATTTGTGCCAGAAAGTTGAAAAAAATGTTGCAAAAAAATTGTTCTAACATTTTGTAAGGGATGTGGTATATGTATATAAATTGTTGTAATCCCTGCTACTAGTATATAGCCTGTGACAGAGTTCTGAACCACAGTGTCACCAATGATGCCCGTCAGGGCACACACCTGCCAGCATTGCTACTCCCTAATAGCAGTGTGAAGTGCTTGACCATACTTATCTGATATCTGTACTATTCCCCATTTTTAGGACACAGTTCTCACATGGCATTTCCAGTGATGACATAATAAATCATGTTGTTACTGTGTGTACATTATCAGTTAGAGGTACACTGTAGCCCAACATGCTGCATCAGGAAATGTGTTCACCTTAAAAAGATGTATTATTTTGCAGAAAGAAATATAGGTTTATACTTGTGCAGTTAAGAACTTATACTCAGTATCTTACTTTCTTGTATACTGCATTCAGTGTAAATGTTTTACCTAAAGAAGCTGTTAAGGATCACTTACAATATGAACCATTTTTACAGTAATGTGTCACACAGTAGGAACGCCGCAGGGGTTTATCTTACCTGCAGCAGGGGCATAGAACAATAAAACACTGACTGTAGCCTTACCTGCAGCAGGGGCATAGAACAATAAAACACTGACTGCAGCCTTACCTGCAGCAGGGGCATAGAACAATAAAACACTGACTGTAGCCTTACCTGCAGCAGGGGCATAGAACAATAAAACACTGACTGTAGCCTTACCTGCAGCAGGGGCATAGAACAATAAAACACTGACTGTAGCCTATGTAATCCGAGTTTGATTAACAGCTTGGGTACTTAATGATATAGGCTAGCAGGGTAAGTGTGTCTGCCATAGGACAAAAAGGATGGTCATTCCCACCTGGCTTGTGCCACTGCTGTAATGATAGGGCCTCAACTAGAGGGAGGAAACCTGCCATGATGAGAGGAGCCAGTGCCAGGAAGATGTAGACGTGGCTACCCAAGCAAGTGGCAATAGACCCTGTTGGTATATGCTGGGGTGCATGTATGCCCTTGTGGTGATGCTACTGTGGCCGTTGTGGTAATGCTGGTGCTCACATCAATATCAGTAGTGGGGTTAGGCCAATATCAAAAAGAACAAAAACATGTTTTCATTACCAGGATGCTAGAAAAAGCAAAAAAAAAAATACACCCTCACAGCTGCCTAGATGTTGGCTCCCCTACTGGACAGTGTAGTGTGTCTGATAATAGGGACACTTTATGGTCAGCAGATGTGGGAACAAAACCAATACAAAAAAATGAAAAGAAAACAGAAAAGTGGGACCATACCTTGCTTAAAAAATACCAAGATGGAGATAAGTTTTCCTCCTAAAGCCTTCTCTTACTTTGTTGCACTCACCCATTAACTTTAAAGAGTGCTTTCTCTTTTCACATATTTAAGACCACCTTGGATGTTTATGTGCGTAATAGAAAACCTAAACATCAGGTGATAGCATGTTGGCATTTAAACTTATGACTCACTAGAAAGCTGTAACTTCTCAGACAGAACTTATTTCTCTGACAGCTGTGTCTTTTTCCCTAAAATAAGGCATTAGACCACTCTGCATAAGTGCCACTGACCAAGGAGCAGGACATATCAGACAGCTGTAGGGTGTGTTAGAGTCATTCCAGCATACATAATTATAACTAATGAGAAAGCACAGCATCTGTCTGTCTGATGACACTACTACTCCGTAATAGTAGGAATAAGTGTGACATCATTAAGACCTAATAATGCCACTGATAAATGGCTGACAATATGTATACCATGCATGCTGCTGTCTCTTGCTTGACCATTACACTCTAGAAACATTCTGTCTGAATATAGTGTAATTGGTTCCAAATATTTCACTCTGTCCAGTTTGCTCATGACTATCTATCTAATGGGACTTTATATGTTTTATTAACTACTTGATCAACATGGGGTAGTGTAGGAGACCCCCTTCACTCTGCATTTAATACATCAAAATATAAGGATGGCAGACATCATAGTAATATTTTATCACTAATGAAGCTGCCTTTGAATGGTAAGTCACAGCAAAAACAGCTTAAATAAAATACTCATTGACCAAGTGACCAAATATGATTTTAACCCTCAACCACACTACTGATGAGGAGTGAGGATGTTTCTGTCATCTCTACTACTTCCTGTGGATTATATGAAGGCAGGCGGAGCTCTGACATTATTCCTCTCCATAATATTGACGTTGGTCAGAGGCGCATACATCATACCCTCAGTTCTACTTCTCATGTTTCATAACATGCAGTGACCAAATGCTATTCAAGGTTTATATCTGTTCTCAGACATTTTCACTTGTTTATCAAATATATACTTGTTATTTTGAAAATAAAGGTATTTTTCAAATCACAGGATAGTAGTATAGACTTCATCTACCAACAATTATAATGATTTTACTTATGAAATACTTTAAATATTTTATAATTATAAAAAGAACTTAAAGGATTCTCTGGTTGGTAGGTTATGTCATCTATTTAATATCTGAAAATGTCAGAAGAAATCACCAAAATTTGTCAGTGGACTCCGTATTGAAATGTTGGCACTCAAAATGCCGAGTGCCAACATGCCTAAAATAAAAAAAAATAAATAAATTTAAAAAAAGTCCAAAAACACAGGAGAAGAGCAAATGTTGAAAATACCCCCACAACCCCTGAACTTATATATACCAACTGTGAGATTGCCATACCTTAGAGAAAAGGAAATATTCTGAGAAATGGCATCTCGGACTTAACATATGTAAGTCAATCGTTTCGCCATTCAGTCTCTGTATTTCAGGACTCTCTCTAGGTCCCAACATCTCAAATGGTTACCATGTCAGTGTAAGAATATTTCCTTGCCTCTACAGTGTAGAGACACCAGAGTTGAATATATTAATTATCAGAGTACAGGGGTCATGGACTTCTACATCAAAGTGTGCAGGCTTTGCTCCCCCGAGAAAGGAAAAACACAGACACATGAACACATGATCAAGTGTCATTAGTGACAAACACACACACAAGCACATGCACATTTCCCGCACAAAGTCTATGCAAAGATTACGTGTTTGCTCGATGGTGCATGGAGATAGATCGGCAATGTGCAATGCAAATTAATGCTACGTGGCTCATCTAAACTAGGTTTCAGTGTTGCCAGCCAGAAAACTGTGGAAGCGTACACAAATATCAATTCTGTTTCAAGAAGAGCACATAACGTCCACGGATTTGCAAGAAATGCCATAATAATCTCCAGGGATCTACAGATAGCTGTCAGTCTGTTAGTGCAACACATCTGCACAAAGGCCAGCATAATGCGGGGACATTCAATCAGGAATATTTGATATAGATGTCGCATAGAAATGTGCTAGAATGAAACTCAAACAGCATAGAAATTACAACATCGAAGCTTTAGTTAATTGAATAACTAAAGCTCAATCTTGTAATATCGAAACCGGAAAATGTTGAACGGCCATTTCAACCCAGGGAAACACTTCCCTTGGCCACTTCAAAAAAAACTTTAGACCCAAAATCAAGTGGGGGGCTTTGCCCCCCACAACCCCAGATGTGGGGGGGGGCTGTGCCCCCACACCCCTCTAACTAAATATATCAACTCCGAGATCACTCCAAATTAGAGAAAAAGGCATAATCCACAAAACGGCCAAGGCAAGCACTTCCCTGGGTTGAATCAGCCATTCAACATTTTACGGTTTTGATATTACACGAGCAAGCTTTAGTTATTTGATTATCTAAACTTTGATCTTGTAATATAGACCCACTCAAAAATACCTCTCAATCTTTTATAGCAAGAAATCTGGATAAAATAATGAGGGGGACAAAGGCCCAGAAATAGGGGCAGATGTTTAATATTGCTCTTCCAAACTTAAGAAAGTTGTTAGAATAATAGGTTGTACAGTAGCTTGCACTTTCTGAAGAGCATGAAGTTTGAAACTCAATGTCTGTCATCAGTTTCTAACTTCAATCTGCAATGACATTTCACTGATTTGCCAGCAAACCAAAATTTTATGAGGGAAAGATCAAACATATGAGACAAAAATTGGACATTCTGCACAAATCAGGACAGTGGAGAGGTATGAACACAAATCTATGTAATATTGATTCATATCAGTCCTGGTATTATCCCAGTGATATGCCAGAAAGCCACAGATTTGATAAGGAACACATCTGGGCATCCTGGGGATTTCTGGAGAGTTGAGAGGTATGAATGTGAAGTATATGGTCCAAACACAGTACAGGACAGTGCACCTACAGTGCAGAGTATTGTGATATCCCATTCCTGGCATTGTGTACTGAAGCTGTGTAAAGGGACATAGGTTCATAGGTAGGAACTAGGCTATCATCCCAAGGGCCTAAGTAAGCCTAGCCAGCAAGGTTCCCTGGCTTACACCACCCAAGAAAGTTAATTTTCTGTACCCCTGTCAAGCAGAGCCACAGACGTGATCCCCACGGTGTATTTCCTATATGGGCTGCCATGTCAAATTAACACTTGAGGAAGTATGTGTATTGAAAAGGGACACACACTTGAATTGTAAGAATGAACACAGGGAAAGAGGACAGGTGAAACTACCTAATGTACAGCAGAGGAGGGCATGTCAATTGTAGATGGCTGTGGCAGCAACACCAATCACATATCTCTATGGTACAGTAGGGACTGCACAGTGAAAATGTGTATTATGTGACTGTCACACAAGGTGACATAACAATGGGGAGAATGTCTGTGTGAGATAAGCATCCTTATAGACAAACTGCAGAGGACATCTATCAGGGATCTGACATGTAATTGGGGTAGAGTACACATTGTGAAGCTATGCAAACTGATATTACTGAATATCAGTGCACTCTCAGCAGAGTTCTCCAGCAAGGTGGGCACAGCAAAAGGCTCATGGAAGTCATTAAAAGAACCAACCACAAGCAAGGACAATACCAGAATAATACCACCAGTAATCCCATGCCTCTGATGTAACATATGAGATTTAGAGTGATAAGATTTGGAGTGATGAGATGAGTCTGCAAACACACACACACACACACACACACACACACACACACACACACACACACACACACACACACACACACACACACACACACACACACACACACACACACACACACACACACACACACACACACACACACACACACACACACACTTGAAAAACTATTATGATACATCCACACTCTGAGGGTAACCACACACAGAGTCCTGGCACTGTAACATCTGATGCAGATGTTAGGAGGGACATTGCTATGCCTGTATGTGACAGTATGGGCACTACAAGCTAGTTGCCTTGCATGCATGACCCCACCACTGGACCAGTAATCAAGGAGCCTCAATCCTCACCACTGGCAACAGTGGGGGCCATACATTGGGAGGATGACAAGTGCACACACAGTAAAATGCAATTGCCCTTAAGAGCACATGGTGACCACAGTCAGTCTGGGGCTAGTTTCTCCCAGTTTCCCCAGATCCACAATAAGACTCCCCACTGGCAAAGCTATAGAGTTGAGATCCCAGGTGAGTAGCCAAGCCAAGACCTCCTGCACCCTCTCTGTCCATCCAGTGCTTCATGTCCTTGCCCAAGTAGCTGACACACACACACTCTGAGGTTTGAGTTATACTCACACACACACTTGGAAAGGCTGGCACAGGTGTACTAGTTATGCCCCCTTTTGCCCATACTATAAGGTAGTTATCACTGCTACCAGCCATGTCCTTATTAGCCACCTTTAAGCCTTTAACAAAGGGTGTCCAATCTTTCTTTGCAATGTTTCTGTTTTACAAATGGTAGTTTGACCAAGAGCAAGGCTATTAGGTGTGGCCCCCAGTGTCACCAAATAAATATGCAAGTACTTTCAGAACTTAAATATGTCTCACAAATATCAGCCACAATGAAAGGTTTAAATATATTTAGTAATAAATAATAAAAGAACAAGAAAAGAGTAAATAATTACAATTACATCAGAGTTCAAAATCACAGGAACTATTTAAAACAATATTACAGGACAGTCTCAAATAAATAAAGAAAACATCTAAGCAATACTTCACTATATTCCTGACTGAATCTAAGAGAATTACTATACCCTAGTTAAGTTACTTACAGAGCAAGCAGGCAGATGTGGTGAATGGATGTTCTTGTCAGGTGAAAGACAAAATACAAAATGCCCAGAATTTTTCTCTCAGAAAGTTCTTAAATTAATATCCCAAATTTTACTGCTGTATAGCTTACAGAATGACATTGTTTCTTGTCATCAGACTCTCTCCCAAATGAAACCCCCCACTGATGCAGCTGGTAGCATTCAGCATCTACCTGTGAAAATACATTGGCCTCAGATCTTTTGGCAAATGGTGGAAGTCATAAAATAATTTACACTCCTCCACATTTAAAAACAATAAAAAAACTTCTACTTCTAGACAGTATGTCTCCTGTTGCACTGAAACTGAAAGATAACATCTCTTTTTCTGGCCCAGCCATAAAATAATTCAATCTCAGCTATTCTTCTGAAGTTAACTTCATGTGTTGCAGTTTCCATTGTTAAAATATATACATCTAAACAGTTCATAGGTTCATAGGTTCATACTAGGCTATCTGCCCTAGGGCATTTATAAGCCTAGCCAGAGTGTGTTTGGCTTTCGCCACCCATTTTAAATGAATTTTGCTATGCCCTTTTTCGAGGTTAGTATACTGTGCCTCTATCTAACAGTGACACAGTAGTGATACCCGGGGTAAACCTACGATCTCCCATCCACTCATCAAGATTACTCTTGAAGAGAGTCAATGAGGGACTCTGTCTAACCTGGACTGGGATTTTATTCCAGAGTGAAGGGAGCCTCTGGGTTATGAATCTGTCCCTCCAGCATGTCCTATTTATTTCAGTGCTGAGGTTCAAGTCTCTCAAGCGCGTAGCTCAATAGGATTTGGATTTTCTGAGGTGCAGCATATCCATTAATTCCGGGTTGGACATGGCTTTATACGTCAGGCACAGATCGCCTCTGAGCAGGCGGTATGCCACTGAGTAGAGGTGGAGTTTCTTTAACCGGGCAGCATATGGGCATCTGTTTGAGCCCTTTGATCCTCTTGGTGAGGTACTTATGGGGTCTTGCCAGTTGCGGCAGGTGCCTGGTAAGGTACATCCCAAAAAGGGCATTGTACTCAATTATGGGCCTGATGTGGAATGAGTAAAGAGGCACGATGACCTCCCCTGATCTAGATGTGAATCCCTTCATGATTAGGTGGACTATATAAAATGTTTTTCTAACCACTTTGGCCACGTGGTTGTCAAATGAGAGATTGCTATCAACTTGGGTCCCCAGGTCCCTAATTACTTCTTCTGTACTTAATGGATTACCACCTATGTGGTAATTTGTGGGTACTTTGTTTTTGCCAAAGGGGATGACTATACAATTTTTGGCGTTTAGCTTGAGGCCATGACTCTGGCACCAGTTGTCTGTTTCTATGAGGCCCTTTTGGAGGATGCTTGTGTCAGCTGGAGAGTCGATTATGGGGCCCAGTTTGCAGTCATCTGTGAACTTGGTCAACCACAGTCCTTCTGTGTTGGCCTGTACCACCGAGAAATATATACCGAACAAGAGAGGTCCCAGGACTGAGCCTTGTGGGGCGCCACTTGTAACTGGTTTGGAGTCTGACATGGCTCCAGCAATTCTAACCATGTGGGTTCTGTCCTTGAGCCAATTTGCAACCCATCTAGTGGCATAGGGGTTTATATTTAAGCTGGTGAGCTTATCTATAATGCCTGAGTGGGGTATTGTATCGAAGGCTTTTGCGAGGTCCAGGTAGGGTGTGTGGACCACCTTCCCCTCGTCAATGGCCTTGGTGACTGTTTCAAAGAAATTGACCAGATTTAAGAGGCAGGATCTGCCCTTAGCAAAGCTGAACTGGGTAGGATCCGGTGTCTGTAGGTCCCCAATATCTTTATTTATGAGGTCCATGATGATCCTTTCCATAGCTTTGCAGACCAAGCTAGTCAGGCTTATGGGGCGATAGTTTCCAGGATCCGTTGAGGCACCACCTTTGTGGAGAGGGACCACTGTTGCTGTACGCCACTCTTTGGGTACATATCCTGTAGTAAGGCTGAGATTGAACAGTAGTTTTATGTTTGGGTTTAGCTCTTCTTGGAGTTCATGTAGGACGTAGCCTGGGACACCGTCTAGTCCCATTGATGCTGTGTTTTTTTGCTTTGGAGAGGGTGGCTCTTACCTAAGCATCTGAGATGTCAGGTGGGCAGCACTCTGCTGGGATAGATATTTGCCCTTTTGGTGAAGGGGGGAGAAGTTTGCGCTGAACCTGTCAGCTAGGATGTTGGCAATGTCTGTGGGTTCGATGTATTTCTTGTCATTTTTGGACTAATTCTGAGCATATCTGAGAATTCCCACCCAGGTTCCTAACATAACTAAAGAATGCCTTGTGATTATCCTTAGTGTCCTGGCCTTAGATGATTTTATGAGTGCCCATAGTTTTTTGCTAATACTGATCAGAGATGCCTTCCCTTTTTGGGATTTTGCTCTATCAATGTAGTAGCTTCCTCCTTCTATTGTATAGTTTGTTTATGGCTGGGGTCCACCAGACAGGACGTCTGCCTTTGGAGGATTGGGTCTTGGTTTTATTTGGGATTGCATGATCCATGAATTCCTGAAGGTGTTCATAGAATGCGTTTATAAAGGATTCTGCGGTCTTGGCTGTATTTTCCACAGGCTCGGGTGCTTTGAATGATTCCATCTCGGTTTTGAGAAGTGTGAAATTTGCTTTAGAGAAGTTTTTCACTGTGGTTTTCTGGGCACGGGGTGGGGTCGGGATGTGAATATCCAGTGAGATTAGTTTATGGTCTGATCTTACCAGTGAGGGATACACTTCTAGTCTGGAGCATAGAGTCCCCATGTTGGTGATGATCAGGTCCAGTATGTATTCCCGTCTTGTGGGATTGGTAACAAGTTGTTCCATAGCATTTGAGTTTATAAATTCTAGGAACCTTTGGGCTAGGGTGTTGGAGCTAGAGTAATGCTCCCAGTCTATGTTTGGGTAGTTGAAGTCGCCCAATATAATGGTGTTTGGAGAGACCTTCATATTTTCCAGTGTTCTCAGGAAGGCCGAGTGGGGTTCCTGGGTTTGGGAGGGTGGTCTGTAGCAGGCTATAAACTGGAAGGCAGTTTTACCCACTGTTAGTTGCACATGGATAGTCTCTGATGCTTCGTGCTGTGCCACCAACCTGGAGGTGTGGGTATCTTTGACGAATATTGATACTCCCCCTCTTTTGTGGTTTGGTCCAAGTTTTGGGGCCGAAAAGCATGGTATGAGGTATAACCTGGTAGTGCTGGGGTGCTCTTGGGAGCCTTGAACCAGGTTTCTGTGACTGCACAGATATCGATGTTCTCCATGCTAAGGAGAGTTTTGAGTGTGTGCATCTTGAGGTTTAGACTTCTGGCGTTGAGAAGCATTACTCTTAGTTTCTTATCCCTTGTGATACCTATGGAGGTGGGTTTGTCTTTTGAGCCTTGCCTAAAAAAGGCACTATGGTGGAAGCAAGAGCCTTTGCCAATATCCGAAAGCCTAGGGGTGACAGGTGCAAGCCGTCCCTAGCGAAGCATCGTGGCTTGTCGAGCATGTCATCCCAGGCTGACAGGCATTGGATCACCTTTGAATGACACCAATACTTAAGCCAATTGTTGAAATTGCTCATCTTGTCTTCATATTGTGGCATCATTCTTGGTGAGGGTAAGATGCTACTCAAGGTCAGGGTCATACCAGCCTGGGCTACATGCTCAGAGAGCTCCTCTATGTCTCTTTTCATGTAGTCCAGGGAGGTACGTCTCAGGTCATTCACACCAGCATGGACAATGACCGAGTCATATTTGTATTTGCCTTGGAGTGACCTGAGTGCTTGTGTTATGTGGCGGATCCTAGCGCCCAACAGGCAGCTCACCATGACCTTCTCCTTGTTCAGCCTAGTGAGCGGGACGTCAGTGTGCCTGATGATAGAGTCACCTATTACAAGTGTATCAGGTGTGTTGTTTAGCCTTAAGGGCTGTGACTGTTCGGCACACTGGCTTTGTGAGCTATGTGTTGCACGTGTTTTGTTTTGGGGTAGCGGTTGCTTGGGTGTCTGCTATGGAGGTCTCTGCTGCTTAGGCAGATTTTTATTTAGAGCCACAAGGTATGTTATTGTGTGTTTATGTGTTTGGTTTGCTGTTGTGGTAGGTCTATGTGAGACTGGAATTGTAGTGAGTGTGGTTTCCTTCTCCTCCTGACTGGTTACGCCAGTACTAAATTGAGAGAGCTTAGCCTCCAGTTTGGCTATATGGTTGCATCTCTCACATGTGTTGGAATTTGTTGGGAGGAGGAGAGGGTTGTCTGTGTACATGAGGCAGTTGTAACATTGCCTCAAGATTCCCAGATTCACCAGCTGGACCGGAGAGGAGACTGACAACTGACCTTTGGACATGCTAGAATAGTATTGGGAATTCCTTTATAATTGAAAAAAGGGCCAATGGGTAACAAGGTACTCAAGGGGAGTTTGTGAGGGTGTAGTGCTTTTAATTTTTAGTGCTGACTTATATAATTGCTTTAGTGAGCAAGTGCCAGGTAACTTAAATGCAATGTGTTACAGGTAACTTAAATGCAAAAATGACAAACAGTAACTTTCTTTCAAGTGAAACAAGGAAATAAGTACAGTAAGCAATGCAGATATCACTAGGGATCCACAGAAGCGCTGAAAAGCCGCGTTTTAGGTGGAATTAGCGTTTCAGGGAAATGACATGCAAACAAACAGCAAGCATACAAACAAAGCTAGATTCAGCAGGCCTGGATCTAGTCTATGCTACAGCAAACAAGGTGTACCAATTTCAGTAAGAAACAGTTCAAATATGCAGGCACTATAAGCCTTTAACTAGAAATTCCCAGCTCAGAAGGGGAGAGTCCAGCCTCTCCTCCCACAAGAGTGCAGACCATGAACCTTCTTAATGTAAAATAACTGGCCTGAAGCCCAAGTGGTTAAACCAGAACTAATACACTTTTAGAATAACAAACACTCAGACCTCAATCAGCAGTTCCCAACTTAGAAGGATGTAAGCTACCTGTCCTGCCACCACAGTGCAGGCCACAAACCTTCCTAATGTAAAACAACTGGTCTGAAGCCCAAGTGCTTAATCCAAAAGACTTAGAATGATAGCTACACTTTAATCAAGTTACTACCAAGCAGTAATAAATACAATTGAATATTTTAAAGAATGCCTGGATTAGTGCTCAAGTTATACAAACAAGGCTAGATTCAGCAGACCTGGATCTAGTCTATGCTACAACAAACAAGGTGTACCAATTTCAATAAGAAACAATTCAAATATGCAGGCACTATAAGCCTTTAACCAGAAATTCCCAGCTCAGAAGGGCATAGTCCAGCCTCTCCTCCCACAAGAGTGCAGACCACAAACCCTCTTAATGTAAAATAACTGGCCTGAAGCCCAAGTGCTTAAACCAGAATTAATACACTTTTAGAATAACAGACACTGAGCCCTCAATCAGCAGTTCCCAACTTAGAAGGATGTAAACTACCTGTTCTGCCACTACAGTGCAGACCACAAACCTTCTTAATGTAAAACAACTGGTTTGAAGCCCAAGTGCTTACACTAGTATATATACATTTCTGTTCAGTACTTTAGAAAATATCTATTCATCACACGTCTGTACAATATGACATACAGTTCTAATACATTTGTAACACAAGTATCTTACATGAAGCATGTTGACATTCACAAATGACACACAACCACTTACAAAATATCTCTTCAGCACGCGTCTGTACAATACGACATACAGATCTAATACAGCTGTAACACAAGCATCTTACATGAAGCATGTTGGCATTCACAAATGACACATAACCGTTTACAAAATTCCAGACAGCTGTGCAGGCAGTATCTCCCTTTTGTTACACTTCTATATAAATCATGTTAATATTCACAAATGACATATAATTTTCAAAACTCCATCTAGCTGGGCTGACACTATCTCCTTTTGTGACAGATACACATGCCATTAATGTTGTCAAACACCTATGTATGTAGTGTGTGCATGAGCAGAACAAGTAGCACATGTGCATCTAGTGTAACAACTTGATAGGTGTTCCGCACCATCTAACAGTCATGTGTATTCCATAGAAAGAATACCTAAGTATGGCCAATAAGCTGTGTGACAAAGGTGGTACACT
This sequence comes from Protopterus annectens, assembly GCF_019279795.1. Classification (NCBI taxonomy): domain Eukaryota; kingdom Metazoa; phylum Chordata; order Ceratodontiformes; family Protopteridae; genus Protopterus; species Protopterus annectens. The sequence continues at coordinate 56,294,517 of NC_056750.1, read as the reverse complement.
TCAGATACCCATCACTGGAACGTGTATAGGGAGGTACATGAAGAAGGGTGCATTGTACTCAGTTATTGGTGTGATGAAGGCTGAAAACCATGATGTTAGTATGCCCTCTGATGTGCATGTCATTCACATACCCAGCACTGGTGTTACAGTCAAGGGAGTAGTCAGCACTGTGACCACATGCTGGTGGATGTACAACTTACCATCTACCCCAGCACATGGGTCATATACCTATTGGTCTAATTATAAGGTGTGATGTCCACATTATACTTGGGTGGTGTGTTTGTTTCCTGAATTAACAAATCTCCCCATTGTGCCTTGTCAATGCAGGTGCTGTCATGCCTGTGGCAGCAGTGTTTGGTATGTGTTGCTTCTATCTGTATTATACTAATATTACAGCTGGAGTCAATAATGGCCCACATTCTGTCTTTCAGGCATCTGTGTGGACACAACATGTGTATATCATCTGCAATGCCCATCACTTAACTAATGGACAGGAAAGGACCTAGCAAATAGCCCTGATGTATGGACCTGATCACTGGACCTGAGATATATGTCACATCACACATTTCAACATAGTGAGTGTCATACACTGGTCTACCCATTTGGTGATATAGCTGTTTATGGCCACATATAACAGCGTTGATTGAATACCTCATTGTGGATTTGTGTCAAATCCATTGACCTGATCAAGTTCCACAAGATGATACTGTTGTCATCATGCATGCCCTCAATGATCTCTTTGAGGACATCTATTAGATGTAACAGACATGATGTACCACTAACAACTCATGCAGGTCTGTTACACAAATCCAGAATATGACTAGTGTACATGTAGAAGAGGTCCATGATGACATGTTGGTCTACCTCACAGTCGAGGAGAGTCAGGATGTCTCTATACATGCATGCATCAGATGATGTTCCCCCAACTCAGATGGATGCATGTTGATGCACTCTTGTATGGGAATGTAGCCCATGTGGAGGGTGTGTTGAAGTTTGTATTTCACTGTATCAGGAACCTGTATGTGCTAAGTCATAGCATATGTGATCTGTGAAGTTGTTACAGGCGATTGCTTCCTTGTGATAGGCCTGGATGAAGATAAGATTGTACATACTGCCTACCATGATCTGGCCTAGGGTTTTGACACAATCCCTCATGCAGGTATCATTGAGAAACCCTCCCTGCTGGGGATTAAGCCTTACATCAGTAGATGATTAACCAATTGGCTCACCAACAGAACACATACTGTGAAATGTGGTGAATCAGCCTGTACCAGTAGAGCTGTCACCATTGGCAAACCCCAGTGATCTGTGCTTGCCCCTTCACTGTTTGGACTCTATTTCTCAACAGTTCAGGCTAAAGTATATGACCTTTGGTTAACAAAGTTTGCTGATTCTTTCATATTGTGTACAATCGAGTCAACTAGTTAGGGACGCAGGTAGACGGTGGTCTCTCCTTCGATAACCACATCACCACAACAGTCAGGAAATCCTTCTATGTAGCACATCTCATCAGTAAGAGCTTTTCATCCAGAAAAAAGGAGGTCATTGTCCCACTGTACTCATCCCTCATTAGACCCATTATAGAGTACAATGCCCCATTTGGTATGTACCTCACAAGACATCTTCAACAACTGGAAAGGCCGCAGAAATACCTCACTAAAAGAATCACAGGCCTAAAGCTGATGCCCTATGCTAACCATCTAAAATATCTCCAGCTATACTCTGTGGCATATTGTCTACTCAGAGGTGATCTCTGCTTAAGATTCAAGGCCATGTCAAACCCTGAGCTGTTGGACATGCTCCACTTAAAGAAATCCCAGTCCTCAGAGCCCCATGCTCCAGGGATCTAAACCTTGTCATCTCAATGAACAAAACATGCTGGAGGGATAGGTTCCTGACCCATAGACTCCCCATAGTCTGGAATAGACTGCCTATACAAGCCAAGCAGAATGCCTCCTTGGCCCTCTTCAAAAGGAACCTTGACGATTGGATGGGAGATAGGAAATTGACCCCGGGGATCACATCAGTCACCCTACTAGACAGGGGTCCAGGGAAGTAAATACTGTGGGAAAAAATATCCAGGGAATTGTTATGGCTAGGCTTGTATAGGCCTTAGGGCATATAGCCTAGTACCAACCTATGAACCTATGAGCCAGTGATAATAACATAGTATAGAGCTTTTCTAACCTCAGTCTTTAATGACTTGTCAGTACTTTAGCAGGCAGATATGTTTTTGTGAAACCATACTAAAACTAGGGGGCACAACTGTGGACATTCTGAAACAGTCTATACAGCTGACAGCTATACTTGCTGTCCCGGCCCTCACATATATCCATCCTTATTTATTTGGCTGTGTACTGGTGTAGTGTCTCAATCACAGTCCCAAGTACACTGCCAGTTTCCCCATTATATTTACTTACAGTGTGTCAGTGTCAATCAGGATATGTTGGTGGAAACAGCTGTTGTAATTTAGAGCTTAGTGGCCTAATGGGCTAAAGCACTGTACTGTAGTTAATAAGAACCTGGTTTCAAGACATGGCAGGGGTTATTATTTTGCAGACGTGCCTAGCACTGTCAGAAACACATAAGATGATTAAGGTACTTTTAAGCTGTTTAAGCAGGTTTGTGCACCACGCCACATTTTTGTGGGACAAGTGCTCTTTTTTTTAAGGAGAGAGTGGAATGTTGGGGAAGGTACATAGGTACATGTGGGGAGGTAAGTTGGGTAGGAGAGGTTGCATCTGCAGACAGACAAGACACACCACCCCTGTATGCTGTCTTTAAGAAAAATCTTGACGAGTGGATGGGCAATAGGAAGTTCACCCCAGGGATCACTTCAGTGGCCTTGCTTGACAAGGGCACTGGGAACTAACTTTGGGCAGCATGATGCCAAGGAATCTTCTTGGGCTAGGCTTATATAAGGTCCAGGGCTGTTAGCCTAGTACACACCAATGAACCTATGAACCTATAGGAGGGACTAACACAGGCATATGCATGGGGACAAAGGCACACAATCTACAACCAAATGCTGAATTGTGTCTTTATGTTTTCCATCTGAAAAGTGGAATTCCATGTTAATCACAACATTGACAACAGTCTTGCTATGTTGACAGCCAGTGATATCAGTACTGGAACACATGTAGATAGCAATCAAAACTTTGACCGCCAAGTCTCCAAACTGATATTGAAAGCCTTTGTTGTGCACAACATCGGTCATGCCATCATATTTAGATCTCAGGATTGTATGGTAGCACTTTAGTCAAGCCTCATCAGAACAGTAATAGAGTATAATGTTCTCTTTTACATGTACCTCACTAGACACGTGCAGCAGCTGGAGAGACCACAGGGCTTTCTCAGCAAGAGAGCACAGGGCCTACAAACCATGCCATGATGTATGTGGATAGAGTTAAAGCCATGTAACTGTAATCTGTCTGGTATAGGATGAGGTGATGTCTTCCTGGCCTACAGGCCAGTGTTTGACCATGCCCTTGTGGGAGTACTACATATCCAAACATCTGATATATCTGATGACATCAGCAGTGTCTGTTAAATTGAATATGGTAATAACAGTGTAGAAAGCTCTCTGTAATGTCAAGCAAGAGCTCATATACACACCCTGTTGACTGCAGTGAGAATAGAAGCCTTACCTATCTAAGTAAACAGACTACAGAACTCAGTACTTTATGCAAGCACCATGGCACAAGTTTGAGTTTTACAAGACTGCAGGTGAACTTATAGCAGCTGACATCAGCAGGACATGTGGTTGACAAGATGTTGGGTGAGTTACATGAAATGGATGTGTAGGCATCTACAAGAATCAAAATACTGTCAGTCCATCCCATGGGAGCAGTAACTGTGGGATATATATTTTTGATCTTCTGTCTAGACACATTGATACACACACACACATATCCAGTTGACTGCAGAGAGAAGAGAACCCCTACCTAAGTACACAGACTACAGAGCTCACTACTGTACGCTAACATAAGGCAGAAGTCTGACTTTTATAAGAGTGCATGTGAACTTATAGTGAATGAGATCAGCAGGCCACATGGGAGACAAGCTTTTGGTATGCCAGCGTAGTCTCATAGCTTCATAGGTTAATAGGGGGGTACTAGCCTAATGGCCTTAGGGTGTTTAGAAGCCTAGTTGTGTAAAAACACAAGTACCCTTATTAGTTGGATGGTCATTTTTGGCAGAGCAACAATCTGAGCAGCACCAACTGGCCCTGTCCATGAGCTACACAGGTGTCACCCCAGAGGTGACTTTACAATCACCCAACCAGGAGTCAAGGTTGCATCGAACAGGGTCATTGAGGAGCACTGCTTCACACACAGTGGGAGGCTATTACAGAGGAGTGTGAATCATTTGGGGATATATCTGTCTCCCCAGCATGTTCTGTTGATATCACAGGCTAGACTGAGAACTGTGAAGCAAGTTATTCCTGTCCCATTTTATTTGTGGATGTCTAGCATTTCCAGAAAGGCAGGTTCTGAGACTGCTCTGTAGGGCAGGCATAGGTCACCTGTGAGCAGCCTGCAGGATAGTGAGTGCAGTGACAGGTCTTTCAGTCTTTCTGTGCATGTCATGTTTGGAGGCCCTTGAGCCTGCTAGGCACAAACCTGTGTTTTCTCCATTTGCAGCAGGTGTCTGTTGAGGTACAGACAGATGGGAGCATCGTACTCCATTATTGGTATGAAAAAGGTAGTGTACAGCAGAGGTATGACCACCTTGGTCTTGGACGTGATGTCCATATATATAATGTGTGTAATGCAAAATGTGTGTGTCTGCACTAAGGAGACATAGTGATAAAAGTGTAGATTGCTATCAACATGTGTTCCAAGTGTCACAACACTGTGTTTGAGCTTGGGGGGGTGTTATGTATATCATAATTAGCAGGGGTACTTCATTGCCAAAGAGAACAATGAGGCCTTGTATGCTTTAAGTGTCAGTTTGTGAGTTTGGCACCAATCATTTGTGTGTCAGTCCCTTTTGTAATATGTTACCATCATGGGGGACTCTATATTAGTGTGTCTTGTTACCACTCATCTGCAATATTGGTAAACCACAGGCCAGCTACTGTTGCTTGTGCTTCAGAGAAGTAGTTTCCAAACAGTTGAGGGCCCATCACAGATCCTTGTGGTATTCTAATGGTAAGTAGATAGTGGTGAAGGTGCAGTCTTCTACTTTGAAAGTGTGTGTTTTGTTGATGAGCCAGTTGCCTATCCCTCTACTACTGTATGGCTTAGTTCCCACATGGGAGATCTTCACTATGAGACATGAATGGGGACGGTGTCAAAGGCCTTGGATAACTCAACATCGGCAGTATGTCTTGTTATTCCTCATCCAGATCTTTGGGTTAGGATCCAAGAAGTCCACAAAGTTCAATAAGCAAGATCTGTCCTTGACAAAAACAAAATGCGTCAGGTGAAGTGTGTTGAAGGTCACCTATGTCCCTATGAATATGTTCCATACTGATTCCTTCCCTAGCCTTGCAGATAAGGCTTGTTCGGCTTATGGATCAATAGCTGCAGTTCTGCATGTTACTAGATTGATGTGCATTGCATAGCACGCAACATTTAATATTACATTTTGAAGTGTGGTTGACATATGTGTGTGGAAAATGTACTGAGACACCAGGGTTGCAGTGCTTGGGGGGGTGGCTACACATGGATGTACTGTAAATATGTGACATATTGTTAGATAAGGCCCTCAGTTTGTAATGTTTCCACACATAATTTCATGTCATACACAGGAGATGGAGAATAAATAGTATTAATATAGCTTAATATGTACATTTCCATAGCTCAACAAGCAGCGGATTTGAACAACAGTTAGCAAAGTGCATATGCATGTGAGATACACATTTGAGCATAGCTAAGCAGTGTGCAAATGCAAGTCATAATGCTAAAATCTGACAGTTTTGAGTCTATGAAATACACCTGCTGCTTAACTAACTCTGTGGCAGCATGTGTTAATGCATTGATACATTCATTTTGTTGGGCCAGTTCGTACTGGTTTCCAATACAGGTGTGTCTACTACTTTAAAATACTTTTCATTACAGAGTGATAATGCAGTGACATGAATTGTTTGTATGAGAATTGTTGCTGTGTGTTGGCATTGGCCCTTGGTGCATAATGTGCACCTCTGCACAAACACAAAGCCTAAAAATTGAAGGGATCCATTGCTTTTCTAGCAACCTATGTGTGTTGTGTCTGATTTTATTTTTTGACCAGATTAAAGGTGTTCAAATGGGGTAGATAGGAAACCAGGGGGAAGAACAAAGGGAAAGCAGGACAGAAATGTGAAGGAAGGAGGTAGGAAAGAACCAAAGCTATCCATTTCTTTTAAACCCAACATATGTGTAAAATATTAACTGAATTTGGACTGTCAAGTTGCAGAGAGAGGGGTGACCACAACACAATCATGTTGTACAGCCAACTGGACTGAATCAAGTGTGTCAAGAAGATATGTATATGAAATGGATAGCTATGTATTGGACGATTTTTTTTTTTTTTGGTGGGACAGGTGCCCATTTATTTTTTATTTGAGAGATGAATGTTGGTAAAGGCACATAGGTATGTCTGGGTCAGGTAAGTTGGGTAGGTGAAGAAGCAATTGTAAACAGATAAGACAAACAAGACAAGAGACAGGGACGGTGATGTACACAAAAGTTTGAGGGACACCATGACTGGGGTGTGGGTGGTGACATCCAGAGCCTATGGACATCAATCTGGGTGACAGTGAGTATTGAGTCCTCACCCACTTGACTGTCATCACTGTCATCTCACTCTGTCAGTGGCTGGAGTGCATGACGTCTCCTTCTCCTCTTAATACCATGCAAAATGAGGGAGAGCAGTTTCTCCAGCCAGCTTAGGCATGCACCAACAGTGCAGCTCACAATTCTACATGCCATCCCTGGCAATGCGGTGTAGGGGAGAAAATCACCACAACTGCTCCCAGAGGGTACCACTGAACTGCATTATATTTACAGGAATTCAGTACACATTATACCTACAGGCATACATCTGATAATAAATGTGATAATGCATAGTTAGATAAATAAATAAATAAATAAATAAATAAATAAATAAATAACTGGCACAATAATAGTGTCTCATCCCTCATACATACAATGTATGTTTCTACATGGGGTAAGACTGACTGGATATCTTTTGTGTTTTATCTGGGAACAGTTATTTCATAGTTATGTGATACTTATGTGTATTATCCTTCTGTTGTTTTTTAGGACACCTAGGAGTATCCCACCCAAGCATGTCAATCCTGGGTGACCCCACTTCACCGATGCTGTGATCCAGATGATAGTGGATTCCTTTAGGCAGCACACATACATACATGCATACATACATACATGCATACATACATACATACATACATACATACACACATACGTACATACATACATATGCATACATACATACATACATACATGCATACATACATACATACATACATACATACATACATACATACATACATGCATACATACATACATACATACATACACACACATACATACATACATACATACACACACACACACACACATACATACATACATACAAATGTTTCAAGCACAGGCATTAATGCCCTTCTAGCTTGCCAATATACCAAAACACTTGTGCCCATAATAAGTTTCTAGGATGTTCTTAAAAATATCTAAACTAGTACTTGCTTTAATGGAATGCATAGTCTGTTCCAAGCATCAGCTACTCTGTCAGAAAACCAATTAGTGCACTTCTCATTCCTATAAAATATGTTTTAACTTCTCCAAATCGTTTGGGTTTCCTAATACCATGACAGGAATGGACCCCATTCCTAAGTCATGCTTGTTTTCTTATAGGGTTTCCATATTGTTATTTCATACTTAAGTGTGGGTCTAATGTAACTAACAAACAATGACTTCATCATTTTTGATTTCCTAGACTTTATAAATCCTTTTATACAACCTATAGTTCTATAACTATTGTGACACCCATGCGCTGGCTCAGCAATCTAGGAGCTTCAATCCTCACCACTAACACCAGTGAGGGGCATCTTATATAGGAGGAAAGGATAACAAATATACACAGTAAAGTGCAATTTCCCTTAAGAGCACACAGAGATCACAGTCAGTCTGGGGCTGGTCATTCCCTCGCTCTCCAGGTCCCCAATAAGACTCCCCACTGACACAGCTATAGGGTCCAGATCTCAGCCTAGTGAGCAAGCTAAAACCTCCAGCACCCTCTCTGTCCAACCAATGCTTTGTGTCCCTGTCCAAGAAGCTCACACACACACACACACACACACACACACACACCCTACTGTCCATAAAAATGCCCTCACCTGCTTTTTAGTAACAGGTGCAGGCCATGCCTGAATGGCTTCCACTTTGACAGGTTCTGGCTTTATCTTACAACTCCCCACTCTATATCCTAGATAGGTGACCTCTGCCATACCCACCTGACATTTGCTTGGCTTAATGGTCAACCCTGCCCTCTGTAGTCTGCCCAGCACCTCCCTGACATGCTGAAGGTGCTCTGGCCAGGAATGGCTGTAGATGGCAATATCCAGGTAAGCAAGGGCAAACCCCCCTACTAGGATATGATCTACCAGCCTCTGGAAAGTCGCTGTGGCATTCTTCATCCTAAAGGGCATCTTGGTGAACTCATACAAGCAAAAAGGAGTCACAAAGGCTGACTTCTCTTTAGCACTTGAAGTCAAGGGCGCCTGCCAGTAACCCTTGGTAAGATCAATAGTTGTAAGATACTTAGCCCTACCCAGCTGCTCTAGGGTCTCATCTCTACTAGGCATGGAGTGAGTATCTGACTCTGTGTGACTATTTCGTTTCCTGTAGTCCACACAGAATCTGGTGCTGCCATCCATCCTTGGCGCCAGCACCACTGGGGAGGCCCAGGGACTGTTGGACTCTTGAATCACTCCTAGTTCCAACATCTCCTGTACCTCCTCCTTCAGAGTCTGTTTGACACTCTCAGGCACTCTATAAGGGGCCTGCCTAATAGGCCTTTGGGGCCCTATATCCACCTGGTGCTGCTCCAGGTGGGTGCACCCTGGTTTCCCAGTGAACATGTCCCCAAATTCCTGCAACACTGCTCGGATTTCTCAAACTTAGGTAGGAGATAGCTGTTGGGACATTGCTACCCCTTCCACTGAGGTGTCAGCCCAAGTCTCACTGAGGAGATCAGTCCCCAGATCTCTCTCAGACTTCTCCTGTAATTCACTGCAAATGCTCAGCACAAGGTGCACACTATCATGGTAAGTTTTCATCATGTTAACATGGTACAATTTGTGCCCCAGCCTTCTGCCTAGCAGTTCCACAATGTAACTAACATCACTTACTTTTCTTACCACCTTGTATGATCCCTCCCATGCTGCTTGCAGCTTGTTGTGTCTGACAGGAATGAGAACCGTTACCTGCTGCCCCACACCATACTCTCTAGCTTGAGCATTCCTGTCATACCAGACCTTTATCTGCTGTTGGGCTTCTGCCAGGTTCTCCTGGGCCAAGCCATGAGCTCCCTGAGCCTTGTCCTGAGGTTTAGGATGTATGCCACAACATACTCCTTGTGAGACTCACACTCACCTTCCCACTCATCTCAAATTAAATCTAGAAGTCCCCTCACCCTATGCCCATACAGCAACACAAAGGGTGAAAAACCAGCGGATTCCTGGGGAACCTCTCTGTACACAAACAACAGATGAGGCAAATATTTGTCCCACTCCCTCTTAAACTGATCTGCAAATGCCCATAGCATGAACTTGATTGTAGAGTTTACCCTCTCTACAAGATCATTAGTCTGGGCATGGACTTGAGTGAAGAGTTTAACCTCTCAACAAGACCATTAGTCTGGGGATGATGGGGGGGTTGTCTTCATATGCTTCACCCCACAGGACTTCCACAGACAAGCCAGCAGGTCTGACATGAAATTGGCACCTCTGTCAGTCTGTATTTCTTTTGGGAAATCTACCCTGCTGAAAATCTGTAACAAAGCATTTGCCACCTTCTCTGCCTCAATGGAGGAAAAAGCCACCACCTCAGGGTATCGTGTAGCATAATCCACTACCACTAGGATATACTTTTTCCCTGTGGAACTTGGGGTACTCAGAGGACCCACAATATCCATAGCTACCCTCTGAAATGGCTCTTCAATCACAGGCTTAGGCATCAAAGGAGCTCTCATCTTGTCTCCTGCCTTGCCTACCTTTTGGCACTGCTAACAGGTCCTGCAGCACCCTGTTACATTTCTGGAAATTCCAGTCCAATAGAAGGTTTGCATAATATGCCTCTTTGTACGTTTTATGCCCGTATGATCTGCAAAGGGAATATCATGGGCTATGGCTAGAAGCACCAGATGGTAGGCTCTAGGCACTACCAACTACTGTACTCTCTTAACTTCTAGCCCTCCCTCAGGGGTCCACTCTCTGTATAGTAACCCTTTGTCCCAGTATACAGATTCCCCCTTTCCTTGAGAATCAGGTGCCTCCCTAGCTACCTGCCTCAGGCCTTGCAATGTAGGGTCTGAGAGCTGAGCCTGTCTCAACTCTCTCCTTGTAACCCTTCATAGCTCCCCTTCCACAGGAAGTCTGGCATCCTCTGACAGTGGTGCCTCACTGTCAGCCTGGATCTACTACTCACCTCTACCTTTGCAGTCACTCTGTCCAAAGGACCGTCAGTACCCCCAAGCAGTTGTGGCTCACCTTCAGTCTCACTGCTGCAGGGTAGCTCCCTCCCTGAAGTAACCATCTCAACAGTCCTGTCTGCAAGTATGCAGTCAGTCTGGGTCTCTCCCAGGCTACCAGACTTACCCACTTGTCTCCAAGCCTGACTGCATGTAACTGCACAAGCACAGGGTACTGCACTATCAAAATAGTTCCCTATCAGGACATCTGCAGGTATATCCTCAAACACACCTACTTGCTGGCTTCCTTTTCCACCCTCCCAATCAAGGTGAACCCTAGCCAAAGGTATTTGGAATGGGATCCCTCCTAAAGTCCTGACTGGAGTAGACTGTCCAGGCAAGTAGTGCTCCTCTGTAACCATTGCAGGCTTTACAATGGTTATATCAGAGGCTGTGTCTCTCTTGGCATTGGCCTCTTTGCCATTCACTACAATAGGATATACCAGTCTGGTGGTAGTTTGGTACCCTTGTTGTTTCAAAAAAACCTACTATTGACATTTTGTCTTTCCCACTTATTGGCCCCCTCACCTTTTGTTCCCCACCTTGCCTCAGTGGACACCTGTATGCCACATGGCCCCACTGGTTGCATTCAAAACATTTAACCCTAGCTCCTGGATGTGTACCTGGACTAGTGGCTTCCCCTGCTACTGGAAGATTCTGTTGGGGCAGTCTGTACTTCCCACCCTGGATTCCTTTAGACCCATGAGCAGTACTTGGGGTCCCTTTCCTGTGCAGGCCTGCCCTGCTTGCCAGGTATAGGTCTCCCTTCTTCTCCAACTCATCTGAAGTAGCACATTGTCTATTGGCTAACCAGATCATCATGCCCTCAGGCAAAGTGCTAAGGGCTTGTTCCCCTCACCAAAAGGTCTGCCAGCCCTCCAGAAGTGGTGACCTGACATCCACTCACCTACCTATGGAAATAAGTGCCCAGTTCAGCAACATATTCACACCGACTTTCATCTGCCTTGCATCTATGCTCCAAAACTTTTCCTATATGTTTCAGGTGTTAGCTTAAACGATTCTAACAAGTGATTTTTAACAGCAGTATAATCAAAACATGCAGTGTCAGACATTTTTGACAAAACAGTTACAGCTTTACCATGGATTAAGGAGGTCAGGAACTGTACCCAGAGCCTTTGATCAACACCATACTGTTTGCATACCATCTCAAACATATGAATGAAACTATCAAAAGTTTCCCTGTTGTTAAACTGCGGAAGAAATTTACTGACCACTTGTGCTTCTGGGGTCCAGTTACTCCCTTCCCCATCACCTCCATGACTCTGGCAAAGAGTCAGCATCTCCTTTTATGCTGCCTCTGCATCTCCTTTTCCGCAGCTTCCAAGTGTAGCAGTTTCTCATTTTCCTCAGCCTGCAAACGTCGCAGTTTCTCATTGTCCTCACTCTCTAGATGCCTCAGTCTCTCAGTAGCTTCTATTTCCACACGCCTGGCCTCCAACTCAAGTCTCTTTAGCTCCAGATGGATTTTTAAGTCCTCTGCAGAAATGTTGAGCTATCCATTCTCCGAGGGTATTATATCTCCACTGCCAGTCTGATTGTCCTCCGGGTTGCTGTTTTCTGATGCAGCTGTAACCAAGGATGCAATCAGGTCTGCCTTAGTCAGGGTTCCATGCAGCAGTCCCCTAGCCTGGCACATCTCCGCTAGCTGGTTCCTTGTCAGCTTTCCATACTCCTCTGCTGACATACTGCCTGCTTATCCTGACTAACTAAGCTAACAAAAGAAATAAAGCAATTGTGATCTGAACTCTGAGTATTCACTGCGTGCCTGATTTAGAGTACAAAACACCTTCAGAGCTTACTGTACACCAGCTAAAGGAATTCACTCTACCCACACCACTACAAGTCAATTCGTATTTGTCAACCAATTAATATATGGTGTGGATATCCCACCACTGCCAAGCAATTAATATGTGATGCCCATGCCCTGGCCCAGCAATCAAGGAGCCACAATCCTCACCACTAACACCAATGAGTGGCATTTCATATGGGAGGAAAATATAACAAATACACACAGTAAAGTGCAGTTTCCCTTAAGAGCACAAAGAGATCACAGTCAGTCTGGGGCTGGATGCTCCCTCACTTTTCAGGTCCCCAATAAGATTCCCCACTGGCACAGTTATAGGTTCCAGATCTCAGCTTAGTGGGCAAGCTAAAACCTCCAACACCCTCTCTGTCCAACCAGTGCTTCATGTCCCTGCCCAAGTAGTGGACACAAACACACACACACACACACACACACACACACACACACACACACACACACACACACACACACACACACACACACACACTTTTATATAACCACACAGACACTCCTGGAGAAGGCTGGCACAGGTTCTCCAGCCATGCCCCATTTACCCAAACTATATGGTAGTACTAAAGGCACTTAAATAGATGTCCAATTATTACTGTGCAATATTATTATCCAATTGGTAGTATAGCCCAGGGCTAAATCTATTAGAGTTGCTTTGTACAATTTTACCAAAGGCATGCAAGTACTCTGAAGATCTTAAATTATCTCTACAAAACAGTCACAGTTGAAAGGGTTTAAAAAATATTTAATAACAAATAGTCAAAACACAAGACAATACTTTTTACTACACAGTGCTAGTCAAGAGTTCAGAGATCACAGAGAAATACTTAAAATAATTCAGTAGTACAGTTCTGACATCACAGAAAAACACTTAGTCTACTCTTTCTAGTTTCTAGCTATTTCTAAGAGAAAACACAAATCTAAGATAAACTTACATATAGAGCAAAGGCTGAGTTGGATGGTCAAGACAAAAATGCTTAATGCTCTCTGATTCTCTCTGTTTTTAAAATCACATTCCTGGTTCACATTACATCACTCTTCACACTTCCCTGGGTTCTCAGGCTAACAGAAATTACATTCATATTCTTCACCTCTGGACAGAAACCAGAGCAACAAAGGACATTTATGCATGCAAATTCTGGCCATTAACTCTGGCCTTAAAACAATAGCAAGAATTATTTCATCTAGACTGGACGGAGCCGTGTTTAGATCAAAGGGTTACAACATGCTTTACTTGTTCAGTAGAGGGCACTGTTGTTACATTTTTTCAGTTCCACATGTAACACTATTTTTACTATTTAAGACACAAGCCTGTGGTTTACATTATATATATATATATATATATATATATATATATATGTGTATATATAATTTTTCATTTTTATATATTTATATTATATTCCTTTTTTTTTCAATATTGGGAATGCCGCACTCCTGAGGTATCGTTCTTTAGATGAGATATTAAACTGGGCACCCTACTGAAATGTCAGGATTCACAATGCCAAGTATATAATATACATGAGAAAGATGAATCTCCGACATTGATGCTATCCTTTTAACTTGTTTTTTTTTTTTTTTTGCAAGAGGGCTACTCTCCCTGTACCCCCACCCCTCCAAACATGGAATATATACCAAGTCAAAGACTGTCATATGTAGCATTCAGTGTCCACATTCCAGGACATAGCATTGTGAGTCCCAGCATTTCAAATGGCTACCTTTAAACAGACATCCATTCTGCATAAACTTGTCCTAATTCAGATAGCTGTGACAAATCTCATGGCACTTGATGAACAGGGGTATGTTATTACAGAGTTATCATAATAGTACAAATACATGCAATTGCAAAACTGCAGGGGATATTAGAGATAACTATGTATTCATATGACAGTGGAGAAAGGCATTTATTCAAACAAAAAAAAAACAACCTACACAGCAGGCATGAATAAAACAAACACAAAAAAATAGCACAAAAGACACACAATCACACACACAAATATGGAAGCAAACATAATGGTTCATAGGTTGGTACTAGGCTATTAGCCCTAGGGCCTATACAAGCCTAGCCATAACAATTCCCTGGCTATTTCTTCCCACACTATTTACTTCCCTGGACCCCTGTCTAGCAGGGCGACTGACGTGATCCCAGGGTGAATTTCTTTTTTCCCATCCAATCATCAAGGTTCCTTTTGATGAGGGCCAAAGAGGCACTCTGCATGACATGTATGGGCAGTCTATTTCTGAGTTTGGGGAGTCTCTGGGTCAGGAACCTATCCTACCAGCATTTTTTGCTTATTGTGATGATGACAAGGTTTAGATCCCTGGAGTGTGTAACTCTGAGGGACTGGGATTTCTTTAAGTGTCCAACAGCTCTGGGTTTGACATGGCCTTGTATGTTAAGCAGAGATTGCCTCTGAGTAAACGATATGCAACAGAGTATAGCTGGAGTTTTTTAAGGTGGTCAGCGTAGGGCATCTGCTTTAGGCCTGTGATTCTTTTAGTAAGGTATTTCTGCGGCCTTTCCAGTTGTTGCAGATGTCTTGAGAGGTACATACCAAATGGGGGCATTGTATTCTATAATGAGTCTAATGAGGGATGAGTACAGTGGGACAATGACTTCCTTTTTTCTGGATGAAAAGTCCTTAGTAATGAGGTGTGTCACATAGAAGGATTTCCTGACTGTTGTGGCGATGTTGTTATTGAAAGTGAGACCACTATCCACCTGTGTCCTTAAGTCTCTTATCACACTTTCAGTGTTTAGTGTACTGCCACTATATGGAAATTCACAGGTAAATGTTTTTTCCCAAAGGGGATAACTATACATTTCTTGGCATTGAGATTGAGCCCATGGCTCTGGCACCAAGCATCTGTTTCTGTATGGCCCTTTTGTAGAGTATCCACATCATTTGGGGATTCAATAATGGCTCCCAGTTTGCAGTCATCTGCAAACTTTTGTTAGCCAGAGTCCCTTAGTGTTGGGCTGTACTTCAGAGAGGTAGATGCCAAACAAGAGCGGTCCCAGGACTGAATCCTGAGGTACTCCACTTGTCACTTGTCTGGAGCTGAATTTGGAGTTGGCTACTTTTACAGTGTGGGCTCTGTCAGTAAGCCAGTTGGCAGCCCATCCAGTGACATAGGGATTAATGCCCAGCTTAGTATATTATTTAAAGAACATTAAGTAAGCAAATCTGTAGTTCATAAACAAGCTTATACCACACCTACTGGAATGTTAAGTAAATAGCACATTAAATAGGCAAAGAGATTACATGCTGAAGGCTGCACAGAAACAAACAGCATACACAAAGTTACCAGCAGAAGGAGTACTACAAAGGGTTGGTTCAAACATTGTAAAAACAATCCTTATGAATTTCAGGACTCATACCATGAAAATTGGATGTTTTTTCTTTTGTTCTGTGTATCAAGTTCCAAGCTGCAGAATCTAATGGGCGGCACAGTGGTGCAGCGGTTAATGTTGTCGCCTCACAGCAAGAGGTTCTCCGGTTCGATTCTCGGCTGGGGTGCCTTCTGTGTGGAGTTTGCATGTTCTCCCTGTGTTCGCGTGGGTTTCCTCCGGGTACTCCGGTTTCCTCCCACATTCCAAAGACATGCATCTGAAGCGTTTCTCCCCAGGCCTCCGATGAAAACAGGCTCTGTGGAAACTAGTCGGACATTCTCGGTCAAGAAATATTAAATAAATAAAAAAATAAAAATAATCCAAGAGGGTGTCTTCTCACACAAAGCCTTGATAAAATGGTAGCTTCAATAGTGTAAGGGCTTCAACACAGGAAGATCGAAGAGATAAGCAGCAGACTACAGTAAAACAACCTGAGGTACTGGCAGGTCAGCCATAACTGTCCCTTTTTTTAATTTCTCGAAGTCTTTTGGGTTTCTAATATCACAACAGGAATGGACCCCATTCCTAAGTCAAAGTACAATTAAAGTTCATGAAATTAGTATTGTTTCAATCTTTCATTTCAGCCAAAAGTGCTCTTCGCAGCACCCACAATGTGCCCATTAATGACTCCTGCAATTTGTATGGGGTTACATGGATTGGTAACTTATCTAAATATAATTGTAGATTCTTTTTTATAAGACCCATTGCTCCTACTACTATTGGAACTGTCTGGATATCTTTCCTCCACATTGCTCTCATTTCTGCCTGGAAATCCAGATATTTTATGACTTTGTGTCTCTCTGTACGCAAGACACTGGGTGTGGCAATTTCAATGATCAATGCTACTTTTGTCTTCTTTTCATGGACCACTATGTCTAGGTTTCTTGCATCTACCTTTTGAACTGTTGGTAATGGATGATCCTATGTGATGTAGACTACATCATTTTCTATAATACTTTGTGGTTCATGTTTCCAGTGTTTTTCAGCCACTTCAATGCCATAATGTTTGCACAATCCCCAGTGCAACAGTCTTGTCATATTATTATGCCTTTCAGTATACAGTCCTTCTGCCATTAGTATGTCACAACCAGCAACGAGGTGTGTGACTGTTTCCAATTCGGTTTTACAAAACTTACATTTGTTTGTTTCTCTCACATGTCCAATGGACTTTCTAAACCAACATGTACATAGTCCACTATCTTGGGATGCCAATATTAGCCTTTCATCTCTTGGTTTGAATTCACCTCTCCTTAACCATTCCTGCATTCATTCCTGATTAACATGAGGTTCTTCCGTAGGTTTTCTATACTTGCAACTATATTTATGCTTTTTTCACATTTCTTGCCTTCTCATCTGGTCCTTCACCTTATATTCTTTCTTTTGTTTTTTGGCACATTCACTTGCTGCCTGTTTTTTATCCACTTCTGGTTTGATTTCCACTCCTGCTTGATGCCGATATGCTTCTGCTAAATTAAGCAGAGAAGTCATCTTAAGTTTATTCTCCTCATGTTTCAAAACTTTCACTATGTTTGGGTCTTGTGAGGTCAGCAGATATGTGTGGAGACCAATGATTGCAGATCTATACATATAATCATTTTCAAGGAGGCCCATCCCTCCTTCAGAACGGGGAACATATAATCTTGGTATGCACTGATTTTTATAAATCATTTGGTGAGCAAGAAACAACCTTCTTGTTCTCCTGTCTAATCTATCCAACACATTTTGGGGACAGTCAATCACTCCAAAACTATAAGTTAGGACAGGAAGAACAAATTCGTTTATAGCTTGGATTTTGTTCCTAGATGTCAGTGCTGTTTTCAAGAGTCTTCTAAAATATTCCCTAGTGTGTGTGCTGAGATGCATACTCAGAGTTCAGCATACAGTCAGCTTTGGTAAAGGCACGTCATTTGCTCTGAGAGGGATGCAGACACACAAGGTATTGCTCCCCCTGAGTAAGGCCTCACATGTAGTATGTAATCTTTGTAATGGATTCTAATATGGGCGAAATGTCCAAAACATATATAACTCACCTCCCCCACCAAGAGAGATGAGCAGGCACTGCCTTGACACATATCTCTCCTTCATCATTTGCTCTAGTATGACCTAAGCTGCTAACCAAAACATTGTTACCTGATCCAAAGCTGTGGCTTTATCCTTTTCTCCAACAGATATGGCTGTGGCTGACATATATCTATCTGTCTTTGCTTTGACTGTGCAATCACCTGAGTCACTTTCCAGAAGCTGGTAAAGTGCCTCTGATGCCCTGTTCTTTGCTATTGCAACTTCTCTCTTATACTCTTTGTTAGCCAACCAGTACACCTTCTTAGCCTGGTCTGTCTTTTCTATGTAGAAACAACAAATGGTGTTACTGCCAAAATTCAGCAAGACAACGATACCAGATATCAGTTTAAGTATAGGCCGATATCGGGACGTGGCACTGAGATAATTAATGATGGCTTATGTGCAGTTGATGGAACCTTGAGATATTTGACAACGTATAACTTGAACACACGGAATGTATGTAGTATAGTAGAGAAGAATTGGCCAATTTTATTGGCTATGCCTGAGATAAAATCTATTATAGGTGATAAACCTAGGTTTGCTTATAGGAGCTCTGAAGCTCTGAAGCAGAAATTATGTTATAAAGATTTTCACATTAACACTAACGGAAAAAACAAAGCAGTAGGGATAGTTAAATGTTATAACTGCTCTTCTTGTAATGATTTATATGAAGGAGATTCTGTATTTCAGCATCCCATAAGTGGAGAAGTTTTTGCTTTAAGAACATTAACTGCATGTAATGAGGAAAAGATAGTATATTTAGCTGCATGTACGTTGTGTACATCCTTTTATGTGGGCAAAACAATTAGAAAGTTAAGAGAAAGAATAGTGGAACATAAATCTGAAGTAAGGAGAAAGGTATTAACAAATGCTTTGAGTAAACATGCCGTAGATAAAGGTGAAAGGCATGTTTTTAAGTTTAGGGTGTTGAGCAAAGTGGAAGTGAGTATAAGGAAAGGTGGTATCAATAATTCTTTGGAGTTGAAAGAATTAGAGTGGATCATTAGGCTCCAGGTGGACGTAGCCCCTGGTTTAAATAATGCAGTCAGCTTGAAGCCAGTATTGGTTAAGAGGCAGAGAGAGAGGCTTTAGTAAATGTATTACATAGTATTCGTGCTTGATGGAGTTTATTATAGATTTGTGGTTTTGTGTGTATATATTTGTATGTGTGTGAATATGTTTGTATACTTGTATATTGTTTTATATAAGTCGTGTAATTTTTATTTCTTTGGTTTAAATGGAAGATTTTTTATTTCTTTGGTTTAAATGGAAGAATTTTTCTGTTTAAATGGAAGAATTTTATGCATAATACGAATTTCTTTACCTCTAAGTAGGTATTTTTCACTTTCTAGTAGGTATTATTTGTTATTTTTACATATATAATTGTTATTTTCACATATATATATATATATATATATATATATATATATATATATATATATATATATATATATATATATATATATATATATATATATATATATATATATATATATATATATATATATATATATATATATATATATATATATATATATATATATATATATTTTTATATAGTATTTTATGAGTGTTGTATTACTTTTAGGCTTGATTGTTAATTAGGATGTGGGATGGGCTGAATCATGTGATTTTATGTTCTCCTATTTAAATGTTGATTTATTGCATTGATTTATACTGATGAAGGGTGTAGACCCGAAAGCTTTATCTAATAAAGTTCTTGGTGTGGTATCGTTGTCTGTCTTTTCTATGTCCCATTTCTTCCTGCACTCTTTCTTTCTTTTGATGACTTCCTGAACTTCTGCATTCCACCACCTGCTTTCCTTATGCACCTTATTTCCATACCTGCTGTTTTGAGGTGCTGCCATTCTTCTTCAACTCCACCTATTTTCTCTTCTTCTTGAGGTGATAGAGCCCTAGTCCCTTGAGCTGTTGTGCTTTCTCTCCAAGTCAACTTTCAGGTCTTCAGCCTGGTGTCTGTTGACCTTAGAGAGCTGTCTCTGACCACTGATTGCAGCTGTTTGCAGCCACCACTAGCCTATGGTTTCTCCTGCTAGTCTGGTTGATATGGGCATCTTGAGACAGTCTAGCAACTGCCTTGTGTACACAGACAACCCTCTACTACTACAACCTAGGAACACAATATGTGAGAGATGCAATCACATTAAGAACCTAGAATCCTTGCTGTCTCACTCACATGCCAGTACATCTGGCACTGAGAAGGTTGTCTGCACAAACACTACGAACACCACACATCTAACACCACCCTCATATGGGCAACACACTCCTACACATGCGGGGGTTCTCCAACAAAAACATACCTAAACAAATGAGACCTCCGAAGCAAAAACACACATGCACATCACAACCCACAGCACCAAGCATCACACATAGTACACATGTCTGTGTCTCACAGCTTCTAAGGCCCAACCATAAACCCAACATACTACTCATAGGAGACTGTATCATGAGATACACAGATGTGGTCCTCACCAGGCTAGACAAGGAGAAAGTCACAGTAAGTTGCTTGTCAGGTGCTAGAATCCACCATAGCATGCACGCACTCGAGTCTCTGAACAACAGGTACTGTTATGACTCTGTCATAGTCCATGCTGGTGTGAATGACTTGAGAAGTACCTCTCTGGGCTATATGAGGAGAGACATGAGTGATCTCACTGGATGTGTCCCAGGCAGGTATGTCCCTAGCCTTAAGCAGCATCCTACCATCACCCAGAATGATACCTCAATACAAACAGAAAATGATTGACTTTAGCAATTGGCTTAGTTTCTGGTGTCAATCCAAAGGGATCAGTACCCAACAGCCTGGGAGGACATGATTGACAGACCACAATTATTTGCCAGAGATGGCCTTAATCTGTCTCCCCTGGGATTTAGGCTTCTGGCAAAGGATTTTGCCTCCCCCATAGTCCCTTTTTTAGGCAAAGTCATGAGCAGAAAATTACCGACACGAAAACATCTTATAAATGAAATTTAAAAGTCATGCTGCTAAATGCTAGGAGTCTTAGCATGAAACTGCACTCATTGCAAGCATTCCTTGACTTGGAGGAAGGTGACATTTGTACAGGCATAGAAACTTGGTTCAAAGCAGTGGAGAGCACCCCAACCTTACCAGGTTTCTCATCCTAGCATACTTTTAGACCCCAAATGGAGGGCTACAAAGCCAAAGGAGGTGGAGTTTCAATATTTAGCAAAGACATACACACCTCCAGGCTGGTCAAATGGTATGACACACAGGAGACACTCCAAGTGCAGTTAACTGTTGACAAAACACCTATTGAAATAATAGCTAGCTACAGACCCCCAACCATGACTCAGGACGCCCACACTACCTATCTGGACTTACTTGAATCCATCAAGATTCAAGCCTCTACACTGATCCTAGGTGACTTTAACTACCCAACCATAGAGTAGAAGACCTATTCTAGCCCAAACATGAACACCCAGAGATTCCTGGACTTCATCAATGCCAATGCATTGGATTAGCTGGTCGACACCCCTACAAGAAGTGAAAATATCCTGGACCTCGTCCTAACCAACTTGAGTAGCTACTGTAGCTCTCCTACAGTGTCATCCTCCTTGGTAAGATCTGACCATAAATCACTTTTGAAGTCACCATCTCCCCTGACCCCCCACCCCTTGTCAGGGTCAAATGAAAAAACTTTTCCAAAGCTGACTACAATCTCTTTTAATTACTAGTCTCCCATCAGGACACAAGTGCTCAACAGCAATTGAATTCTGCTCACTGCACACTCGAGCCACTCTGTAGTCCACGGCTACCACCCCACCCATACAGTCTAGGAAGAAATCAGTACTGCAAAACTAAACCAAGGATATACCCTTTGAACAAAGAGAGTAAAAATAAAACCAGATACCTGACAAAGGATATGGCTCTCAGCTAGAAACAAGATAAAAAGAGCAAAAGAAGATGAGTCAAGCCACCACGGCTGCAAAATCTTCAGTTTAATGTATAAAATACACAGGAAGAGTAAGCACTTTCATGATCTCACTGACCGCTTCATCAGACTGAATGTATCAAACACAACAAATCGTCATGAATTTATATACATAATATTCTCTTCTGCTAAACCTAGTGTTTAAGTGCCCTGGCTTTCAGAAAAAGGCTTAAGTGAGGCAGTCTCATTAATCTCTGGTGGTGTATGAGCATAGGTGGATTCTTAGGCTAAATGTTCATGCACCACCAGGGATTAATGAGACTGCCTCACTTAGGTTCATATGTTCATAGGTTCATACTAGGCTATCTGCCCTAGGGCATTTATAAGCCTAGCCAGAGTATGTTTGGCTTTCACCACCCATTTTAAATTAATTTTGCTATGCCCTTTTTCGAGGTTAGTATACTGTGCCTCTGTCTAACAGTGACACAGAAGTGATACCCGGGGTAAACCTACGATCTCCTATCCACTCATCAAGATTCCTCTTGAAGACAGTCAATGAGGGACTCTGCCTAACCTGGACTGGGATTTTATTCCAGAGTGAAGGGAGCCTCTGGGTTATGAATCTGTCCCTCCAGCATGTCCTATTTATTTCAGTGCTGAGGTTCAAGTCTCTTGAGCGCGTAGCTCGATGGGATTTGGATTTTTTGAGGTGCAGCATGTCTCTTAATTCTGGGTTGGACATGACTTTATACGTCAGGCACAGATCGCCTCTGAGCAGGCAGTATACCACTGAGAAGAGCTGGAGTTTCTTTAACCGGGCAGCATATGGCATCTGTTTGAGCCCTTTGATCCTCTTGGTGAGGTACTTTTGGGGTCTTTCCAGTTGCTGCAGGTGTTTGGTAACGTACATCCCAAAAGTGGCATTGTACTCGATTATGGGCCTGATGAGGGATGAGTAAAGAGGCACGATGACCTCCCTTGATCTAGATGTGAATCCCTTCATGATTAGGTGGGCTATATAAAATGTTTCTCTAACCACTTTGGCCACGTGGTTGTCAAATGAGAGACTGCTATCAACTTGGGTCCCCAGGTCCCTAATTACTTCTTCTGTACTTAATGGATTACCACCTATGTGGTAATTTGTGGGCACTTTGTTTTTGCCAAAGGGGATGACTATACACTTTTTGGCATTTAGCTTGAGGCCATGGCTCTGGCACCAATTGTCTGTTTCTATGAGGCCCTTTTGGAGGATGCTTGTGTCAGCTGGAGAGTCGATTATGGTGCCCAGTTTGCAGTCATCTGCGAACTTGGTCAGCCACAGTCCTTCCATGTTGGCCTGTACCTCCGAGAAATATATACCGAACAAGAGAGGTCCCAGGACTGAGCCTTGTGGGATGCCACTTGTAACTGGTTTGGAGTCTGACATGGCTCCAGCAATTCTAACCATGTGGGTTCTGTCCTTGAGCCAGTTTGCAACCCATCTAGTGACATAGGGGTTTATATTTAAGCTGGTGAGCTTATCTATAATGCCCGAGTGGGGTATTGTATAGAAGGCTTTTGCGAGGCCCAGGTAGGCTGTGTGGACCACCTTCCTTTCATCAATGGCCTTGGTGACGGTTTCAAAGAAGTCAACCAGGTTTAAGAGGCAGGATCTGCCCTTAACAAAGCCGAACTGGGTAGGATCCAGTGTAAGCCACTTAAGCCTTTACTGAAAGCCAGGGCACTTAACACTTAAACACTAGGTTCAGCAGAAGAGATGCATTATTTCACATTATTTTTAACACATATCTTTAGAATATATATATATATATATATATATATATATATATATATATATATATATATATATATATATATATATATATATTATATGTATGTAAATTCATGATGATTTTGCTAATTGTTTATTTGATTGTGTGATTGATTATGTGCTTAAAAGAAGGTTGTTGTGTTTGTACATTCAGTCTGATGAAGCGGTCAGTGAGGTCGTGAAAGCGCTTACTCTTCCTGTGTGTTCGATATACCCTTTGAGACTGAAGAGCAGGATCAATTCACCCACGCATTGTACATGTATGTGTTATTATAGTGAAGCTTTAACATTAGCTGTGTTACTTAGTAGTTCTCAGTGTGCTAATAACACTGACTGTTTGAGCCTTGTGCCCCTCCCCAGCTTGTGTAGTAATCCTAACTGTCCACTAGACAGTATACACTTAATTCAGGCCCTTCCTATTCTAGTGATTAAAACTTAACCCTCAAGCAGCCCTTTCAGGGCTGTTTACCTTAGTTTTGTATCACTTGAGCCCCACCTGTTTATTTGCATCTCTGTACATTCCCATTCATCGCTAATGTATCTCCCGGGTTCCTATTATGTGATTGAAGATGCATTCTTTCGAATGCACCTTGATCGAACTTAAAAGAATGAAAAGGTAAAATAGTGAAGCGGCTTTCAAGTGAATTATTTCCCTGGGAAATAATTTGCTTGGCCGCTTCGTTACTTTGCCATTTTCGGCACTATAGTGCGATCTTGGAGTCGATAAATTTAAGTAGGGGCTTGTGGGTGATGAAGCCCCCCACTTTATGTATTGTTTTAAAGTTTTTTTTTTGTTTTGCTTTGGAAAAATTGCTGTTCCGAGTGTTCTGGATTGTAAGCTTTCGCATACATAGGGTCGATAAATCAGCATTCGCTTTTTTAAGTGTTCGCTGATTTAATATAGACCCATATCCTCCTACTCTAATTTGTGCATAAACTGGCTACTAATAAGCAAGACAATGTGAAGACACACCCCAACCTTAATAAAATTTGCTGTCTCTTCTCTCCTTCACTTTACAGGTAGAGTTTGTATTACTACTCACCTCCTCTGAGGCCTTCACTCATAGTTTTCCACTGCTTGCCTCTCTGGTTTGGCTGGTTTCTTTGCATTGCACCTGGTTAACACCCTTTTTGCTACCCCCACCCCCAATACTAAGTTTATATTAGATTCCTGCTGTTTATAGAGCCATCTTTAAATTACCAGTCTCCCATCAGGACACAAGTGCTCATCAGCAGTTGAATTCTGCTCACTGGTAAGCCATTAGACCTCTGGAATTTCTTAGTGTTGTTTTTAGCTAATTATTTGGTCGCTAGTTAAAGAGCTACTAGTGGCAAATATAATCTTCTTTACCTCCCAAAGTTTGTTCTATCAATCTGCAGTATAAAACTAGAGAAATAAAATATAACATTTTACAATGACTTACCTTGCATGCACAGATATCAGGTACCAAATGGTTTGGTTTGGCCCTGCTCCGCTTGGGCTTGCTTTATGCCCCGCCTTGCCCCCACATTCCACCCACCCCTGTGGTGCTAAATTTAAAGCTCTAAAAACCACTCCCCCTCCACTATAACCTATCAAAGATAACCTCCTAGAGCAAACCACCCCCCACCTGCCACTAATCTTCCTAGTCTTCTTAATTTACTCCTGCTCCAAATACAGTTCCAACATAATGCCCTAGTCAGGCACTATGTTATCCCTCAAAACACTGCTAATATTCTCACTGTTACCTCTGTTATGCATTCCATATCACCTCAGCACCTATGAAAATCAGCCCTACCTAGGTTTCCACTGCCCAAAATCACAAACTATCACTATATCAATATCAAACAATACTGACCACTTCATAATTCCCCACATACCTGACCCCACCATTCCTAAAGATCTGCCACCCAATTAGACCCATGTATATCACCCCCAAAATTAACATTACCAAAAATGCAAAAACAAAATATGAAACTCATAGTTAGCTTACATTACAGCCTGATAATGGATAGAGACATTCACCCAGACCCTGAACCATCCAAACCTGCTGATTCCAGCTCCTAAACTAATATTCCTTCTAAAATAACACTGGCTAATGGGCCCACTAATTCTCTCCTGACCTGCCAACTAAATATCAGAAGCATAATCAATAAAGTCCATAATCTGCATGCCCTCTTAGCAGTTTACTCCCCCGATGTATTATGTCTTACAGAGACCTGACTAAAACCAGTAACTAAAGACAAGGAGGTAACACCACCAGGGTACGACAGATTAGATCGTACTACTAAGAGGGGTGGAGGGGTAGCTGTAATGTAACAATGAGGTCATACCACCAGGGTACGACATACTTAGATTAGATCGTACTACTAGGAAGGGTGGTGGGGCAGCTGTATTGTAACAATGAGGTATTACCACCAGGGTACGACATACTCAGATTAGATTGTACTACTAGGAAGGTTGGTGGGGTAAGTGTACTGTAACAATGAGGTAATAAAACCAGGGTACGACATACTTAGATTAGATCGTACTACTAGGAAGGGTGGTGTGGTAGGTGTACTGTAACAATGAGGTAATACCACTAGGGTACGACATACTTAGATTAGATTGTACTACTAGGAAGGGTGGTGTCCCGGGGTAGCTGTACTG
Organism: Protopterus annectens; assembly: GCF_019279795.1. Lineage (NCBI taxonomy): Eukaryota > Metazoa > Chordata > Ceratodontiformes > Protopteridae > Protopterus > Protopterus annectens. The sequence continues at coordinate 56,268,177 of NC_056750.1, read as the reverse complement.
TAACAATGAGATAATACCCCCAGGGTATGACATACTTAGATTAGATCGCACTACTAGGAAGGGTGGTGGGGTAGCTGTACTGTAACAATGAGGTAATACCACCAGGGTACGACATACTTAGATTAGATTGCACTACTAGGAAAGATGGTGGGGTAGATGTACTGTAACAATGAGGTAATACCACCAGGGTACGACATACTTAGATTAGATCGTACTACTAGGAAGGGTGGTGGGGTAGCTGTACTGTAACAATGAGGTAATACCCCCAGGGTATGACATACTTAGATTAGATCATACTACTAGGAAGGGTGGTGGGGTAGGTGCACTGTAACAATGAGGTAATACCACCAGGGTATGACATACTTAGATTACATTGTACTACTAAGAAGGGTGGTGGGGTAGCTGTACTGTAACAATGAGGTAATACCACCAGGGTACAACATACTTAGATTAGATGGTACTACTAGGAAGGGTGGTGGGGTAGGTGTACTGTAACAGTGAGGTAATACCACCAGGGTACGACATACTTAGATTAGATCATACTACTAGGAAGGGTGATGGGGTAGGTGTACTGTAACAATGAGGTAATGCCACCAGGGTATGACATACTTAAATTAGATTGTATTACTAGGAAGGGTGGTGGGGTAGGTGTACTGTAACAATGAGGTAATACCACCAGGGTACGACATACTTAGATTAGATCGTACTACTAGGAAGGGTGGTGGGGTAGCTGTACTGTAACAATGAGGTACTACCTCGAGGGTATGACATACTTGGATTAGATCGTACTACTAGGAAGGGTGGTGGGGCAGCTGTATTGTAACAATGAGGTATTACCACCAGGGTACGACATACTTAGATTAGATTGTACTACTAGGAAGGTTGGTGGGGTAAGTGTACTGAAACAATGAGGTAATAAAACCAGGGTACGACATACTTAGATTAGATCGTACTACTAGGAAGGGTGGTGTGGTAGGTGTACTGTAACAATGAGGTAATACCACCAGGGTACGACATACTTAGATTAGATTGTACTACTAGGAAGGTTGGTGGGGTAAGTGTACTGTAACAATGAGGTAATAAAACCGAGGTACGACATACTTAGATTAGATCACACTACTAGGAAGGGTGGTGGGGTAGCTGTACTGTAACAATGAGGTAATACCACCAGGGTACGACATACTTAGATTGGATTGTACTACTAGGAAGGTTGGTGGGGTAAGTGTACTGTAACAATGAGGTAATACCACCAGGGTACGACATACTTAGATTGGATTGTACTACTAGGAAGTGTGGTGGGGTAGCTGTACTGTAACAATGAGGTAATACCACCAGGGTACGACATACTTAGATTAGATCGCACTACTAGGAAGGGTGGTGGGGTAGCTGTACTGTAACAATAAGGTAATACCACCAGGGTATAACATACTTAGATTAGATCGCACTACTAGGAAGGGCAGTGGGGTAGCTGTACAGTAACATTGAGGTAATAACACCAGGGTACGAAATACTTAGATTAGATCCTACTACTAGGAAGGGTGGTTGGGTAGCTGTACTGTAACAATGAGGTAATACCCCCAGGGTATGACATATTTGGATTAGATCGTACTACTAGGAAGGGGTGTGGGGTAGCTGTACTGTAACAATGAGGTAATACCACCAGGGTTCGATATACTTAGATTAGATCGCACTACTAGGAAGTGTGGTGGGGTAGCTGTACTGTAACAATGAGGTAATACCCCCAGGGTATAACATACTTAGATTAGATCGCACTACTAGGAAGGGTGGTGGGGTAGGTGTACTGTAACAATGAGGTAATACCACCAAGGTACGACATACTTAGATTAGATTGTACTACTATTAAGGGTGGTGGGGTAGGTGTACTGTAACAATGAGGTAATACCACCAGGGTACCGCATACTTAGCTTAGATTGTACTACTAGGAAGGGTGGTTGCCCGGGGGTTGCTGTACTCTATAAAAGTACACTAGATGTTACTACGGTCTCCCTACAACCACCCCAGTTTAATAATGCAGAAATTCTTATTACCAAACTACAGATTAACAATAACAAATGCATAAACATTTTCTGCATTTACATTCCCCCCAGGTAATAATACAAACACTCTAGAGCACACCCTCCTCTGGTTATCCAGTACCTACCCCTAAGAAAATATGGTGCTTGGAGATTTTACCACTGATTGGAACACCTTTTCCTTGGAATCTCCTACAACCCATGTCAACCTATATGGTTTTACGCAGCTCATATCCCCCCCCACCAGGCTAGGCAAACCCAATAACAAAGACAGTATCCTAGATTGGATACTTATCAACAGCCACCCCTATCTGTTCAAGCCAGAGACCCTCCCAGATTACCGAAGTGACCACTTACTTATGTACATTATCAAGCACAATGTGGACAACCCCCACCAGACCACCTTTAAAACCATCAGAAATAATAAGAACTTCAACTCTACCACTTTTCAAAATGAACTTAAAGCTTGCAATTGATCAATCCTAAAGCATCTTTCACTGGACAATGCGGTAGCATAATTTAATTCCATATTCCTTACTATTCTTGATTCTCACGCTCCTGCTCACTCCTTTAGAACCAAAACAAAAACTGCCCCATTGCTCTCAAAAGAGACCAAATCTAAAATCATAGCTAGAAATAAGGCATGGGATGAATGGCATGTCACAAAAGACCCACTAGATCAACTCAGATACAGACAGCTAAGGAATCACACAAAAAAATCTATTATACTAGACAAAAAAAAATAACTTCTACTACCATCTTCAACAAAAACATCACAACAAACCTCAAATGTTTTGGGCAGGAATAAACCTAGGACAGTCCTCCACTCCTACCCTGTCCACTTCCAATCATAAATCCCCAGAGGATATTGCAAATACCTTCAATAGATTCTTCACAGAGACTATACAATCCCTAGCCAGCTGACTGGCACCCAGGTGCTCCAATCCAAATTCTGCCACAGCCAATACCACCCTCTCCTTTAGCTTTCAGCCTGTTTCTACATCACTTATCAAATTTCTAGTTAAGAAATTAAAACCAACTACTCTAGCAGCTGATCTCCTCCCGCCAGAGTATCTGCAAAAAGCAGCAGATGTCATAGCATACCCCATCTCCATCATAATCAATAGAACCTTATCTGAAGCCACCATCCCCTCCATTGGGAAAATATCTCATGTAATACCACTCCATAAAGGAGGCAACTCCTTCGAACTGTCAAACTTTAGACCCATAGCTATGCTGTCACAACTGGCTAAAATTATGTGTCCATAAACAACCTATGCATTATCTTACCCAGAATAAGCTGTTGGCTAACTCTCAGCACAGTTTTAGGCCACACCACAGTACCACCTCAGCTATACTATCCTTCTCTAACACCATAAACCATAACCGAAATGATAGCAAACTTTCCTCAGCCCTCTTTTTAGATCTCTCCGAGGACTTCTATATGGTCAACCACCAAATACTCATGCACACCCTTAAGGCATTTTCACTAAATAGCCATGCACTTCAGTGGTTCCAATATTAGCTGTGTGGTAGACAACAAGCCATCCTATGGCAGGACAAACTATAAATCCATCTACCCATCACCCTAGGTGTCCCCCAGAGCTACATAATAGGACCCCTTATTTTCTCTCTCTTTATTAATCACCTTCCCACTGTCATCCCAAATTCTACCTGTATCCAATATGCGGATGACTCCACCTTGATTTTTTCAGCCACCTCCCTGACAGATCTAATGACATTAACCCAGAATAAAGACACAAAATATATACACTTATAAACCATGGAGAGCAGTTAAACCAATACAACAAACATGACCACTGAATATTCCTCCACAATTTATTAAAGTTTAAGCACTTTTGTCAGGATTACAGCAATGCCTTCATCAGAAACACATCACAGATCTGTTAAAAAGGTTTAAAAAAATGTTTTCATAAACATCACATGTTGAAAGACAACCAATCAGTGAATGCACAATTAAATTAAATTAAATTAAAGTCACAAACCTCAATATATTAAAACAAATTGATAGAACACATAAAATAATATTGTGAATAAAAATATAAATATGCAAATAAAAATTAAAGTTAAAAGTAAAAATAAATACCTTTATACTTCTAAAGATTTCATTTTCAAAATACTGCTGATAGACACGTCATTCAAACCAGGGGGAATTGGTATTGGTAAGACGCAGAGAAGGTTTTATGAACGGATTTATGAACACACCTTAGATATTAAGAAAATAATGCCAATAATGCTCTGGCTAAGCACCTTTCCAAGTTTCCAAGTTTCCTGATCACCATTTTACAATTTTGGGCATTGACTTGGTAAGGGAAAATCCCAGTAGGGGGTCCTTGGAAACTGGTGTTAGAATACAAGGAGCTTCTCTGGCAAGTTAAACTAAATGCATACACTGTGTCTATCAGTAGTATTTTGAAATTGAAGTCTTTAGAAGTATAAAGGTATTTACTTTTACTTTTAACTTTAATTTTTATTTGCATATTTTTTATTTTTATTCACAATATTATTTTGTTTATGTGTTCTATTAATTTATTTTAATTTATTTAGGTTTGTGACTTTAACTTAATTTAATTTAATTGAGCAGTCACTGATTGGTTATCTTTCAACATGATGTTTTTGAAAAAAAAATTTAAACCTTGTTTAACAGTTTTGTGAAGTGTTTCTGATGAAGTCATTGCTGTAATCCTGACAAAAGTGCTTAAACTTTAATAAATTGTGGAGGAATATTCAGTGGCCATGTTGGTTGTGTTGGTTTAACTGCTCTTCATGGTTTATAGGTGCATTAACCCAGAATACTTTCAGTATAGCTGTAAACTGGCTCTCTACCCATCGGCTGATATTGAACCCCAACAAAACAAAGTTGATTCTTTTCTCCCCCACTTGTAAGACTTCCTCATTTCTCTTTACCATAAAATCTAATAACGGTACCATTATCTCCCCAGATGTGCAAACCAAACTCGTAGGTGTCACAATAGAGAACACCCTCAAATTTGATATCCATGTCAATCAAACTATCAAAACCATTAACAAAAAAACTTAACTCCCTCTATAAGATCCAACCTTTCCTTACTCCATCTGCTAGGACTGCTACTGCTCATTCCCATTTACTCTCCACTCTTCTCTGTGCCTCCCCTCTACTCACTAATTTGAACAAATCTACTCTTAGCAAACTCTCCAGCTGTCATAACCATATTGCTGGAATTGCAACAGGCATGTCCTATAGGACCCAGCACTGTCACAACCTAACTCTTCTGGGGTGGCTAGAATGGCCAACCAGCTTATAATTGCTCATAAAGTTCTCAAACACCCAGATAATATGCCTGCACTTAAAAATATCATCAACCCTTATAGCAACCTGAGGTCACTTCGATCTTCTAATAAACTACTGGTTCAAACATCCAAAATCAACAACTCTGCTGGGGGCTCTCTGTTTGCTTACTCTGTTGCCAAACTTGGAACTCTCTTTCTGCTGATCTTACTCTTGAATCCTCTCTTACTCAGTTAAACAAAAAACGTCAAGCTATACTTTAAAACTCACTGTCTATGTCCTTGTTCAAAACCCGACTAGATCCTCCTCTATAGTCTGTAATCATGTTACGTTGCCTAGTCAATTTGTCAACACTGTTTTAAAAATGTATGATTATATCATCTGCTTGCTTAACTAGAGCTTGTAAACTGTGTGTAACTTGTAATCATTTTGGGATTCTTACTGTATGTTCTACCTTGGAGCTTTTCTCCCTGGGCCTCTGCTGAACATGGACATGTTTCCAGTCAGACTATCCCAGTCAACAAATGTAAAATAAAATAAGTAAATAAAATAAATAAATATCTCCTCAGAGCAGGTATAAGCAGTTTCACAGCCACCGTCCCTTCAGTTGGAACTAGCATTAATGTCCAAGCCTACACCAAAAAAAATATATGAGCACCTACATAGCTGTATGGACTCAGCAACACCTGACAGGACCAAATCATCTTCCTCAAGGAAGAGTAAACCTGTCTTGTGGACAGCAGCAATAAACAAACTCTATAATAAAAGGAAAAAATACTGTCCAGGGCCAAGAAGGAGCAGGTGCCAAGTTGGAAGCAATCTCTCCTTTGTCTGAACAAGCAAATAAGGTCACCGGTGAAATCCTCTAAGGCTAACCTGGAGTCCAACTTGCCACATCTACCAAGGACAATCACAAGGCCTTCTTTACATATGTCCACAATCTCAAAGGCAACACGCAAATCTTCTCTGAACTGGTGGTCAATATCACCACATACACAAATGCCATAGATATAGCCAACATGCTGGCAGATGGGTTCAGTGAAAACTTCACCCCCCTGTCCCCCCATCAGTAAACCAGGACATCCCCAGCACCTGCCCTCCTCTCCACATCACCAGGGAGCAGGTTCTTAATTCCCTCTCAAAGGCAGAAAATACAGTCACCATGGGACCTGATAACATTCCTGGCTGTATCCTACATGAAATCAGGCATGAGCTCTCAGCTCCATTAGACACCCTATTCAACCAAAGCTTGAGCACCAGCTTCATTCCAGCTGAATGGAGGACAGCTACTGTCATACCTCTACACAAAGGTGGAGCGCCCACTGACCCAGGCAGTTATAGGCCCATCAGCCTAACTAGCCCGATCTGCAAGGCCATGGAATGCATTATCATGGACCTTATAAACAAGGACAATGGAAACCTCCAGGAACTTGACCCCATACAGTTTGGTTTTGTCAAAGGGAGATCATGCCTGTTAAACTCAGTCAACTCCTTTGAAATAGTCACCAAAGCCATGGATGAGGGGAAGACAGTGCACACTGCCTACCTTGACCTAGCCAAAGCCTTTGACATTATTCCCCACTTGGGGATAATAGATTAAACTCTCCCAGCTAGGCATCAACCCATATGTTACCAGATGGGTAGCTAACTGGCTCACTGATAGAACCCACTCAGTCAAAGTAGAGGAAGCCACCTCTAGTAGTAGACCCGTAATGAGTGGTGTACCCCAAGGATTGGTCTTGGGGCCTCTACTGTTTGGGATATACTTTTCTGAGGTGCAAGCCAAAACCAGTGGTCTATGACTGACCAAGTTTGCAGATGAATGCAAGCTGGGTGCTGTCTTAAATTCCCCTATTGATGTGAAAATCCTCCAAGAGGGCCTTGCCCAAACTAATGACTGATGCCAGAAGGATGGCCTCAAACTGAATGTCAAGAAATGCATCATTATCCCCCTTGAGGAAAATGTCATCCCATCTAATTATCACAATAATAACAATGTACTAAGCATGCAATAAATCATGAGAGAATTAGGCACCCAGGTTGATAGCAACCTGATTTTTGACCACCACATTGCCTCTGTTGTACGGAAGGCTTTCTACACGGCCCACCTCATAAATAAGAATATTTCATCCAGGAACAAGAAGGTCATAACATCCCTGTACTCCTCCTTTATCAGACCCATTATGGAGTACAATGCCCCCTTCGGCATGTACCTTACCAAGCACATGAAGCAGTTAGAGAGACCACAGAGGTTCCTGACCAGGAAAACCCAGGGTCTCAAACACCTGTCCTATACAGATAGGCTAAAAGCCCTGTCCCTGTATTCAGTCTTGTACAGACTGCTCAGAGGTGACCTGTGTCTGGCATACAAGGCCATTTCAAACCCAGTCTTGATGGAGTTGCTGCATATCCATAAGACAAACTCCACTCACGCAACCCACACGCAAGGCCTTAACCTCGTCTGTGACATTAATAGATCTTGTTGGTGGGAGAGATTTGTGTCGCAAAGACTAACCTGTCTGTGGAATAGACTCCTTCTCCATGTCAAGCAGAGTACCTCTCTAGCCATCTTTAAGGGGAACCTGGATGACTGGATGGGAAACAGAAAATACATCCCTGGGATCCTACCTGTGTCCCTACTGGACAGGGGAAACAGGTGCTGACTTTGAGGGAACATAAGTGAAATTCTTAGCTAAGCTTATAAGGGCTTCTGAGCCAGTAGTATCATCCTATGAATCTATTAACCTATGCTGCAAGCCGACTGTTTCACTGTTTCACTGGGGATGAGTAATTGCTGATTCTACTCCTGTACTCTTTCCTTATTAGGAGGAAGTCTACCTGAGTTGCTTGTTGGCCACTTTTGTATGTGATCTTGTGACTATCTCTCTTTCTGAACCATTTGTTGGCCACCATCAAGCCATTTGCCAGACAGAAGTCTAAAATGGCCTCTCATTCTTTATTCCTGTTGTCCCACCTGTATGGACCCAGGCAGTCCTCGCATCCTGTTCTTTCTGTCGTGATATGTGCATTTAGTTCACCCATTATCAACACCAATTTATGTTGCCCTGCTTTATTTAGTAAGTCCTGCCACTGCTGCCTGAATGCACTCTTTTTCTCACTATCACAACCCTGCTGTGGGGCATAGACTGAGATAATGAATAATGCCATAGCCTTACACTGGAGTCTGATTGCCATGAGTCTGTCACTAATTCTGATGACATTCCTCACTTTCTTCTTAAGACACTCCCTCAGCACACTTTCTACACCATTTCTAGCCCGTCCTCCTCCTGAATAGTAGATCCTGTATCCTAAGCCATGTGAGCTTGCTGCCCTTCCACATTGTCTCCCGGATACTTTAGATGTCCATCCTCCTGTTTACAATCATGTCAAACACTTCCAAGCCCCATCCTGTCAGTGAACCATCAGTGAGTGTGGCAATTCTTACTTCATGTTTGGCAGGTTGATTGACTTTACATCCAATGCTTGCTCAACAGAGCTATCCCAAGTAACCCTAGCTGGACAACTGGACACTGGCCAGCCAGTAGCTTATTCACCCAAGGCTGCTGGGCTTCATTGTGGGCAAACAGCAGCCAATAGGACACATACACCCTTCCCACTTTTAGCACGGGTCCCTGGCATAGTTCAGAGCAGGTCAGGTCCTCAACCCACTTATCACTGGCAAATACCTATGCCCATTTTAGCAACATTAGTCAATACAACTGGAGCCATATTTTTCACTTTCCAGTGGCTACCCCTGCTACAGCACACAATTTGTGATCTTTGTTTTCCTATCTTGAGGATGCTCTGCACCACAGTAGATGCCCAAAGCAGTTGGTATATACAACTCTTCCCCTAGACAACGCCATCTAGAGTCTGTGCACCTGCACACAACCCCACTCCTAGGTGAGTTTGAGATGGAAACTGTATGTTTTTCAGAGATGGAAGAAATGCCAGATAGACAAAGGAAGAACATGCAAATTCCAAACAGGCATTGGTTGGTAGGCAAGATCAAATATTGTACCTTGTACATGGGAGGAGAAGATCTTAACCATTATGCAGATGGGTCCCTTTCTTCATCATTACTGCAGATCAGAGTGTATGTGCTGCATCTTTAAGAAGCATATCAAGGACTAACGTGCATATATAAATATCAGGCACGTGCTATTCCCAGTGCCATTTTCAGAAGTGCAGCCAGAGAGTGAACGTGTATGATTGCAGTAGTTAGTTTGTATATACAAATCCAACAGAGTCCAAACTGGCCATAATATTTTATTATAAAACGTAAGTGCTTTCAGGTTAAAAAACCCTTCATCAGACAAACTTCACATAATTATGACAGTCTTTAAATATTAAAACATTTCTAAAAGCAACCAATTATTTACTATACTTGACCCGCCTTTTCTTTAAGGCTGGTTTTAAGGGTACAGAACTATTTAACCCAGGTGGGTTGTCAGCAGCCAACTGCATGATTCATCTTAACTCTGCATACTCTGTATCAAAGACAATGCCCCCCTTTTTTTTCATCTGTGCAACATGCAAGACCAACCATAAAAACAAAAGTAAGATCTGGAAAGCTAGAAACATGCTGGTACAATGCATTATGTTTATCCTTCTGTCTAATAGATGACAAATGGTACAATATTCTTGTTTTTAACTTACAATTAATTTTTCCAACATAAAAACTCAGACATGACTTGCAGCATGCCAAGTAAATCACATTCTCTGTATGGCAATCTGCATAAAACTCAAATGTGTATTTTTTGTTTGCAACAGGATGTATAAATTAATTTAAACCATTCACATTTGAACATGCTTTGCAATGTCTAAAGGGAAAAGCCCCTGTTCTCATGTATGCAGAGGAAACACGGTTAGCCGCCTTCTTATTTTTAAACCAGGTTCTATGCATAACATGTCTTTTATATTACTATTTCGCTTGAAGGTAAATCTGCGTTTCTCATCTAAAATGTGCTTCAAGTGATTGTCAATTCTTAGTATCTTCCAGTTTTACTTAATAATATCACATATCCCATATACATTATTACTAGCATTACCTTAGGTACACAACAAAAAAAATATCATCAACAAATCTGGCATAAAAAATGTTGAATTCTTCCATAGATGTTCACATTTAAAAATATTTTTATCCTCCCAGAAGGCTAACACTAAAGTAGTATATGAGTTGGAACAGGGTGTGCCCATGGCAACACCCTGTACCTGCCTGTAATGTGTTCCATTACAAAGAAAAAATGTATTTTCTAACACCAGTGCTAATGCTTCCAGGATTAAAGTGTTGGTGTTCTCATCATATATATTAACTGTATGCAGTACCTCTTTCCAGTGATATCAGTACCTTTAGAAATATTTCACCTCTGATGGTTAAGCAATATATAAGTAATGCTGGTAAGAAGCTAAGGGCTTTAAGAATAAATGCAGTGTTAGATGACTTGTATGTATTTTTAAGCATTGAACATCCAGTAATTCCAATTTTTAAAGCATTACCAAAAATGCATAAACATACCCTACCCCCACCGATGAGACCAATTATTTCCAGGGAGGGGATGGGTTACTGAACATTTATGTGGGTAGAAGCAAAGTTGAAAAATCTGCTTGCTTATTTTCCTAGGATTTTGAAAGACACTGCACAATTCTCATCAAAACTGTATGATGCACGTCAAACTTTAGATATGAAGAATCTGTTGATGGTAACCGTGGACGTCAACAGTCTGTTCACAGTCATTACTAATGAATTTGGGTTAAAGGCAGTGGAAGAGGTACTGCATACAGTTAATATATATGATGAGAACACCAACACTTTAATCCTGGAAGCATTAGCACTGGTGTTATAAAATAACATATTTCTCTGTAATTGAACACACTATAGGCAGGTACAGGGTGTTGCCATATACTAATTTAATGTTAGCCTTCCGGGAGGATAAAAATATTTTTAAATGTGAACTTCTATGGAGGACTTCAACAATTTTTTATGCCAGATTTGTTGATTATATTTTTTTGTTGTGGGCACAGGGCAGTGGTGTACTGTTAAACTTTGTTGAGTACCTGGAGAAATCTACATATTTTCTTAGGTTCTTAGTAGAGTACAGCAATGAGACCACTGCCTTTTTAGATGTCACAGTAAATAAAAATGCAACTGGTAAGATAAATACTACCTTGCATATGAAACAATGCTGGAGAAATCATTATTTGAATGCACGTAGTATGCATCCTAGACATATTTTTCATGATATTATGAATGGCCAAAGATAGAGAGTTTCTCAGCTGTGCACAGACAATAATGAGTTTCACAAAAAAAAATGATGTGTTAAATCAACATCTTAAGGAAACGGGGTACTCAAAGGGAAAGTTAGAAAAAACTAAGGACAGTGTAATATCTAACAGTGAAGCCAGGGCTAGGCCATGGTTCTCTGATAATAAAGAACAGCAAGGAGATAAGTTGAAGCCATCTAACAAGTATGATAAAAAACCTAAAGTAATGCTACGTTATAGTAACAATGTGTAAGGGATATGTGACGTTATTAAGTAAAACTGGAAGATACTAAGAATTGACAATCACTTGAAGGATATTTTAGATGAGAAACCCAGATTTACCTTCAAGCGAAATAGTAATATAAAAGACATGTTATGCATAGAACCTGGTTTAAAAATAAGAAGGCGGCTAACCGTGTTTCCTCTGCATACATGAGAATAGAGACTTTTCCCTTTAGACATTGCAAAGCATGTTCAAATGTGAATGGTTTAAATTAATTTATACATCCTGTTGCAAACAAAAAATACACATCTGAGTTTTATGCAGATTGCCATACAGAGAATGTGATTTACTTGGCATGCTGCAAGTCATGTCTGAGTTTTTATGTTGGAAAAACTAATTGTAAGTTAAAAACAAGAATATTGCACCATTTGTCATCTATTAGACAGAAGGATAAACATAATGCATTGTACCAGCATGTTTCCAGCTTTCCAGATCATACTTTTGTTTTTATGTTCCTGCATGTTGCACAGATGAAAAAAAAAGGGGGGAGGGGGGACATTGTCAATGATACAGAGTATGCAGAGTTAAGATGGATCATTCAGTTGGCTGCTGACAACCCACCTGGGTTAAATAGTTCTGTACCCTTAAAACCAGCCTTAAAGAAGAGGCGGGTTAAGCATAGAAAGTACTTGCTTGCTTTTAGAAATCTTTTAATATTTAAAGACTGTCATGATTATGTGAAGTTTGCCTGATGAAGGGTCTTTTAACCTGAAAGTGCTTACGTTTTATAATAAAATATTATGGCCAGTTTGGACTCTGTTTCATTTGTTTTTGGACTTGTTCTTACAAGAGGTTCGAGAGGAGTCCTTAAGGAAAGCTAAGTGACTCGTGTTTTGCTACATTTTTGTTTGTATATAAGTTACTTAAGTTAAAGTCAGTAAACTTCTGTTGTGATGTGTTTCTATATAATAAAGCTGCTTGAATAGAACCCACGAAGACTCTTCTATTGTGTCCAAAGTAGAAGCGACACATGGTGTCAGAACTGGGATTCCACAGATTCATATTCAGAGCCATGAGGTGCATAGATGACAGTGAAGGTAAACTAAGAGAAACAAGCATGAAAAAGAGCCAGAAAATAACCAAAGGTAATGAGAATTCCCACAAACTGCTTATTTTATAAAAAAGATAAAATGGAGCATTACAAGGGCACAAATCACATGCAGGAGGCACAAAAAGTCTATTAACTAAGCAAAATGTTTAAAATTAAGATATCTGATGAAACGATTATCAGAAAAGCAAAACCAGTATGTTTAAAACAAAATGATTGATTGTGTTTAAAACAAAATGATTGTGTTTAAAACAAAATAATTGATTGTGTTTAAAACAAAATGATTGTGTTTAAAACAAAATGATTGTGTTTAAAGCAAAATGGGCATGTTTAGAGTAAAACAAACACAAGAAAATTACAAGGGGCATGAAAATAAATTAAACAAGGAAAACAAATATAGTACGGGCAAAAAGGGCACATTACGCATAAATAAAGCAAAGCGACTGCATGTTTTTTGGCAAACTGCTGTGTTTTGGTATAACTATGACTTTGTATTGTATCAAGGGGATAACTAGAGTTACTTGAAGTATGACAAAGTGTGTAAAAGTGCTTACAGTGTGTGCTTATTACTGTGGATGTATTCTGAAAAGTTTATTTGTGTGCAACATGCAACCATTTCATGGAATACAGTCAAAGTGTAGCCATTTTGAAAAGTTTCTTGTGCTAGGTGTGTCTCTTCACAAAGTGCCACCATTACAAAATGTTTCTTGTACTGTAAAGAATTGCCTAGCAAGGTGCCACCATTTTGGGGAAATTTCAATGTGCTGTGTACAGTTTATTCGCAAAGTTCAATTACTTTGCAATGTTATTGACTCTGAGTTTTTCTTGCCCAGTTCATTCACATCATGCAGTTATTTGAAAAGTTTCTTAAACTGATAAGAGGTGATTTCTTGCAATACAGTGATGTCAAGATTATTACAGAGCCCAAGAGTCTCATTTCGCAAAGTTCAGTTATACAGCTGCTTGTTGTGCTTTTGGGGAAAGTTACAAATACTGACATAAATTTCTAGTATATCCGTATGTGTATGTGTTCATGCTTGTTTGCAAAACCCTTCACTGGCATGTTTTAATATGGCAGTCAGATTTTGAAAGCCCTTACCGCTTGTATTTGATCAGAATATTGCAGAGAATTGGAGAATATTTGAGCAAGAGTATGATATTTTCATACAAGCAGCTTATTCAAATAAAGATGCATGCACCAGGGCAGGGCATTCATTTTGCTAAACCTAGCTGGGTCAGAGGCCATTGGAAGAGAGTGTTCATTTGTGTATGTGCCAGCAGTATATGAGGGAGAAGGTGAATATCACCATATTGTTGTACAGTCTGAATCAATGGAAGACCCCAAGTGTTTGAAGTACAAATTCAGAAATATGTGTAACCCCCAGACAAATATTACATTAGAGAGGCATTTGTTTTACATGACAGATCAAAAACCAGGGGAAAGTTTTGCATAACTGACCTGAGATACAAAGCTAAAATGTGTCAGTTTGGTGACTTATAAGATGAGTTAATAAAAGACAGGCTTGTGTGTGATATTAATAGTGCTGCTGTGAGAAAGATTTATCTTCACAACAGTGATTTAATGTTGAGTAAAGCCATTGAGATTTGTCAAATCCATGAAGTTATAGAAAAACACCCAAGTATGTTTGCAAGTGACAAGAGCATGGTTTCAGTAGGCACAAGAGCAAATGTAGATAGCATGCAACATGTGGCAAACAGAAGTAGGCCTAAGCATATGGCAGCCACAAACCCTGCTGATTCACCAGGGAAACCACGTACTTTTCCAGCAAGTTCTAAGACCATTTCAGTTAAAGCATCATGCTCAGTGCAGTACAAATGTAAATTAGCAAAACCCAAGTCCACCTTTATTGTTAACTGTCACAACTGTGGTGCCAATCATGAGTCTAAAAGAAAGAAATGCTTAACATTTGGTCAGGAACATCACAAGTGTAAAAAATGGAACCATTTTCAAAAGTTTTGCAAATCAAGGTAACCCCACACAGTTGTAAAGAAGGGTCACACAAAAAAAGCAAATTGATCAAGCAGAGTTGCTGCAGTCCACTTTTTATGTAGATAGTGTTTCAGAGATTGGTGAAAGAGTTGATGCAGTGAATTTATGGAAAAAAGTGAAGTGTTTTGTACAGTCCAGATCAATGGTAAATTCACAGAGCTTAAAGCAGAAACTGGTTCAATGTGTAATGTTATATCAGAAGACACATTTGCTAAAGTGAGAACTAACGAAAAACTCAATGTGGCCAGTAGTGTGAAAGTTATTGCTTATGGAGGTGAAGAAATTCAAACCGAAGGCTCAGTAGTACTTTTATGTTATTTGGCTAAGAACTGCTACAGCTTGTTATTCTATGTAGTTTGAAGACTGTGCAGTCATTACTGGGTCTCAAAGACAGTTTGAGAATTAATCTGCTTTCTTTTACCAAAGGAGTTCATCAAATACATGCATATCCTAGTTTCAATTTTTCAGAAGCCATTTTCTCGGAGTATGCTGATGTTTTCATTGACAAGTTGGGACAACTTCCAGTTGTGTATTCCATGAAGTTAGACCCAGAGGTCACTCTAGTAGTCAGACTAGCAAGAAGAGTTCCAATAGCTATGCAGGATAAAGTCAAGGCTCAGATGGTTAAAATGGTGCAGCAAGGTGTAATTTGTCCAGTTACAGAACCAACTGAATGGGTGTCATCTATGGTACCAGCTCACAAAAAAAGGCTCAGATGATATCAGAATATGAATTGACCCAAGATATCTGAAAAAAGCATTGAAGAGATCACATAATCCAATGCATACAAAGAGGTTGCAGCTCTAATACCAAAAGCCACTGTTTTTTCTGTCTTGGATGCAAAAGGTTCATTTTGGCAAGTGATACTTGATCACAAATCCTCATTACTAACCACTTTTGGTACCCCGTTTGGCAGATACAAATTTCTAAGGATGCCATTTGGAATAAATTCTGTAAGTGAAGTCTTCCAGCATGCAATGGAGCAATTTTTTCTGGTTATCCTTGTGCCATAATAGTTGATGATTTATTGTTTGGAGGCAATGGTGAAATAGAGCATGCCAGAAACCTAAAGAGAGTTCTAGACAGAGCACATGAAATAAACTTGAAGCTCAATCCTCTGAAGTGCAAATTCAGACTACCAGAAGTTACATATGTAGGTCATTTATTTACCAATACCGGCTTGAGACCAAACCCAACCAAGCAAGCAGCTATTCTTGAGATGTCAGCACCAAACAATATTCAAGCTCTACAGCATTTCCTAGGCATGGTCATCTATTTAGGCAAGTTTATACCAGACTTCAGTGAGTTGACAGCACCTACTACTGTTATTACCAAGTTGAAACATCATTTCTCAGTCCATGGTAGTCCAAACAAGGTTGTTTTTGACAATGGTACTCAATTTACTAGTCAGTTATTTAGAAATTTTCAAAAAAATGGGAGTTTGTACATGTTACTATCAGACCTGCATGTCCAGTGAAATGGGATAGCTGAACGTGCAGTAGAGAGTGCAAAGCAATTATTTGAAAGGTCAAAGCATGACACTACAGATACAAACCAGAATGACGCTACCTATTAGTTCCAGTTTATTGAGGCCTAAAGCCAAGAACAACAGAACTATCAAGGCTCAATTATTCAAAAAGCATTCTATCCCGAAGTCCAGTTATGATAAGTTTAGCAGATTTCTTCATCTGTTGAGGGAAGGAGAGACAGTGAGGATACAAACAGTGAAAGGTTTCGACTGGATTGATCAAGTTATGGATATGTGTACTGAGCCAAGATCCTACCTTGTAGAATCTGACAGTGTGGAGTATAAGAGAAATCGTAGACATCTTCTTCCTGTACCAGAATCATCATTGCAGCATTGTTCCTGTGATGCAGACTCTAGATCTTAGAGTCCCATCCCAGAGTGTGTTTCAACCTCTACTTCTGTTCCTGAAGATGTTCCAAATACTTCCAAGGCTGAACATTCTGTAGAGACAGCTCCAGTTGCTAAACCTAATTCCCAGTTTATGTCACATGATATGATCGAATTTCCAGGCCCAGTGAGAGATGCACAGCAACATGGACATAACTGTATATATGTACCTAGTCTTGTATAATAGCATGACAAAGAACTACTTGTATTATCTGCATGTCAAATAGATTGATAACATTTCATGATCTATTTCTCAAAGAGGGAGGAGGTAGATCAGAGTGCATGTGCTGTGTCTTTAAGAAGCATATCAAGGAATGAGCATGCACATATAAATATCGGCCACGTGCTGTTCCCAGTGCCATTTTGAGAGTGTTGCCAGAGAGGGAGCATGTATATTGCAGTAGTTAGTTTGTATATAAGTTACTTAAGTTAAAGTCAGTAAACTTCTATTGTGATGTATTTGTATATGATAAAGCTGCTTGAACAGAACCACAATGACTTTTCTATTATGTTCAGAGTAGGAGAACGACAATTACCATGATAATTCTTTCCATGGCTTTGCATATAACACTAGTCAGTCTAATGAGTCTATAAGTTCTGGGATCTGTTGATGCTCCAGCCTTATGAAGAGAGATGACCATTGCAGTTCTCCATTCTCATGGAAAAAAAACTATTTTAAAACTACAGTTATGTTTGAAGGTATTTTTTGGGAGGTGGCTGGGTGTGAGTGAGGGGTAAAGCTGGAACTAAATTTGCCAGCAGATTTGCTATATTGCCTGGCTCAGTGAATGTGACACTATTAAGCACCAGTTCAGCACACTTCTGTGTGCTGCCTTTGAGGTTCCTGACATAGCTATAGAAGGTCTTATGACTGTCTTTTGGCTAGGAGGCTATCTTGACCTTAAAATTGGCTTTTTTGGACTTAATAAACCCTCTTAGCTGCCTGTTTATTTTAAAGAGAGATAGTTCTTATCTTTATTGGACTTACACTTCTTGATTTTAGTCATGTTTTTTTCATTTTGGTGTATAATCTGTTTAACCTGGGATGCCATCAGGAAGGTTTATTTTTGAAGTTAGTTTTGGGCTTACTTCTAATAGGTACAGCAGCCTCTATGCAGACGTTAACATGGATGTACAGAGTTTCTTTGAACAATTCTGCATAGGTTGCTGTGTTCTCTCGTTTTGGAGGGACACTGAATATTGACAAACTATCACTTAATAAAAAGTAATTTTCTTTGGAACAGTTCCTAACTGACAGAGTTTGATGTGATTACCAAGTTGGTTTTGACTAGAAAAGAGGCAGATTTATGGTCAAACCTTACCAGGGAGGGCATGACATTGGGGGTGGTGCAGCCTTCTTCCATATTTATGAGTACAAAGCCCATTATGTTGAAAACTCTTCTTAGTGTATCCACTAACTGGTTAAGGGTGTTTACATTTACAAAGTCCAGGAATCTCTATGCCTGCAGATTTGAGGCTGTGTAGGATTCCCCATCTATAGAATGGTAATTACAGCTACCATGAGTTAGGTATTAGCTTGGATGGTGAGCATCTCCAGTAGGTTTAAGTATGTGCTATTAGCTTCATGGGACATAGATGGTTCATAGGTTCATATGTTGGTACTAGGCTATTGGCCCTAGGCCCTATGCAAGCCTAGCCATAACAATTCCCTGGATATTTCTTCCCACAATGTTTACTTCTCTGGGCCCCTGTCTAGCAGGGTGACTGACATGATCCTCAGGGTGAATTTCCTATCTCCCATTCAATCATCAAGGTTCCTTTTGAAGAGGGCCAATGAGGCGCTCTGCTTGACATATATGGGCAGTCTATTCCAGAGTATGGGGAATATGTGGGTCAGGAACCTATCCCTCCAGCATGTTTTGTTCATTGTGATGACAAGGTTTAGATCCCTGGAGTGTGTGGCTCTGAGGGATTGGGATTTCTTTGGAGCATGTCCAAGAGGTCAGGGTCTGACATGGCCTTGTATGTTAAGCAGAGATTGCCTCTGAATAGACGATATGCCACAGAGTATAGCTGGAGTTTTTTTAGACGGTCAGCATATGGCATCTGCTTTAGGCCTGTGATTCTTTTAGTGAGGTATTTTTTTGTGGCCTTTCCAGCTTTTGCAGATGTCTTGTGAGGTACATACCAAATGGGGCATTATACTCTATAATGGGTCTAATGAGGGATGAGTACAGTGGGACAATGACCTCCTTTTTTCTGGATGAAAAGCCCTTAGTGATGAGGTGTGCCACATAGAAGGATTTCCTGACTGTTGTGGCGATGTGGTTATTGAAAGTTAGACCACTGTCCACCTGTGTCCCTAAGTCTCTCATCATACTTTCGATGTTTAGCGTCCTGCCACCTATGTGGTAATTCATGGGTACATGTTTTTTTTCCAAAGGGGATAACTATACATTTCTTGGCATTAAGCTTGAGCGCATGGCTCTGGCACCAGGCATCTGTTTCTGTAAGGACTTTTTGTAGAATATCCACATCATTTGGGGATTCAATAATGGCTCACAGTTTGCAGTCATCTGCAAACTTTGTTAGCGAGAGTCCCTTAGTGTTGGCCTGTACTTCAGAGAAGTAGAAGCCAAACAAGAGTGGTCCCAGGACTGAACCCTGAGGTACTCCACTTGTCACTTGTCTGGAGCTGGATTTGGAGTCAGCTACTTTTACAGTCTGGGTTCTGTCAGTAAGTCAGTTGGCAACCCATCGAGTGACATAGGGATTTATGGCCAGCTTAGTAAGTTTATCTATGATTCCAGAGTGGGGGATGGTGTTGAAGGCCTTGGCGAGGTCCAGATAGGCTGTGTGGACCACCTTACCCTTGTCCACAGCTCTGGAGACTGACTCAAAGAAGTCAAGCAGATTCAGGAGACAAGATCGGCCCTTTACAAACCCAAACTGGGTAGGGTCCAGTGTTTGAAGGTTGCCAATGTCTTTGTTTATAAGTTCCATGATAATGCGTTCCATGCCCTTGCAGATCAGGCTTGTCAGACTGATGGGATGTAGTTCCCGGGATCCAAGGTGGATCCTCCCTTGTGGAGCGGGATAACTGTAGCTGTGCGCCACTCAGTAGGCAAGAAGCCTGAGGTGAGGCTATGATTAAACATGACACTTAGGTGAAGTGCCAGTTCATTTTGTAGTTCATGTAGTATACAGCCTGGGATGTCATCTGGTTCCATGGATGCTGTATTCTTAGCTTTGGAGAGTGCAGTTTCTACCTGTGTGGCCATGATTATCGGAATTTGGCAATCTTTTGATATTGAGATGGGCCCTTTAGGGGGTGAGAGGGGGTGAAGTTGGCACTAAATCGATCTGCCAGGATATTGGCAATATCCTTGGGATCAGTATATTTAATGCCATTCTGTTGTAGCTCAGAGCAGATCTGAGCATTGCCATTTAGATTCTTGACATAACTATAGAATGCCTTGTGGTTGTCTTTGGAATCTTTGGCAATTTTATTTTCGTAACTAGCTTTTGAGGATTTTATGAGGGATCTCAGCTTCTTACTGAGGCTGGTGAGGGAGTTTTTTGCATCCTGGGATTTTCCTCTTTTCTGCAACAGTTTTTTCCTTCTGTTATATAGTTTGTTTATAGCAGGGGACCAACAGATTGGCTTCCTTTTTTTGGAGAAGAGCATCTTGGTTCTATTTGAGATGGCACGATTCATGCATGAGTGGATGTGCTCGTACAGTGCCTTAGTGTAGGATTCTGCAGTCGAACTTCCAGATCCCGTCTACGTGGGTGTTGTGAAGTTTGTCACTTCTGATTTCAGTACCATGAAGTTGGCTTTGGAGAAGTTTTTTACGGGGGGGATTCCTTACTGGGGGGTGGGGGTGGGATGTGAATGTCAAAGGTGATTTGCTTATGGTCAGACCTGACCAATGAGGGGGTGACCACTGGTGTGGAGCATCTATCTCCCATGTTGGTAATGACCAGGTCTAGGATATTGGCTCCCCTGGTGGGACAATGGATTAGTTGATCCAGGGCGTTGGAATTTATGAATTCCAAGAACCGTTGGGAAAAAGAGTTGGTACCCGAGTAGTTTTGCCAATTAATGGCAGGGTAGTTAAAATCACCCAGTATTAGGGTGTTTGGTTGTATCTTAATATTTTCCAGTATGTTTAGAAAGGTGTAGTGAGAATCTTGGGGCATGGTGGGGGATCTGTAGCAAGCTACAATTTGGATTGCAGTCTTACCTAGTGTTAGTTGCACCTGGAGAATTTCAGATGCATTGTGTTGGGTAACTAGCTTGGAGGTGTGAATATCCTTGGTGAATATGGACACTCCTCCACCTTTAGTGTTTCGTTCTTGGTTTTGTGGCCAAAAAGTGTGGTAAGAATTGTAGCCTGGTATTGCAGGGGTGCTGTCTGGAGCCTTGAGCCAGGTGTCAGTTACTGCACAGATATCGATGCTCTCCATTTTTAGGAGTGCCTCGAGAGAGTGCATTTTGAGGTTTAGACTTCTAGCATTGAGTAGCATTACCTTCAGATTTTGCATGCTTGTATCTGTTACGGTGGTGGTTTTATCCTTTGAACCTTGCCTAAAAAAGGCACTATAGGGGTGGCAAGAGCTTTAGCCAGTTACCTGAATCCCAGGGGCGACAGGTGCAGACCATCTCTGGCAAAGCATCGTGGTTTGTCGATCATGTCTTCCCAGGCAGACAAATACTGGATCCCCTTTGAATGACACCAGAAGCTTAGCCAATTGTTGAAATCAATCATTTTGCAGTTATACTGTGGTATCATTCTGGGTGAAGGCAGGATGCTACTCAGGGCTAGGGTCATACATGCCTGGGTCACATGATCCAAAATCTCTTCCATGTCTCTCTTCATGTAGTCCAGGGAGGTACGTCTGAAATCATTCATTCCAGCATGGACAGTGACAGAGTCATATTTGTACTTGTTGTGGAGTGACTTGAGTGCATGCGTTATGTGGTGGATCCTGGCACCTGACAGCCAGCTGACTGTAATTTTCTCCTTGTACAGCCTGGTGAGTGGGACATCAGTGTGCCTGACTATAGAGTCACCTATGACTAAAGTGTTGGGTACATTGTCTTGTCTTTGGGGCTGTTGTTGGGTGGCACACTGGTGTTGTGAGCTATGTGTCATTTTGGTTGAGACTGGTGTTTGTTTGCGTTTTGGCTTTGGAGGTCCTTGTTGCTTGGGCAGGTTAATGTTAAGGACCTCCACATATGTGTGTTTAGTGTTGCTATGTGTGGGTGTTGATGGTGTGGGTTTTGTAGGGCTATGAGTTGCTTGAGGTGTAATGCAGGTGTTAACCTTCTCCTCTTGACTGTCTAGCACAATCTTGGCCAGAGAGAGCTTAGCTTCCAGTTTGTAAGTGTATCTCTCGCAGGTTGCAGTGTTGGGTGGTAGGAGGAGAGGATTGTCTGTGTACATGAGGCAGTTGCCGCACTGCCCCAGTATGCCTAGATTCACCAGGTGGACAGGAGAAATCACTGGAAGCTGACCCTTGGACATGCCTGTTTAGGTGCTTTTTTGTAAAGTTTAAGAGCTGTTTTCCCTTACCTTTGCAAGGTACTTTGCAATTATAGGCTGTTTAGTGCCTATAATTAATTTCTCCTTATTGACAAGGAGAGCTGAGTGCTTGAATCAGTTTCAGGCTTCCTAGTGCTTTCCAGCAGGTTCTAGAGCAAGTGCTAGTCACAGGAGTTCAGATTTTAGAGCTACTACAGAGAAACCAGGCACCTGGAATAGTTTAATTGTAGCCTCACAGTGCTGCACAATGTGAAAAATGTGCATCTATTGCTTGCTAGGATATGATACTGGATTTTATCTATGGAGACCTGCACATGAAGAATTGCCAGTGTATCTTCCTGTTTAACCACCTTAGAGCTATGCTTGTGTGATGCCCATGCACTGGCCCAGCAATCAAGGAGCCTCAAACCATAAACTAACACCAGTGAGGGGTGTCCATATAGGGAAGAGATAATAAATACACACACAGTAAAGTACAATTTCCCTTAAGAGCACACAGAGATCACAGTCAGTCTGGGGCTGGTTTCTCCCTTTCTCTCCAGGTCCCCAATCAGATTCCCCACTGGCACAGCTAAAAGGTCCATATCTTAGGTTAGTGGGTAAGCTAAAACCTCCAGCATCCTCTCTGTGTAACCAGTGCTTCGTGTCCCTGTCCAAGTAGCTGACACACACACACACACTTTGAGATAAGAGGTTTATACAATCACGCACACACTCCTGGGGGTGGCGCAGGTTCTCCAGCTGTGCATCTTTTACCCAGACTATACAGTAGTACCACTTGTCACCACCCACTAATATTTATCAGCTACTAAAAGGCCCTTATGAAAGGGTGTCCAATTATACTATGCAACATTATTATCCAAATAGTAAGTGTGACTGAACAGCAAGGCTATTGGAGTAGCTTGGTACAATATCACTAAATACATGCAATGTACTCTTAGAGCTTAAATTATCTACACACAAAACACCCCAGTTGAAAGGTTTAAACATATTTAATAATAAATAATAAAAACACAAGACAATACTTCTTACTACACAGTGCTAGTCAAGAGTTCAGAGATCACAGATAAATACTTAATACAGTAGAAAAGTTCTGACGTCAATACAAAAAAAAACTAATCTAAGCTTCCTAGTTCCTAGCTATATCTAAGAGAAAACACAGTTCTAAAATAAACTTACATATAGAACACAGGCAGAGTGCTGGTGAGTTGGATGTTCTCAAGACAAATGCTCCCATGCTCTCATTCGTTCTGTCCTTAAATTGATAACCCAGAACCACTGATTCATTTCAGGTTACATCATTTCTTTCTGGTTCCCAGGCTAACACAAACTCAGAGGTTAATAGCCCTTTTGACCTTGCAGCTGGTGAGGAAGCCAGAGCAATAAAAGAAAATATACATGCAAATTTAGCAATTAACTCTGGTCTCAAAACAATAGCCAGAATTCCTTCATCCAGACATCTCGGCTCTGAGCAATGAGATCAAAGACAGTTGTAACATGCATGACGTATCAGCTTTCTTACAGCAGAGTGCACTGTTGTTACATATTTTTCAGTTCAATATCCAATACAGTCTTTTCACATTTAAGAGAACAAGCCTGTGGCTTACATTAATATTTACAAATGACAGAACTATCTACAAAATTCTATCTAGCTAGGCTGATAGCCTTTACCTATCTTCACAGATCTACCCCCCCTAGAGAACTCAAGCTAGTTTTTCAAGTGTCCCTTGAGAAAAGTTGCTTGAGAGGGTTAGGTCTATTTGAGTATACTTTATCCCATTCCCTGTCTTGACAGCCCACCTGCATTGGCATTGCTAATCCCACTGCAGTGCTGCACTGACATATCATATGCTTGCAACCCTAGGCTCCATCTTAGCAACTTGGCATTTTGCTGGGTAGCACTGTTTAACCATGTTAGGGGTTGCGATCTGTCACTACAATGAATTTTCTTCCATACAGATAAGGCTGATGTTTCTGCAGTGCCCACACTATGGCTAAACATTCCCTTCCTACAGCTGCATAACATTCCTCCCTTGGTTGGAGCCTATAACTAAGATAAAGTACTGGGTGCTCTTCTCCCTTTGAAGAAATCAGGCTAAGTACAGCCCCCACACCATGGTTTGAATCATCCACCTGCACAACAAATTCTTTGTTGTAATCTGGACTGACTAACACAGGGGTCCTCCCAAAGCTTCATTAAGCTCCTGGAATGCCTGCTTACATGCTGGGGCCCACACTACCTTATCTGGCCTGTTATTCCTTGTCAGGTCTGTGAGGGGAGCAGCTATGGTACTATAACCAGGGACGAACTTTCTGTAGTACCCCGCTGTCCCTAAGAATGCCCTCACCTGCTTTTTGGTAACAGGTGCATACCATGCCTGAATGGCTTCTACCTTGGCAGGTTCTGGCCTGATCTTACCACTCCCCACTCTATGTTGCAGGTAGGAGACCTCTGCCATACCCACCTGACATTTGCTGGGCTTAATGTTCAACCCTGCCCTCTGTAGTCTGCACAGCACCTCCCTGACATGTTGAAGGTGCTCTTGCCAGGAATGGCAATATCATCTAGGTAAGCAAGGGCAAACCCTCCTGCTTCTGCTAGAATATGATCTACTAGCCTCTGGAAATTCTCTGGGGCATTTTCCATTCCAAAAATGCATCTTTGTGAACTCATACAAGCCAAAAGGAGTCACAAAGGCTGACTTCTCTTTAGCACTGAGAGTCAAAAGCACCTGCCAGTAACCCTTGGTAAGATCAATGGTTGTAAGATACTTGGCCCTTCCCAGCTGCTCTAAGGCCTCTTCTGTCCTAGATATGATGGTAAGCATCTGCCTCTGTGTGACTATTTAATTTCCTGTACTCCACACAGAACCTGGTGCTGACATCCTTCTTTGGTGCCATCAATACTGGGGAGGCCCAGGGACTGTTGGACTCTTGAATTACTCCTAGTTTCAACATCTCATGTATCTCCTCCTTCAGAGTCTGTTTGACTCTCTCAGACACCCTATAAGGGGCCTGCCTAATAGGCTTTTGGGGTCCTGTATCCACCTGGTGCTGCACCAGGTGGGTGCACCCTGGTTTCCCAGTAAATATGTCCTCAAACTCCTGTAAGACTTCTCGGATTTCACAAACCTGGGTAGGAGATAGCTACTGGGACATTGCTACCCCTTCCACTGAGGTGTCAGTCTGAGCCTCACTGAAGAGATCAGTCACCAGATCTCCCGCAGACTCCTCCTGCAATCCACTGCAAATACTCAGCACAAGGGCCTCCCTATCATGGTAAGGTTTCATCATGTTAACATGGTATAATGTGTGCCCCTGCCTCATGCCTAGCAGTTCTACCATTACTTACCTTTCTTACCATCTTGTAGGGTCCCTCCCAAGATGCTTGCAGCTTGTTGTGTCTGACAGGAATGAGAATCATTACCTGCTTCCCTAACGCATACTCTCCAGCTCAAGCATTCCTGTCATACCATACCTTTTTCTGTTGTTGAGCTTCTGTCAGGTTCTCCTGGGCCAAGCCCCTGAGTTTCCTGAGCCTTGTCCTGAGGTTTAAAACATATGCCCTATGAGAATCCTTTTGAGATTCACACTCCTTCCCACTCATCTCAAATTAAATCTAGAGGTCCCCTCACCCTATGCCCATACAGCAATTCAAACACAATGCAACACAAACTCTGTGGATTTATGGGGAACCTCTCTGTAAGAAAACAACAGATGGGGCAAATATTTGTCCCATTCTCTCTTAAAATGGTCTGGAAATACCCATAGCATGGACTTGAATGTAGAGTTTAACCTCTCAACAAGACCATTAGTCTGGGGATGGTGGGGGGGGGGGTTGTCTTCAGGTGCTTCACCCCACAGTACTTCCACAGACAAGCCCACAGGTCTGACATGAAATTGGCACCTCTGTCAGTCAGTATTTCTTTTTGGAAATCTACCCTGCTGAAAATCTCTAACAAAACGTTTGCTACCTTTTCTGCCTCAATGGAGGACAAAGCCACTGCCTCAAGGTATCATGTAGCATAATCCACTACCACTAGGATATACATTTTCCCTGTGGAACTTGGGGTACTCAGAGTCCCCACAATATCCATAGCTACCCTCTGAAATGGCTCCTCAATCAAAGGTAAAGGCATAAAAGGAGATCTCACCTTGTCTCCTGCCTTGCCTACTTTTTGGCACTGCTCACAGCTCCTGCAGTACCCGGTTACATCTCTGTAAATTCCAGGCCAATAGAAGTTCTGCATAATACATCTCTTTGCACGTTTTATGCCCATATGACCTGCAAAGGGAATATCATGGGCTATGGCTAGAAGTGTCAGATGGTAGGCTCTAGGCACTACCAACTGCCGTACCCTCTCACCTTTTAGCCCTCCCTCAGGGGTCCACACTCTATACAGTAACGCTTTGTCCCAGTACACAGATTCCCCTTTCCCTTGAGAATCAGGTGCCTCACTAGCTACCTGACTCAGCCCTTGCAATGTAGGGTCTGAGAGCTGAGCCTGCCTCAACTCCCTCTTTGTAAACATTCCCAGCTCCCCATCCACAGGAAGTCTGGCATCCTCTGACAGTGGTACCTCACTCTCAGCCTGGGTACTACTACTCACATCTACCTTTGCAGTCACTCTGTCCAAGGGAACATCAGTACCCACAAGTAGCTGTGGCTCACCTTCAGTCTCACTGCTACAGTATAGCTTCCTCCCTGAAGTAACAACCACCTCACCAGTCCTGGCTGCAAGTATGCAGTCTGCCTGGGTCCCCCCCAGGCTACCAGACCCACATGCTTGTCTCAATGCCTGACTGCATGTAACTGCATTAGCACATGATACTACCTCATCCAAATCCTTCCCTATCAGGACATCTACAGGATAGTAGTTCGGTACCCCTGTTGTCTCAAGACAACCTACTATTGGCATTTTGTCTTCCCCACATACTGGCTCTCTCACCTTTTGTTCCCCACCTTGCTCCTGTGGACATCTGTATGCTACATGGCCCCACTGGTTGCATTCAAAACATTTAACCTTAGGTCCTGGATGTGTACCTGGACTAGTGGCTACCCCTGCTACTGGCAGATTCTGTTGGGGCAGTCTGGTCTGCCCACCATGGGTTCCTTTAGACCCATGAACAGTACTGGATGTCGCCTTCCTGTGCAGAGATGCCCTGCTTGCTAGGTATAGGTCTCCCTTCTTCCCCAACTCATCTGCAGTAGCACATTGTCTATCAACTAACCAGATCCTCATGTCCTCAGGCAAAGTGCTAAGGGCTTGTTCCCTCACCAAAATGTCTGCCAGCCCTTCAAAAGTGGTGACCTGACATCCACTCACCCACTTATGAAAATAAGTGCTCAGTTCAGCAACATAGTCACACACACTTTCCCCTGCCTTGCATCTATGCTCACAAAACTTTTTCCTATAAGTTTCAGATGTTAGCTTTAAAATTTCTAACAAACAGTTCTTAACAGTAGTATAATCAAAATATTCACAATCAGCAAGTTTAGACAGTACAGTTACAGCTTTACCATGGAGTAAGGAGGTATTGCTGTTGAACAGAGTGTTTGGTCAACATCATGCTGTTTACATACCCTCTCAAACATATGAATGAAACTATCAAAATTATCCCCTTCTTTAAACTGCGGAAGAAATTTACTGAACTTTTGTACTTCTGGGGTCCAGTTACTCCCTTCCCCATTACCTCCATGACTCTGGCAAAGAGTCAGCATCTCCCTTTCATGCTGCCTCTGCCTTTCCTTTTCCTCAGCTTCCAGGCGTAGCAGTTTTTCATTCTGCTCCAACTGCAAATGCCACAGTTTTTTATTGTTCTCACTCTCTAGACTCCTCAGACTTTCAGCTGCTTCTATTTCCAAATGCCTGGCCTCCAACTCAAGTCTCTTAAGCTCCAGATGGATTTTTTAGTCCTCTGCATAAAGGTTGAGCTGTCCATTCTCTGAGTGTGGTACATCGCCACTGCCAATCTGAACATTCTCCTGGTTGGTGTTTTCTGTGACCAAAGCTGCAATCATGTCTGCCTTAGACAAGTTTCCATGCACCAGTCCCTTAGCCTGGCACATCTCAGCCAGCTGGCTCCTTGTCAGCTTTCCATACTCATCTGCTGAAATGCTGCCTGGTCTCCCTGACTAATTGAGCTAACAAAAGAAATTAAACAATTGTGATCTGAACTCTGAGTATTCACTGCATGGTTAATTTAGAGTACAAAACTAACTTCAGAGAACACTGTACACAAGCTACAGGAATTCACACTACCCACACCACTACAACCCATTTAGTATTTGCCAACCAATTTATATGTAGTTTGGAAATTAATATGTGACACTTGTGCTCTGGCCCAGCAATCAAGGAGCCTCAATCCTCACCACTAACACAAGTGAGGGGCATCCATATAGGGAAAGAATAATAAATGCACACACAGTAAAGTACAATTTCCCTTAAAAGCACATAGAGATCACAGTCAGTCTGGGGATGGATTCTCCCTTTCTCTCCAGGTCCCCAATAAGACTCCCCATTGGCACAGCTATAGAGTCCAGATCTCAGCCTAGTGGGGAAGCTAAAACCTCCAGCAGACTCTCTGTCCAACCAGTGCTTTGTGTCCCTGCCCAAGTAGCTGACACACACACACTTTGAGATAAGAGTTATATACAACCACACAGGCACTCCTGGAGAATGCTGGCACAGGTTCCCCAGCTGTGCCCCTTTTACTCAGACTATACAGTAGTACCACTTCCCACCACCCACTAATATTTATCAGCTAGTAAAAGGCCCTTATGAAAGGGTGTCCAATTATACTATGCAACATTATTATCCAAATGGTAAGTGTGACTGAACAGCAAGGCTATTGGAGTGGCTTTGTGCAATATCACTAAATACATGCAATGTACTTTTAGAGTTTAAATTGTCTCTACACAAAATACCCCCAGTTGAAAGGTTTAAAAATATTTAATAATAAATAATAAAAAGACAAGACAATACTTCTTACTACACAGTGCTACTCAAGGGTTCAGAGATCACAGAGAAATACTTAATTAATACAGTAGAAAAGTTCTGACATCAATACAAAAAAAAACTAATCTAAACTTCGTAGTTCCTAGCTATATCTAAGAAAAAACACAGTTCTAAAATAAACTTACATACAGAACACAGGCAGAGAGCTGGTGAGTTGGATGTTCTCAAGACAAATACTCCCATGCTCTCATTCGTTCTGTCCTTAAATTGATAACCCATAACCACTGATTCATTTCAGGTTACATCATTTCTTTCTGGTTCCTAGGCTAACACAAACTCAGAGGTTAATAGCCCTTTTGACCTCGCAGCTGGCAAGGAAGCCAGAGCAATAAAAGAAATTATACATGCAAATTCTAGCAATTAACTCTGGTCTCAAAACAATAGCCAGAATTCCTTCATCCAGACATCTCGTCTCCGAGCCCAGAGATCAAAGACAGTCATGACATGCATGACATATCAGCTTTCTTACAGCAGAGTGCACTGTTGTTACATATTTTTCAGTTCAATATCCAATACAGTCTTTTCACATTTAAGAGAACAAGCATGTGGCTTACATTAATATTTACAAATGACAGAATTATCTACAAAATTCTATCTAGCTAGGCTGACAGCCTTCACCTATATTCTCAGATCTACCCCCCCCCCCTAGGGAACTCAAGCTAGTTTTTCAATCATCCCTTGAGAAAAGTTGCTTGAGAGGGTTAGGTCTATCTGAGTATGTTTTATACCATTCCCTGTCTTGAGAGCCCATCTGCATTGGCATTGCTAATCCCACAGCAGTGCTGCACTGACATATCATATGCTTGCAACCCTAGGCTCCATCTTAGCAACTTGGCATTTTGCTGGCTGGCACTGCTTAATCATGATAGAGGATTGTGATCTGTCACTACA
The DNA here is from genome assembly GCF_019279795.1 of Protopterus annectens. Lineage (NCBI taxonomy): Eukaryota > Metazoa > Chordata > Ceratodontiformes > Protopteridae > Protopterus > Protopterus annectens. The sequence goes on along the minus strand of NC_056750.1, from coordinate 56,237,914 downwards.
GTGGATTTTCTTCCATAGAGATAAGGCTGATGTTTCTGCAGTGCCCACACTATGGCTAAACATTCCTTTCCTACAGCTGCATAGCATTCCTCCCTGGGTTGGAGCCTATAACTAAGATAAACTACTAGGTGCTCTTCTCCCTCTGAAGAAATCTAGCCAAGTACAACCCCCACACCATTGTTTAAAGCATCCACTTGCACAACACATTCTTTGTTGTAATGTGGACTGACTAACACAGGGGTCCGCCCAAAGCTTCATTAAGCTCCTGGAATGCCTGCTTACATGCTGGGGTCCACACTACTTTATCTGGCCTGTTATTTCTTGTCAGGGCTGTGAGGGGAGCGGCTATGGTACTATAACCAGGGACAAACTTCTGTAGTACTCTGCTGTCACTAAGAATACCTTCACCTGCTTTTTGGTAACAGGTGCATACCATGCCTGAATGGCTTCTACTATGGCAGGTTCTGGCCTGATCTTACCACTCCCCACTCTATGTCGCAGGTAGGAGACCTCTGCCATACCCACCTGACATTTGCTGGGCTTAATGTTCACCCCTGCTCTCGGTAGTCTACCCAGCACCTCCCTGACATGTTGAAGGTGCTCTTGCCAGGAATGGCTGTAGATGGCAATATCATCTAGGTAAGCAAGTGCAAGCCCTCCTGCTCCTGCTAGGATATGATCTACTGGCCTCTGGAAATTCTCTGGGGCATTTTTCATTCCAAAGATGCATCTTTGTGAACTCATACAAGCGAAAAGGAGTCACAAAGGCTGACTTCTCTTTAGCACTGGGAGTCAAGGGCACCTGCCAGTATTCCTTGGTAAGATCAATGGTTGTAAGATACTTAGCCCTTCCCAGCTGCTCTAAGGCCTCTTCTGTCCTAGGTATGGGGTAAGCATCTGCCTCTGTGTAACTATTTAATTTCCTGTAGTCCACACAGAACCTGGTGCTGACATCCTTCTTTGGTGCCAGCACCACTGGGGAGGCCCAGGGACTGTTGGACTCTTGAATTACCCCTTGTTTCAACATCTCCTGTATCTCCTCCTTCAGAGTCTGTTTGACTCTCTCAGACACCCTATAAGGGGTCGGCCTTATAGACGTTTGGGGTCCTGTATCCACCTGGTGCTGCACCAGGTGGGTGCACCCTGGTTTCCCAGTGAATATGTCTTTAAATTCATGTAACACTACTCGGCTTTCTCGAACCTGGGTAGGAGATAGCTGCTGGGACATTGCTACCCCTTCCACTGAGGTGTCAGTCTGAGCCTCACTGAAGAGATCAGTCACCAGATCTCCCTCAGACTCCTTCTGCAATCCACTGCAAATACTCAGCACAAGGGCCACTCTATCATGGTAAGGTTTCATCATGTTAACATGGTATAATTTGTGCCCCTGCCTCCTGCCTAGCATTTCTACCATCACTTACCTTTCTTACCACCTTGTAGAGTCCAACCCAAGCTGCTTGCAGCTTGTTGTGTCTAACAGGAATGAAAACCATTACCTGCTGCCCTACAGCATACTCTCCATCTCAAGCATTCCTGTCATACCATACCTTTTTCTGTTGTTGAACTTCTGCCAGGTTCTCCTGTGCCAAGCCCCTGAGTTTCCTGAGCCTTTTCCTGAGGTTTAGGACATATGCCCTAAGAGATTCCTTGTGAGATTCACACTCACCTTCCCACTCATCTTCAATTAAATTTAGAGGTCCCCTCACGCTATGCCCATATAGCAACTTAAAGGGTGAAAACCCTGTGGATTCTTGGGGAACCACTCTGTAAGAAAACAACAGATGGGGCAAATAATTGTCCCATTCTCTCTTAAACTGGTCTGGAAATACACATAGCATGGACTTGAGTGTAGAGTTTAACCTCTCAACAAGACCATTAGTCTGGGGATGGTGGGCGGTTGTCTTCAGGTGCTTCACCCCACAGTACTTCCACAGACAAGCCAGCAGGTCTGACATGAAATTGGCACCTCTGTCAGTCAGTATTTCTTTTGGGAAATCTACCCTGCTGAAAATTTCTAACAAAGCTGGTGCCACCTTTTCTGCCTCAATGGAGGACAAAGCCACTGCCTCAAGGTATCGTGTAGCATAATCCAGTACCACTAGGATATACATTTTCCCTGTGGAACTTGAGGTACTCAGAATCCCCACAATATCCATAGCTACCCACTGAAATGGCTCCTCAATCAAAGGTAAAATCATCAAAGGAGATCTCACCTTGTCTCTCCTGCCTTGCTTACCTTTTGGCACTGCCACAGGTCCTGCAGTACCTGGTTACATCTCTGTAAATTCCAGGCCAATAGAAGTTCTGCATAATACATCTCTTTGTACGTTTTATGCCCATATGACCTGCAAAGGTAATATCATGGGCTATGGCTAGAAGTGTCAGATGGTAGGCTCTAGGCACTACCAACTGCCGTACCCTCTCACCTTCTAGCCCTCCCTCAGCGGTCCACACTCTATACAGTAACCCTTTATTCCAGTATACAGATTCCCCCTTTCCTTGAGAATCAGGTGCCTCACTGGCTACCTGACTCAGCCCTTGCAATGTAGGGTCTGAGAGCTGAGCCTGTCTCAACTCTTTCTTTGTAACCCTTCCCAGCTCCCCTTCCACAAGAAGTCTGGCATCCTCTGACAGTGGTGCCTCACTCTCAGACTGGGTACTACTACTCACATCTACCTTTGCAGTCATTCTGTCCAAGGGAACATCAGTACCCACAAGCAGCTGTGGCTCACCTTCAGTCTCACTGCTACAGCATAGCTTCCTCCGTGAAGTAACAACCACCTCACCAGTCCTGGCTGCATGCATGCAGTCTGTCTGGGTCCCCCCAGGCTACCAGACCCACATGCTTGTCTCAAAGCATTACTGCATGAAACTGCATTAGCACATGATACTACCTCATCCAAATCCTTCCCTATCAGAACATCTGCAGGATAGTAGTTTGGTACCCCTGTTGTCTCAAGACAACCTACAATTGGCATTTTGTCTTCCCCATTTACTGGCTCTCTCACCTTTTGTTCCCCACCTTGTCTCTGTGGACATCTGTATGCCACATGGCCCCACTGGTTGCATTCAACACATTTAACCCTATGTCCCGGATGTGTACCTGGACTAGTGGCTTCCCCTGCTACTGGCAGATTCTGTTGGGGCAGTCTGGTCTGCCCACCATGGGTTCCTTTAGACCCATGAGCAGTACTGGGGGTACATTTCCTGTGCAGGGATGCCCTGCTTGCTAGGTATTGGTCTCCCTTCTTCCACAACTCATCTGCAGTAGCACATTGTCTATCAACTAACCAGATCCTCATGTCCTCAGGCAAAGTGCTAAGGGCTTGTTCCCTTCACCAAAAGGTCTGCCAGCCATTCAAAAGTGATGACCTGACATCCACTCATACACTTATGAAAATAAGTGCTCAGTTCAGCAACACAGTCACACACGCTTTCACCTGCCTTGCATCTATGCTCACAAAACTTTTTCCTATAAGTTTCAGATGTTAGCTTTAAAAATTCTAACAAACAGTTCTCAACAGTAGTATAATCAAAATATTCACAATCAGCAAGTTTAGACAGTACAGTTACAGCTTTACCATGGAGTAAGGAGGTCTTGCTGTTAACCAGAGCCTTTGGTCAACATCATGCTGTTTACATACCCTCTCAAACATATCAATGAAACTATCAAAATTATCCCCCTCTTTAAACTGAGGAAGAAATTTACTGAACTTTTGTGCTTCTGGGGTCCAGTTACTCCCTTCCCCATTACCTCCATGGCTCTGGCGAAGAGTCAGCATCTCCCTTTCATGCTGCCTCTGCCTTTCCTTTTCCTCAGCTTCCAGGCGTAGCAGTTTTTCATTCTGCTCCACCTGCAAACGTCACAGTTTTTTATTGTCCTCATTCTCTAGACGCCTCAGTCTCTCAGCTGCTTCTATTTCCAAATGCCTGGCCTCCAACTCAAGTCTCTTTAGCTCCAGATGTATTTTTAAGTCCTCTGCAGAAAGGTTGAGCTGTCCATTCTCTTGAGTGTGGTACATCGCCACTGCCAATCTGATCATTCTCCTGGTTGGTGTTTTCTGTGACCAAAGATGCAATCATGTCTGCCTTAGTCAGGTTTCCATGCACCAGTCCCTTAGCCTGGTACATCTCAGCCAGCTGGCTCCTTGTCAGCTTTCCATACTCATCTGCTGACATGCTGCCTGGTCTCCCTGACTAACTGAGCTAACAAAAGAAATGAAACAGTTGTGATCTGAACTCTGAGTATTCACTGCATGGTTAATTTAGAGTACAAAACTAACTTCAGAGAACACTGTACACAAGCTACAGGAATTCACACTACCCACACCACTACAACCCAATTAGTATTTGCCAACCAATTTATATGTAGTATGAAAATTAATATGTGACACTACATACTAATACAGTAGAAACATTCTGACATCAATACAAAAAAAAACTAATCTAAGCTTCCTAGTTCATGGCTATATTTAAGAGAAAACACAGTTCTAAAATAAACGTACATATAGAACACAGGCAGAGTGCTGGTGAGTTGGATGTTCTCAAGACAAATGCTTAAATGCCCTCATTCTTTCTGTCCTTAAAATGATAACACAGTACCACTAATTCATTTCAGATTATATCATTTCTTTCTGTTTCCCAGGCTAACAGAGACTCAAAGGTTACTAGCCCTTTTGACTGGTCAGGAAGCCAGAGTAATAAAATAAATTATACATGCAAATTCTAGCAATTATCTCTGGTCTCAAAGCAATAGCCAGAATTCCTTCATCCAGACATCTCGACTCCGAGCCCTGAGATCAAAGGCAGTCATGAAATGCTTGACTTATCAGCTTTCCTACAGCAGAGTACACTGTTGATACATTTTTTTCAGTTCAGCATCCAGTACAGTCTTTTCACATTTAAGAGAACAGGCCTGTGGCTTACATTAATATTTACAAATGACAGAATTATCTACAAAATTCTACTAGCTCGGCTGGCAGCCTTTACCTTTTTTCACAGCTTGTTGTTGATCTATATTAAGACACCTCCTCCTTTAGTTCATATCTGTGCAGCTACTAGTCTAAAAGTGTGGAAGGCACTGAAACCTTGCACTTCTGAGGTGCTCTCTGCAGTTTTACACCATGTCTCAGTAACTGCACAGATGTCTATATTCCCCAGGCTGAGGAGGAAGGAGGTTTAGCTTCTCATTTATGTTACTGACACTGAACAGTAATATCCTAATGTTTAGTTGAGTTGATTTTGCTATGTCAGTAGGTTTGTCAATTTGGCATTGCTTAAAAAAGACACTATTTGAAAGCCCAGAGCAGACAGGTGCAAACCATCCTTGACAAAGCAACATGGTCTGTTAACCATGTTTTTCCATGCTAACAGATATTGAATCTTCTTAGGATGATACCAGAAACTCATCCAGTTGTTAATATCAATCATCTTTTGTTGGTATTGTGGCATCACCCTGATGAAGGTAATGTGCTGCTCAATGCTAGGCTCATACCAGCCTGACATACATAGTTTGAGAACTCTTTGGTTGGGGGGGCATCAGTATTTCTAGCAATGGAGTCCTCTGTAACTAGAGTCCTGAGAAGTGTGTTTGCTTGTCTTATGGGTTTTGTATTTGGGGCTTCACTGATTGAGACCTTATGTATGGTTAGATGTTGCTTTTGTTGAGTGCTTTTTGGTTTGTTGAGGATAAACTTTGATGATGGGTGATGTAGGAGGACGTTTTTGTTTAAGACGTTTGCATTTCAGTGCCTCAGCATATGTTGATCTATGTGCGTTTTGTGTGTTATGTGTGGGAGTGCTGTGTGCTTGGTTTTGACAAGCTAATCTATGCTTTCCTGTAAGCGTTAAGCTTCTAGTGACATTGTGTATGTACACTTCTCACATACTTTATCTGTTACTTTAAGGACTAAGTGGTTGTCAGTAAATATGAGACAATTGTTACATTGTCTCAAGATACCCATATCCACCAGGCTGGCTGCAGAGAAATTAGGAAATTGCATATCCATGTTGTCCTGTCCCCTAATTTGTCAGCTACAAGGGTGTGGTATATGGAAGTTAACAAAAGGCTATTAACGGGGGAGGATGGGGGTTGGAGGTAGGCTAGACTATAAAATAATATATTTAACAGTATTGCCACTCAATGTATAAACTAGCTGCTCTAAGCTTATTAGTGCATTTGTGCTATACTTACTGCTTTATGGGCAATTCTAAAGGGAAAATTTACTTCTAGATGTTTGAGTCTGTACAGGACATTGCTACAGTGAGCAGCTCCACCATGCAAATGTGTTGAACATATACTAGCACTGGAAATCACAGAAAAACTGACTACTGAGTCTTCTGGCCAATAAAATGACTACACTTAGAGCCCTCCTGTGTGCTTTCTAGTTGAGATAGTCCAGACAAACACCTACTTGCACAGGAATTTCCCAAAACAGAAAACAAAATGCAGCAAGTAATACAGAAAGCAACTCTATCAGTTTAAGCAACTACACAGACAGAAAAATAGAGTCCTTCCATCGCTGGACGTAGGCTCATCTATGATACTGCCCTATCAGCTTTGTTAAAAACATTACACAATTAGTACAGTTCAGTTTGCTCAGATCTTCTCTGAGTTCATTTTAAGTTAACAGCTGGATACATGCACAATTCTGACCCCTGATACAGATGCAGGTCAACATTTTATAAACAGATGATACAGGATGGCATTTCTGATAGGGTACCAAAGGACGGTGAGTACCAGTATAACTGGAAACTTTTAAGTTACAAAGCACAAGAGTCATTAAGCAGTCATAAGCATAACATACCAAATTGTTTACAAGGCTAATCCTGAACTACTGTAAAGAAAATTTTGTTTGGGTTTTAGTCTTAAACTTTATTATGGTTCAAACAGTGGCTCTAATAACACATTTAAACTCATGAACTTAAAACAAGATTGCACTTCTTTTTCAGGAGACATTATGACACGAGAAATTGCTAACTTAACCCCTTTACAGATATACAGATAGACATGCACACACACAGACACACACATATATATTTATTAGCTATTGAAATGCATAACAGCATTTCTGTGACAAACCAAACATTTACTACTAGTAATATGTCAAACTATTCCTTAGGGCCTTTATCAGGGCATTCACTTTAGTGTTGCATTTTTTACAAGCAAAAAAATCATTATGCCTGTAAATGCCATGTTAGTGAACACAGTTAATAGAAGAACAGACATTGCTAATGCTTTAGGTCTGCACAGAATAACTCATAAGAAGGCATCATTCACATTTACACGAGCTGAGAGATTATTCGGATGAGTTAATTATAGCATGCATGCAGTGGCATCTGTGTTAGACAATAACATTTTGTATTTGCAGGACTGGAAGTAATGGTGGCCAGGGCAAAATAAAGTGTTTATGTGGACTAAAATACTGGATGATTTGCTTTTTATGTAGTACAGGGAATGCAAATTCAATTGCATACTTTACTGAGGCTTATTAAACTATATTGATGGTGACATCTGGTCCATTTCTATGTTTGTTATTTGATTAGTAGCTTAAGTAACTTAAATTTATGTTTTTATTCCTTCATCTTTTTCCAAATGTCTTAAATATGATATGAAATTAGCTTCAGAAAACTTATGATGCGGATAAGTCAAACTTACATTTCCTATTGCTGTATATAGAGACTTAGAAAGTATGTCATAAACATATTTATAATTGACTTTTTCCCTTGATGTCTAAGCTTTCATTTGTTTTTAAATACTAAAATAAAATAACTGTGTAATCTTAACCTCTGTTCAAGTCCCATGGAAGAATTCTGTAACTCTATATGATTAGTTTTTTTATTATTGTTTATTATCTGGGTTAAATAATTGTTTGCTATCTGGGTATGTCCAGCTAGTAAGAGCATTTCTGGAGACCGAGTAAGAGGAGGAATATGATTAGAAATGTAAAAAGTATCTACAACAGAAGAATACAATCTGAACAACTTAGAGAATGATTTTCTAGTGAGAGGCTATGAAAGTCAAATGTTAAAAAACATCCTGGAACCCATTATAGAACTGAAAAGGACTGAAGCGCCTTCACTCAACCTCCCCAGTAGAAAAATGTTAAGTAATCCCACAGAGAATAACAAATGCAAAAATAGCTGCATCCTGACATACACTTTGGATTATCACAGTATCAAAAATATTATTGAAGAAAACTGGGACATTGTCACAAGAAACCCTTTTCTGATTACATCTTAGGTGAAGCCCCATCATTTGTTTATAGGAAGGCCAGGGATATTAGAAGTTTTGTTGAATTTAAACCTAGACCATGTGAGAAAAGCACTAAAAGATGTGAAACTAATTGTACATTTTGTATATTTATACAGCAAGGTGATAGTTTTTATTGCCCTTATTTAAAGAAGATCATTAAGACCAGTGCAGGGGGTGACTGTAACACTAAAAGTAATTTACAGGACACAGTGCAATGAATGTGATGCATTCTATGTGGGCAAGACTGTAAATAAACTCAAGCAAAGGATTTCATGTCATCTGTCAGAAATCCTCTGGATGTAAAAATAATGCACTAGCCAAACACCTTTCTCTTCATAAAAGACACACAGGTTTTAAGTTCCAGATCCTGGATCACATAGTCATGGGTGATCTTCATGGAGACATCCCAATATTCTGGAGAAACATGAACTCATGTGGCAATTAAAGCTGAACTCTTTTAGAAAGCCTGGACTAAACTACTACTGTTCAATTAAAGTGCACTGGAACTTAGAAAATTGCCACATTGTTTACATGACTAATTGTATTTTATTTTATTTTTTCTACAAATTGGTTTTAAATATCATTTTAAATCATTTGAAATTTAAGTGTATATTTTGTTTGCATCATCATACATATATATTTTTTTATTTTATTTTTCTGGTTCTCTTTTTCCACTTTATTCAAAATGATGGTAATAACAATACTAACTAATTATACAATTATATCGTTTTAGGGTTCTTGTACACAGACCTGAAGAAGTCTAGAAGGACAAGCGATCTTTGTTAACAATAGGTTATGAAAATAGAAACTGATTTTTACATGCAAAATGTATATGTATATATTTATATATAATTTTTGATGTAAAATGAACTAAGGTTGATATATTTCCAGCCATGTAGTATATTGCCTTGTATAAAATCACAGACTTAATAATCTACTTAATAATTTGGTTAAATAAGATGTACCATTAAAGTACATTAGGGTTATATATTATTATGACAGCTACTGAGTAGGGCAGGGCCAGCTTGAATGTCACACTGATGGGGAAGGGATGTGAATTTAACATGTGTACCAATAACACTTTGTTTTACAGCACAATAAACCACTCGCATGCCTGATAAAAGTATATATATATTTAGAAAGCTTGTGAGGAAATTATTACTCTATTTTTGTTTTACTTGGATCGCTTGTCTGTGTACTTAATAAAGGATTTTCGACTGGAAACAGACTGCCTGCCTTGCTTGGATTACTTTCGAATACTTAGTAATGCTGTAGAATTATATATTTTCTATTATTACTTTTTGATTTGACGAGTTTACGTTCGCTACTTCTACTACTATTGTCTGATCTGATTATATACAGTGAGTAACTAAAAATATATGGACTGAAAATCTTCCGCACAGAGAAGTTTCTTACACTGTTTTATTTTACATGCATTTACCAGGAAAGTCGAACTTGGAACAAAGCCAGCTTTCAGCAGAGGCCTGGGGAGAAATCCTCCAGACACATGTCTTTGTAATGTGGGGGGAAACCAGAGTAAATCAACACATTTGGTGAAGTTTCAGCCAGAAACTAGTAGTCCATTGGTCGTTTTGGGCCAATTCCTAGCTCCTTTCAGCCCCCTGCTATAAAACACGCTAAACGTGCGTTTTCCAGCTTGTACCAACTCAGCACAGATCCTCGTGGTGGCCTGCAGAGTGATCCAAGCAGCAGAGAGCTAAAAGAGTGACTTTCTACCAGATATAAGTATTTTTTGTGGCTTTCCACTGTTATTAAGCTAGCGACTGCATTTCGCCTGTTTTACTGCTACTTTAAGTGATTTCTGCATTTTACACTGTTTATTGCACTTTAAGTTACTAATTGTTGCAAATTGTTTCTGTAGGCTACACACTAAAGTGCGCTAGCCGATTTACAGCATTTATAGCATTTACTGTCTGTATTTTTCCTTGTCTCTGTAAAAAAACAAAAAAAAAATCTCTTGTTTTCCGCCTTACTGAACTAGAGTAGTCCAGTTTCAGAGTTGCTGATCCCTGGGCTTTGTTTTTAGTTCCTGTTACTGATCCATTGCCTTATTAGGAAAGAGGATAGTTTCTTTGACTACCAATGGGAGTGGGAAGCACTGAGCAGCCTTTTTGTCCGATTTGGTGAAGTTTCAGCCAGAAACTAGTAGTCCATTGGTCGTTTTGGGCCAATTCCTAGCTCCTTTCAGCCCCCTGCTATAAAACACGCTAAACGCATTAGTAGCGGAGTTGCCACTATTGCACACAAGAGCAGCGGCGGTTAAACAAGGTTAAACTATTGGCCATCTAAATTCCACTCTTCAAATTTCCCTTAGAACTACCTTCCTCGAGCTGTACTGCTGATCTAACCAGCATATCCTATAACTGAAAAGTTCATCTCTACTTGATTCCCAAGTAGACTATTCTCTATCTGTAAAGCCTAGCACTTACTCCTACAGTACTTGCACCTTGATAAAGCACTCTTATTATAGATAATACCCCACCAGCCTAAAACCCACTTCCCCCGGAGTCCTTTGAAAGTCTCTTTATCTACTACTTCTAGTATGTCGAGGGATCAGTTGCTAGTGTCCTCTCCAGCTCAACTGGTGAACCTGGGAATATTGAGGCAATATTACAATTGCCTCATGTACACAGACAATCCTCTCCTTCTCCCACAAAACACAAATACATGCGAGAGATGCAACTATCACGGCCAAACTGGAGGCTGAGCTCTCTCAACATAGGACTGGCAAGACCAGACAGGAGGAGAAGGTAACCACACACAATACATACCCAGTCACACATAGTACCATCACAACTTCAAATCATACACATACTCACACAAAGACATACTCGGAGGCTCTGATCAAAATTTACCAAAACAGCAGAGGCCACCAAAGCAGACACCCAAACAACTACCACCTCACGACCCAACACATGCAACACATAGACCACACAGTCAGAGTGTCAAACAGTCACAGCCCTTAAGGCCAAACAAAATGCCAGACACACTTGTCATTGGTGATTCCATAGTCAGACACACTGACATCCCGCTCACCAGACTGAGTAAGGAGAAGGTCACAGTAAGCTGCCTGTCGGGCGCTAGAATCCGCCACATAACGCAAGCACTCAGGTCTCTCAACAGCAGGTACAAGTATGACTCAGTCATTGTCCACGCTGGTGTCAACGACCTGAGACGGACCTCCTTGGACTACATGAAAAGGGACATCGAGGAGCTCTCTGATTATGGCCCAGGCAGGTATGACCCTGACCTTGAGCAGTATCCTACCTTCACCTAGAATGATGCCACAATACAGTGATAAGATGATCAGCTTTAATAATTGGCTTAAATTCTGGTGTCATCCAAAGGGGAGTCAATGTTCGTCTGCCTGGGATGATATGCTGGACAAGCCACGCTGCCTCGCAAGGGACGGCTTGCACCTGTCACCCTGGGCTTCGGATATTGGCAAAGGCTCTGCCACCCCCATAGTGCCTTTTTTAGGCAAGGCTCAAATTCTAAACCTACCACCCTAGAGCACAAAAAGGAAAAACTAAGGGTAATGCTGCTCAATGCCAGAAGTCTCAATCTCAAGATGCCTTTTCGAGGCCCTTCTCAGTATGGAGAACATCGATGTCTGTGCTGTGACTGAAACCTGGTTCAAGGCTCCTGAGAGCACCCAGCACTAACAGGTTTCACCTCATATCATCGCGTTCCGGCCCCAAAATCCGGACAACACCAAGAAAGGAGGTGTCCATATTCATAAAGGACACCCACACCTCCAAGGTTGGTGGCAACGCCGCGATGCATCGGAGACCATCAGGTGCAATTAACCATAGGCAAGACTGCTCTGCAATTTGTAGCATGTTACAGGCCACCCTCTCAAACTCAGGAACCTCACATGGCCTTCCTGAAAACATTGGAGGGGATAAATGTATCTCCAAACACCATCATACTAGGTGACTTCAACTACCCTAATATAGACTGGGAACACTACTCAAGCCGAACACTCTAACCCAAAGATTCCTTGGGTTCATAAACTCAAATGCCATGGAACAACTAGTCACCATCCCCACAAGAGGAGAAAACATACTTGATCTCATCATCACGAACATGGGATCAAAATGTTCAACACTGGAAGTATACCCCTCACTGGTGAGATCAGATCATAAACTAATCGCTGGAGGTCCTCATCCGCCCCCACCTGAAACAAAAAGACCACAGTGAAAAACTTCTCAAAGAGCCAATTTCACACTTCTAAAAAATTAGTGTGGTCTCCTTTAAGGCCCCTGAGCCAGTGGTAAACATTACTCAAACGCTGAATCACTTACAAATGCCTTCTACCAGCACCTACAGGACTGCATGGATCAGGCAATCCCAAACAAAACTAAGACTCTCTGTACCAAAGGCAAGCGTCCAGTCTGGTGGACCCCAGCCATAAACAAGCTCTACAACAAAGGAGGAAGCTACTACAAGATAGAGCAAAATCCTTGAAAGGTAAGACACCTTTGATCATTATAAGTAAAAAACTAAGAGCTCTCATAAAATCATCCAAGGCAAATTTTGAGAGAAAAATCACCAGGACTCTAAAGACAATCATCAGGCCTTCTTTAGCTATGTTAGAAACCTAGGAGGAAACTCCCAGATATGCTCAGAATTAGTTCAAAATGATGTGAAAATTACTGAGCCTACACACATTGCCAACATACTGGCTGACAGGTCCAGTGCAAACTTCTCCCCCCCCCAAAAGGAGAGATATCTATACCAGAGATTGTAGCCCCCCAAACATCGCCAACGCCCAGGTGAGAACTGCCCTCACTAAGGCAAAAAACACAGCATCCATGGGACGGATGGTGTCCCGCTGTGTGCTTCACAAACTCATCGAGGAATTAAACCCACAGTTAGGACAGCTGTTTAATCTTAGCCTCACCCCAGGATACGTACCCATGGAGTGGTGCACAGCGACTGTGGTCCCACTTCATAAGGGCGGTGCCTCCACCAACCCTGGAAATTACCGCCCCATTAGCTTGACAAGCCTTATCTGCAAAGCCATGGAGAGGATCATAATGGAACTCATAAATAAAGACATAGGGAACTTGCAGACTTTGGATCCAACCCAGTTTGGCTTTGTCAAAGGCAGATCCTGCCTCTTAAACTTGGTTGACTTTTTCGAGACAGTCACCAAGGCCATTGATGAGGGAAAAGCAGTCCATACAGCCTACCTCGACCTGGCGAAGGCCTTGACACAATACCCCACTCAGGTATCATCGAAAAACTCATCAGCTTGAATGTAAACCCATACATCACAAGATGGGTTACCAAACTGGCTAAGTGACCAGAACCCACAGGGTCAGGTTGCTGGAGCCATGTCAGACTCAAAGCCTGTCACAAGTGGTGTCCCACAGGGCTCAGTCCTGGGTCCATTCTTGATAAGTCAAACTTACATTTCCTATTGCTGTATATAGAGACTTAGAAAGTATGTCATAAACACATTTATAATTGACTTTTTCCCTTGATGTCTAAGCTTTCATTTGTTTTTAAATACTAAAATAAAATAACTGTGTAATCTTAACCTCTGTTCAAGTCCCATGGAAGAATTCTATAACTCTGTATGATTAGTTTTTTTATTATTGTTTATTATCTGGGTTAAATAATTGTTTGCTATCTGGGTATGTCCAGCTAGTAAGAGCATTTCTGGAGACCGAGTAAGAGGAGGAATATGATTAGAAATATAAAAAGTATCTACAACAGAAGAATACAACCTGAACAACTTAGAGAATGATTTTCTAGTGAGAGGCTATGAAAGTCAGATGTTAAAAAACATCCTGGAACCCATTATAGAACTGAAAAGGACTGAAGCGCCTTCACTCAACCTCCCCAGCAGAAAAATGTTAAGTAATCCCACAGAGAATAACAAATGCAAAAATAGCTGCATCCTGACATACACTTTGGATTATCACAGTATCAAAAATATTATTGAAGAAAACTGGGACATTGTCACAGGAAACCCTTTTCTGATTAACATCTTAGGTGAAGCCCCATCATTTGTTTATAGGAAGGCCAGGGATATTAGAAGTTTTGTTGAATTTAAACCTAGACCATGTGAGAAAAGCACTAAAAGATGTGAAACTAATTGTACATTTTGTATATTTATACAGCAATGTGATAGTTTTTATTGCCCTTATTTAAAGAAGATCATTAAAACCAGTGCAGGGGGCGACTGTAACACTAAAAAAGTAATTTACAGGACACAGTGCAATGAATGTGATGCATTCTATGTGGGCAAGACTGTAAATAAACTCAAGCAAAGGATTTCATGTCATCTGTCAGAAATCCGCTTTGGATGTAAAAATAATGCACTAGCCAAACACCTTTCTCTTCATAAAAGACACACAGGTTTAAGTTCCAGATCCTGGATCACATAGACATGGGTGATCTTGAAGGAGACATCCCAAATATTCTGGAGAAACATGAACTCATGTGGCAATTAAAGCTGAACTCTTTTAGAAAGCCTGGACTAAACTACTACTGTTCAATTAAAAGTGCACTGGAACTTAGAAAATTGCCACATTGTTTACATGACTAATTGTATTTTATTTTTTTTTCTACAAATTGGTTTTAAATACCATTTTAAATCATTTGAAATTTAAGTGTATATTTTGTTTCCATCATCATACATATATTTTTTTATTTTTATTTTTTTCTGGTTCTCTTTTTTCCACTTTATTCAAAATGATGGTAATAACAATACTTACTAATTATACAATTATATACGTTTTTAGGGTTCTTGTACACAGATCTGAAGAAGTCTAGAAGAACGAAAGCGATCTTTGTTAACAATAGGTTATGAAAATAGAAACTGATTTTTACATGCAAAATGTATATGTATATATTTATATATAATTTTTGATCGCAAAATGAACTAAGGTTGATATATTTCCAGCCATGTAGTATATTGCCTTGTATAAAATCACAGACTTAATAATCTACTTAATAATTTGGTTAAATAAGATGTACCATTAAAGTACATTAGTTCTATATATTATTATGACAGCTACTAAGTAGGGCAGGACCAGCTCGAATGTCACACTGATGGGGGAAGGGATGTGAATTTAACATGTGTACCAATAACACTTTGTTTTACAGCACAATAAACCACTCCCATGCCTGATAAAAAGTATATATATATTTAAATAGCTTGTGAGGAAATTATTACTCTATTTTTGTTTTACTTGGATCGCTTGTCTGTGTACTTAATAAAGGATTTTCGACTGGAAACAGACTGCCTGCCTTGCTTGGATTACTTTCGAATACTTAGTAATGCTGTAGAATTATATATTTTCTATTATTACTTTTTGACTTGACGAGTTTACGTTCGCTACTTCTACTACTATTGTCTGATCTGATTATATACAGTGATTAACTAAAAATATATGGACTGAAAATCTTCCACACAGAGAAGTTTCTTACACTGTTTTATTTTACATTCATTTTTCCAGGAAAGTCGAACTTGGAACAAAGCCAGCTTTCAGCAAAGGTCTGGGGAGAAATCCTCCAGACGCATGTCTTTGTAATGTGGGGGGAAACCAGAGTAAATAAACACAAATGCAGGGAGGACATGCAGACTCTGCACAGAAGGCACTCCGGCCAAGAATCGAACTGGAGAACTTCTTGCTGTGAGGCAACAACACTACTGCTGTACCACTGCACCACCCATAGTAGTGCAGCAGACGTACACAGAATAGCGTAGCAGTATTAAGCAATCTTAATACTGTTGCAGTTTTCATTAACTCAGACTCCGCTTGATGACTGGTAGGGTGCTGAGTTGTTTAAAAATGCACATTTATGTAACAGGAATTATTTCTTTAGTTTCTGACCATTAAGCATAGCTTGTGTGATGATAGAAAGGAGGAAAAGATTTATTTTACACCTCAATGACATATACTATTGATCCAAAGCTTTGTTAAGACTCTAAAGGTTGAGTGCAACCTTAAGACAAAGTGAGATAAGGGACAACACAAAGACACTGGAACGCAGATGTTGTGTAATACTTTAATCGGACAAATATAGATTTTGCAGTCATATGAGCTGTCAAATTGGCAGGAACTCTTCATCAGTAGTTATAACTGGCTGGAATAACTCATGATGAAGTGCTCATGCCAGTTTGAAAGTTCGAGTAATTGCAAAACCTATGTTAGATCAATAAAAGGTGTTACATCATGTCCGTGTTTCAGTATTCTTCTGTTTTTTAGTGGACTGTCACAGTATTTCCAATTTTTTTTCCCCATCATGGCTGAGATAAGGGAGAGTGTGAAATATATGGTAAGGGTGTTACTTCATAAAGGACAGTCTATGACTGTCATGGGTTTACGGCTCTACAGTGTGAATCCACTAGATGAACAAAGTTGTCCTAATAGGGAATACACAGACATTTTCAAACAAAATTACCAGTAAAGAGTGGGTTTGGTGTGATGGGCCTGCAGTAGAAAGATTGAGACAGGGTGCATCAGATGATTAATTTTATTTATTTCAAGACATAAAACAAAACTCCTCAACAGGGTCAGTTTTCTTCAATTCAGACACCTAACATGGAGATGATGGACACTCCCAGTGACAATGTTTGTACCTAGCTGAACTGAGGTGGGCTACCTGCCACAACTTTGAACTGAAATACTAAATGACTAGAAGCTTTTTGAGTTTCCAAAAAACCATTAAGTTGCCTGTTTTTTTTTTTTTTGATTATTTGTACTAGTTACTATTGCCTGCCACCTACTTTTACACTGTATTTATTTATTGTGTACTAAACTGCACTGTTGTACTGCAATTCTCTGCTTCACTGTGCCTGTAAAATCAAATCTTGTTGCTATTTTCACTGTTTACAAAGTTTTTTGTTGTTTTCAGTGTTAAGTATTTACTAGTATTTTTCAATGTTTTAAAGCTATCTGTTCTGCTTGTTCTGGTTTCCCTGCCAAGCAGTATTTAAATAACTGATCTGTTAAATGTTTAAAACATTCTTTAGAGCCTCCTGGCTGATTTTCTGCTGTTTTAAATGCTTTTTTTAGTGTCCCACTGTTATTTTTTCTGAAGCTAGGATAGCTAGTCGCTGTAGCATAGCCCAGATGCAGGCTTGCTACTTCTGGAACTGTTTATAGTGGTTTGTTTGTTCTGAGCACATTTTCCAGGCCATCTTGGATTGGAAGGGGCCTATCTGCACTTTTGTGAGAGAATTCTTGTGATTGGGACCTGTCTGGTAAAGGGAGGCCAGTCTAGGGCTTGGGATAAGCATCCTCATTGGTCCTTTTCAATATTTTTAGAGTTTATTTCAAGTTTTTAGCTTCTGGCATTTAGGCACTGCATTTGGGAAAGTTTCTGTTTGTTTGCACATCACACAGTGCTGTGCACTGCTGTGCAATCTTGCACCAAATCCAAACAGTGAAATTCAAGATATTTCCCTAAAACCCAGGTAGAAATATCTATCCACTGAGCTCCTCCTAGATTGATTTTGAAAATCCACCCCTAGTGACAACAGTCTTCAACCTAGCATTATGAACAGCTGGACTACCCTTGTTTCTCCTGCCAACCTTGTTGACTTGGGTCTCTTGAGGCAGTATAACAAGTGCCACATGTACACAGACAACCTTCTATTAATAATACACTCTAGTACAGAGTGAGAGAAATGTATTTATGCCAAGTATCTAGAATCCATGCTCTCTGTCACTCAAAACAGTAACAAAGAGAAGGTTGTCATCTCACCCACCACTACATGTAGTACAACTACTCATACACATACCACTACTCATACACATACCACTACTCATACACATACCACTACTCATACACATGCCACTACTCATACACATACCACTACTCATACACATGCCACTACTCATACACATACCACTACTCATACACATGCCACTACTCATACACATACCACTACTCATACACATACCACTACTCATACACATACCACTACTCATACACATACCACTACTCATACACATACCACGACTCATACACATACCACTACTCATACACATACCACTACTCATACACATACCACTACTCATACACATACCACTACTCATACACATACCACTACTCATACACATACCACTACTCATACACATACCACTACTCATACACATACCACTACTCATACATACCACTACTCATACACATACCACTACTCATACACATACCACTACTCATACACATACCACTACTCATACACATACCACTACTCATACACATAGTACGCATCAAACATGTAAATCCATATAAGTGAAGGTTCTCTTGAAAAACTTACTGAAACACCAGATACCTCCAAAGCACAAGTCTGCTACAGCTAACACAGTCTCCACAGCGCCCATGACACATAGCAACACCAGTGTCCCACCCACCAGGCCCATAAGGCGTAACACTCAAAAACCAAGTTTTTTTGTCATTGGAGACTCAATAGTGAGACACACAGATATCCCACTCACCAGAATGGGCAAAGAAAAAGTAACAGTCAGCTGCCTGTCTAGTGCCAGGATTTGTCAAATCACCCATGCACTTAGGTCTCTCAGCAACAAGTACTGTTCATAGGTTCATAGGTTCATAGGTAGGTACTAGGCTATTGGCCCTAGGGCCTATACAAGCCTAGCCAAAAAGGTACACTGCCTTTTGCCACCCAAGAAAATTATTTTCCTGTGCCCCTGTCAAGCAGAACCACTGAAGTGATCCCCGGGAAAATTTCCTATTACCCATCCAATCATATAGGTTCATAGGTAGGAAAAATAAACAGCCTCTGCAAGGCTCAAATCCAGGACCCTGTACGCCATAGATAAACTGATTTACCACTAAGCCATGCCAGATATTATGACTGCATCATAGCTCATGCTGGTGTGAATGACCAAAGATATACCTCACTGGACTATATGAAGAGAGACATGGTTTAGCTTTCTGAGTATGTGTCCCAGAAAGGTATGCCCCTAGCCTTGAGCAGCATACTATTCTCACCTAGAATGGTGCTTCAGTATAAACAAAAAAATGATTGATTTCAATAATTGGCTCAGTTTTTGGTGTCATTCCAAGGAGATCCACTTCGAGTCAGACTGGGAAGCCATGGTCGACAAACCTCACTGCTTTACCAGAGATGGTTTGCACCTGGAACCTATGGGCATTCGGCTGCTGGTAAAGGATCTTGCCACCCCTATAGTTCCTTTTTTAGGCAAGGTCTGGAAAACAACATCACCGATGTGAAATTAACCAATCAGAACAAAAAAAGGGTCATGTTGTTAAATGCTAGGAAATTAAACCAAAAAACTGCACTCTCTGGAAGCACTTCTATCACTAGAAAATGTAGATGTCTATGCAGTCACAGAAAACTGGTTCAAGGCCTCAGAGAGTACCCCAGTCTTGCAAACCTACAATGCCTTCTACACCTTTAAACTGCAAAATGAGTTTGTGAAAACCAAAGGAGGTGGTGTTTCAAACTATATTAGAGATAAATTCACCTCCTGTCTAGTTAGACTGGGCAACTCCATGCAATTACTCCAGGTTCAGGTTATGGTGGGTAAGACCACCATTAAAGTCATAGCCAGTTGTAGGCCTCCCTCCATGGGTCACAGCACCCATGGAGCCTACATTTCTAAACTGGAGACAATCCAAATTTTACCAAACACTTTGGTTATGGGAGATTTCAGTTATCCCACCATCAACTGGAAGCCTACACTAGTCCTAACTTGCTAGTGCAAAAGTTCCTTGACTTTTTTTAATTCAAATGCCCTGGAACAGATTGTCCATACTCCAACAAGATTAATAGACATTCTAGAGCTGGTCCTCACCAACATGTCGAATAGACGCACAGTCGCAACTGTCAAACTCTCGTTAGTTAAATCTGAACCACGAATCAGTCACCTTCAAGCTGGCATTAACACCAGAACTCACAAAAGGATGAATCAGACTAAAATACTCTACCAAGGCAAACTATACCCTCCTAGGTAAAGGTATAAATGCATTCCAAGCCATCCCAAGCTGGAAGTGGTAACTACACCAAAGCTTACACTAAAACCCTGTACAATCACTTGCATAAATGTATAAACTCAGCTGTACCAGAAAGAATCAAAGCCAGACCTCCAAGTGAAAACAAGCTGCCATGGTGGACATCCAGCATCAACAAACTTTACAATAAACACAAAAAGTTGCTGTCCAAGGCACATCTCCAACAATGGAAAAGTGTCCTCCTCAGCCTCAACAGGCAAATAAGATAACTTGTCAAATCCTCCAAGGACTCCTTTGAGTGAAACTTAGCAATTACAGCCAAGGATAAGGATAAGGCCTTTTACAGCTACATACGTAACCTAAAGGGTAGGACCCAAGCATGTGCACGACTAGTGGCCAATGGTATCACACACACTGATCCCACAGAAATAGCAAACCTCCTAGTGGATAGGTTTGGTGAAAACATCACTCCCTTATCCCTTCCTAACTTACAACAAACCTTCCCCCAACCCCCTCCCACTCTACATACTTGAAGAGCAGGTCCTCAAAGCCCTGTCCAAGGCAAAAAACACAGCCTCTATGGGACCAGACGACATCCCAGGCTGTCTTCTAAACAGGCTAAAACATGAGCTATCATCAGAACCAAGTACCCTTTTCAATCATAGCCTAACCACAGGCTTTGCTGCTATGGAATCGAGAAAAGCTGCAGTTATTCCACTCTGCAAAGGTAGCCTAGCAACAGACCTGAAGAACTGCAGAACTATAAGCTTGACCAGCCTCAGCTGTGAGGCCATTAAATGTATCATTATGGACCTCATAAATAAAGACATAGGTGACCTCCAAACCCTGGCTCCGACCCAATTCGGCCTCATGAAGGGCAGATCCTGCCTGTTAAACCTAGTAGATTTCTTTGAAAATGTGACCAAGACCATTGATGAGGGCACATCTGTGCAAACAGCATACCTCAACTTAGCAAAGGCTTTCAACACAATCCCACATTCATGCATTACCGATAAAATTAATAAAATGAATATAAACCCCTTCATTTTAAGATGGGTTTCTAAATGGCGCTCAAACTAGAAACACACAATCGAAGTGGGTGGCACCACATCAACCAGTGGACCTGTTACCAGCAGGGTGCCACAGGGGTCAGTGCTGGGCTCCCTACTATTTGGTATATACTTCTCAGATGTTCAGGTCAAAACTAAAGGATTGTGGCTGACCAAGTTGGTGCAATCACTGAATCCCCAAATGATGTCAGTGTACTCTGGAAGGGTTTCACTCAGACCAACAACCAGTGTTTTAGTCATGGTATCTAACTGAATGCAAAGAAATGTATCATCATTCCCTTCAGCACTAACAATCTCCCTTCATACTATCTAATCAACAACAAAACCCTAAGTCACCATGAAGTGGTAAGGGACCACAAGTTGACTGTGACCTTAACTTCAACCACCATGTGTCTAAGGAAAGCTTTCTATATAGCATACTTGATTAGTAAAGGCATCACCTCAAAAGCAAAAGAAGTTATAACCCCCCTATACTTGGTATTTATCCGGCCCATAATTGAGTATAATGCCCCATTCAGCATGTACTATACTAAGTGCCTGCAGCAATTAGAGAGACCTCAGAGGTTTCTAACAAAGAACATCAAGGGGCTTCAACATGTGCCTTACACAGACAGACTGACAAGTCCCTGTCACTATACTCCATATTGTATAGACTTCTTGGGAGAGACTTATGCCTGGCCTACAAAGCAATCCAAGACCCAAACCGAATGAACTTGCCGGATATCCATAAACCAAACAGGACTAGGGCTACCCATTCCAGGAACCTAAATATGGACTGCAACTTAAATAGGACATTCTGTAGGGGCAGATTTATTTTCCAGTGACTGTCGCGTCTTTGGAACAGGATGCCCATTCATGTGAAACAGAGCACCTCTATTACACTGTTCAAGAGGAACCTGGACAAATGGATGGGGTACCATAAATTCTTACCAGGGATAGTGCCCACAACCCTCCTGGACATGGGCAGTCATCACTAAATGCAATCTTGGGTATTGACTAGCATTTCTATGGTATTACATTGCGAAGAAAAGGCTAGGGTTAAAACGACCTCTGGGTCGACAGCCTAGAAATCTCCTATGATCCTATGACAATAATTTGATCCTGACACTGGGCATTTAGGCACCCCCACAGTGACATTGAATGGATTTGGTGTTTGAGTGAGAATGGATTACTACAAGGGGAAAATGGGAGGGATTTTTAAATTGGAAAAATGTCACTATAGTTGTAACTGAGTTGCTTAAGTAATGTTTTAATTGATTGACCTAGAAATCTAAAAATGTTATAGATGCTTACTAAACATGCAGTGTATACAAAAATTAACACAACTACAATACACACAGCAACAAAATACTATAATAAAACCTCAAAAAGAAAAAAAAAAACATTTAGCCGAAGACTAGGAAATGCAATGTTTCTTGGTAACAACAGACCATGCAGTTAGTAGAAGCAAGCTCACAAGGGAAAAGTATGTTTTTCTAATTAGTTTGAAAAGTAAAATGTTACATCAAAGCATATGTGTCATACACTCCTGTGTGAGTTTCTCAGTGAAATGTTTTTTTTTAATTCACCAAGATGGATCAGAGTGTATAATTATGAAACTAACCCCCGAATTCTCAAAAGAGTGCACAGAGTGCAAGATCGGTGCAGGAGCTCAAGCAGTCAATATGTCTGCCGTGCGATCAAGGAACAGCCTGCAGGGGGCATGCACGAGTGCTCCTGCTCTAATCCAGCAAGGACTAAGCCCTGGTATGCAAATCACCCCATTTGCAGGAGAAATCTATGCAAATGAGGTAATTTTGCAATCCAGGAAGCTTGCAACAGTCCGTGCAGGACTAGTGCTATCTGCAGAAATGCACTTGGTTAGTAACCGGGTGCATTTCTGCAAAATCCAAAAATGATCTTTGACAGCCCCAAACAAAGGCAACATATAAGGCCATTGACATTGCAATAAAACAAAAAAAATAAAAAAATCAACTTTTTTTTTTTTTTTAGCCGATCATGGCTGTTTAAGCATAGGGCAGCGGAGCGCAAACGGGATCAGGGGGAAATAATAAAATAAACCTAAAATAAGCAGTCTAAAATCAGTATTCTGCCATGCAAGTTAATGGCAGGCAGACGACAACCTGGCCAGGGAGTAGTGGTTGCTAAGGGGGGGAGGCACAGTGCGACACATGTAACTATGTATTAGCAGGCAATCCTATGCAAATGAGGGGAAGGATAGTGAATCCCAGTTTTCTCCAGCATGTGAGTCAGGTCCCAACAGTGTAAGAGTAGGAATAGCCTGGTGCAAGCCTAGGAGTTAGGTGACATCATGGGAGGGAGTGTCAGGCATATTGTAAGTGGATTGGAGCCCTATGGCTCAGGTTTGCTCCTAGCTTAGCACAGCTAAGCTAGAGGATGTGCCTAAACCTGCTTAACACTCTTTACAAAGCCTAAGCATGTGTGTGCGCCTCGCACCAGGTTTTACAGGAAGAAAAAAGAAGTTAAACCAGGAAACAGCAGCAATGTGCACATTTGAGCACTCTGTTTGCGCGGCACACACACGGGCTGAAACAGGAAGGCTATGGAAGGGAAAACAGCAGTAGGAAGGTAATCAAGGAGAACTAGCTTAGCTGGCAGGTGAAATGTATCAGAATCAGCCAATTACACAGGCAGCAGCCCAGCCCAGCCCAGAACACTACTATAAACTAAGCAAACACCTTTGTCTCTGTTTTTTTCCCACACTCTACACCACTGGTGTAAAGAAGCAGGGAACTTTTAACACTCACAACAGCAAAATGATAGGGGCTGCAATAGCTATCATACAACAACTTGTGGAAGAGGCTGAGGGTGGTGAGGATGTGAATGCTGTCCAACAACCCACAGTGAGGAGACGGAGAAGAGTGTACAGACCCAGGGTAACCTACCAGGGGCTACATGAGCTGGAGATAGTGGAGCACTATAGGGTGGAAAGGGACCACCTACAACAAATTGTTCAGCTGTGCCAGCCAAGCCTGACACACAGAACTAACAGAGGGAAACCCATCCCAGTGGATACCAAGGTATGTGTAGGCCTAGGAATACTATCTACAGGTACCTTCCAAAGGCCAAATGGCGATACGATGGGGATTTCACAGGCATCAGCTTCCAGGATACTCCACCAGTTCCTGGATGCCATGTCAGCACATGTCGGTGAGCACGTATATTTCCCCAACACCAGTGAGGCGTTGGCCAGCAATATGCAACTGTTCCACCAAATAGCAGAATACCCTGAGGTAGTGGTTGCTATAGACTGCACGCATATATGCATCAAAGCACCACCCAGTGGGCGGGGAAGGGTCTACATCAACCGCAAGGGCTTCCCCTCCAACTGCCAGGTCATGTGCGATGCCCAGGGCATAATAAAGAATGTGTGTGTTAGCTGCCCTGGAAGTTATCACGATTCCCACATCTGGCATCTGACACAGATGTACCAGAGATTTGCCAATGGGGACATCCATCATGGTCACCTAGTGGGGGATGCTGGACACTGGTGTGTAATTAGGTTATTGTAGCACATATGGTGGGGGTGAGAGAGAGAGAGTTCAATTAACAACTAATATACCCCTGTAGTTTTCACAACTTTCTTAGTCACTGCAGTGATCTGTCCCTTACATGTATTATTAGGTTCATAGGTTCATAGGTTCATACTAGGCTATCTGCCCTAGGGCATTTATAAGCCTAGCCAGAGTGTGTTTGGCTTTTGCCACCCATTTTAAATTAATTTTGCTATGCCTTTTTTTGAGGTTAGTATACTGTCCCTCTGTCTAACAGTGACACAGAAGTGATAGCCGGGGTAAACCTACGATCTCCCATCCACTCATCAAGATTCCTCTTGAAGAGAGTCAATGTGGGACTCTGCCTAACCTGGACTGGGATTTTATTCCAGAGTGAAGGGAGGCTCTGGGTTATGAATCTGTCCCTCCAGCATGTCCTATTTATTTCAGAGCTGAGGTTCAAGTCTCTCGAGCGCGTAGCTTGACTGGATTTTGATTTTCTGAGGTGCAGCATGTCCATTAATTCCGGGTTGGACATGGCTTTATATGTCAGGCACAGATCGGCTCTGAGCAGGCGGTATGCCACTGAGTAGAGATGGAGTTTCTTTAACTGGGCAGCATATGGCATCTGTTTGAGCCCTTTGATCCTCTTGGTGAGGTACTTTTGGGGTCTCTCCAGTTGCTGCAGGTGTCTGGTAAGGTACATCCCAAAAGGGGCATTGTACTCAATTATGGGCCTGATGAGGGATGAGTAAAGAGGCACGATGACCTCCCCTGATCTAGATGTGAATCCCTTCATGATTAGGTGGGCTATATAAAATGTTTTTCTAACCACTTTGGCCACGTGGTTGTCAAATGAGAGATTGCTATCAACTTGGGTCCCCAGGTCCCTAATTACTTCTTCTGTACTTAATGGATTACCACCTATGTGGTAATTTGTGGGCACTTTGTTTTTGCCAAAGAGGATGACTATACACTTTTTGGCGTTTAGCTTGAGGCCATGGCTCTGGCACCAGTTGTCTGTTTCTATGAGGCCCTTTTGGAGGATGCTTGTGTCGGCTGGAGTTGATTATGGCGCCCAGTTTGCAGTCATCTGCGAACTTGGTCAGCCACAGTCCTTCCGTGTTGGCCTGTACCGCCGAGAAATATATACTGAACAAGAGAGGTCCCAGGACTGAGCCTTGTGGGACGCCACTTGTAACTGGTTTGGAGTCTGACATGGCTCCAGCAATTCTAACCATGTGGCTTCTGGCCTTGAGCCAGTTTGCAACCCATCTAGTGACATAGGGG
Source organism: Protopterus annectens (assembly GCF_019279795.1). NCBI lineage: Eukaryota > Metazoa > Chordata > Ceratodontiformes > Protopteridae > Protopterus > Protopterus annectens. Next base: position 56,211,800 of record NC_056750.1, on the reverse strand, counting down.
TTTATATTTAAGCTGGTGAGCTTATCTATAATGCCCGAGTGGGGTATTGTGTCGAAGGCTTTTGCGAGGTCCAGGTAGGCTGTGTGGACCACCTTGCCCTCATCAATGGTCTTGGTGACTGTTTCAAAGAAATCGACCAGGTTTAAGAAGCAAGATTTGCCCTTAACAAAGCCAAACTGGGTAGGATCCAGTGTCTGTAGGTCCCCAATATCTTTATTTATGAGGTCCATGATGATCCTTTCCATAGCTTTGCAGACCAAGCTAGTCAGGCTTATGGGGCGATAGTTTCCAGGATCTGTTGAGGCACCACCTTTGTGGAGAGGGACCACTGTTGCTGTACGCCACTCTTTGGGTACATATCCTGTAGTAAGGCTAAGACTGAACAGTAGTTTTATGTTTGGGTTTAGCTCTTCTTGGAGTTCATGTAGGGCAGCCAGGACACCATCTGGTCCCATTGATGCTGTGTTTTTGCGTTGGAGAGGGCAGCTCTAAACTGAGCATCTGAGATGTCAGGGGCAGGCCTCTGTTGGCATAGATATTTGCCCTTTTGGTCAGGGGGGGGGTTTGCACTGAACCTGTCAGGTAGGATGTTGGCAATGTCTGTGGGCTCGGTGTATTTTTGTCATTTTGGACTAATTCTGAGCATATCTGGGAATTCCCACCCAGGTTCCTAACATAACTAAAGAAAGCCTTGTGATTATCCTTAGTGTCCTGTGCAATTTTCTCTCGAAGCTGGCCTTAGACGATTTTATGAGTGCCCGTAGTTTTTTGCTAATACTAATCAGAGATGCCTTCCCTTTTTGGGATTTTGCTCTATCATGTAGTAGCTTCCTCCTTCTATTGTATAGTTTGTTTATGGCTGGGGTCCACCAGACAGGACGTCTGCCTTTGGAGGATTGGGTCTTGGTTTTATTTGGGATTGCATGATCCATGCATTCCTGAAGGTGTTCATAGAATGCGTTTATAAAGGATTCTGCAGTCTGGGCCGTATTTTCCACAGGCCCGGGCTTTGAAGGATTTCGCCTCGGTTTTGAGGCGTGTGAAATTTGCTTTAGAGAAGTTTTTCACTTTGGTTTTCTGGGCAGGGGGTGGGGTAGGGATGTGAATATCAAGTGAGATTAGTTTATGGTCTGATCTTACCAGTGAGGGATACACTTCTGGTCTGGAGCATAGTGTCCCCATGTTGGTGATGATCAGGTCCAGTATGTTTTCCCCTCTTGTGGGAGTGGTAACAAGTTGTTCCATAGCATTTGAGTTTATAAATTGTAGGAACCTCTGGGCTAGGGTGTTGGAGCTAGAGTAATGCTCCCAGTCTATGTTTGGGTAGTTGAAGTCGGCCAATATAATGGTGTTTGGAGAGACCTTCATATTTTCCAGTATTCTCAGGAAGGCCGAGTGGGGTTTCTGTGTTTGGGAGGGTGGTCTGTAGCAGGCTATAAACTGGAAGGCAGTTTTACCCACAGTTAGTTGCACATGGATAATCTCTGATGCTTCGTGCTGTGCCACCAACCTGGAGGTGTGGGTATCATTGACGAATATTGATACTCCCCCTCCTTTTGTGGTTCGGTCCAAGTTTTTTGGCCGAAAAGCATGGTATGATGTATAACCTGGTAGTGCTGGGGTGCTCTCAGGAGCCTTGAACCAGGTTTCTGTTACTGCACAGATATTGATGTTCTCCATGCTAAGGAGAGTTTCGAGTGCGTGCATCTTGAGGTTTAGACTTCTGGCATTGAGTAGCATTACTCTTAGTTTCTTATCCCTTGCGATACCTATGGAGGTGGGTTTGTCTTTTGAGTCTTGCCTAAAAAAGGCACTATGGGGGTAGCAAGAGCCTTTGCCAATATCCAAAAGCCCAGGGGTGACAGGTGCAAGCCATCCCTAGCGAAGCATCGTGGCTTGTCGAGCATGTCATCCCAGGCTGACAGGCATTAGATCCCCTTTGAATGACACCAACACTTAAGCCAATTGTTGAAATTGATCATCTTGTCTTCATATTGTGGCATCATTCTTGGTGAGGGTAAGATACTACTCAAGGTCAGGGTCATACCGGTCTGGCCTACATTCTCAGAGAGCTCCTCTATGTCTCTTTTCATGTAGTCCAGGGAGGTACGTCTCAGGTCATTCACACCAGCATGGACAATGACTGAGTCATATTTGTACTTGCCTTGGAGTGACCTGAGTGCTTGTGTTATGTGGCGGATCCTAGCGCCCGACAGGCAGCTCACCGTGACCTTCTTCTTGTTCAGCCTGGTGAGCGGGACGTCAGTGTGCCTGACGATAGCGTCATCTATTACAAGTGTATCAGGTGTGTTGTTTAGCCTTAAGGGCTGTGACTGTTCAGCACACTGGCTTTGTGAGCTATGTGTTGCACGTGTTTTGTTTTGGGGTAGTGGTTGCTTGGGTGTCTGCTTTGGAGGTCTCTGCTGCTTAGGCAGATTTTTATTTAGAGCCTCTGAGTATGTTTTTGTGTGTTTATGTGTTTGGTTTGTTGTCATGGTAGGTCTATGTGAGACTGGAATTGTAGTAAGTGTGGTTTCCTTCTCTTCCTGACTGGTTACTCCAGTACGGAGTTGAGAGAGCTTAGCCTCCAGTTTGGCTATATGGTTGCATCTCTCACATGTGTTGGAATTTGTTGGGTGGAGGAGAGGGTTGTCTTATACTACCTAATGTCCTTACTTTGTACAATGGTATGTTTGTAGTTTAGTATCTACGTGGACTGTGTCTTACATATATAGCTGTTAAGAAAAATCACTGTTAACACTACCTGACAATTTCTACACATACTCCCAGATTTCATGCTTGTAGACAAGTATATCAGTGAACTGTGTTGTACCTAGCGTCTACACCTCTTACCTGTTACAGCTGTGGAGGAAATCTTTGTTAACACTACCTGACAAATTCTACACATACTCCCAGATTCCATGTTGCTTTTATACACATACCTAACAATCTGTTATTGCACACACTCTGGTCAAGGCTTCACAGGATGCAAGTGTTAATGTGACATATTTTGTGAATAGCTGCCATACACTTTGGGTGAGATGCTACAATGACAGGTTTGTTTTCATATACATTCTCTAACTATGTTCAGGTCTGACTATCAGTTATATGTCAGTAAAAGCTGCCTACATTTGTTGGATCATCATACTGATTTGTCAGGCAAACAAGTTACCGGGCAACAGATTTGGGCCATTTATCTGGACATGCTGGACAGATCAGAACAGCTGAGGTGTATGACTATGCATACAGCTTACTACCTGAACATTCTGCCACAATCTGTACAGTTGATGGTTGTGATTATTCTTACAGCTTACTATCTGAACATTCTAGCATATTCTGTACAGTTGTTGGGTCTAATTATGCATATAGCTTTCTATCTGAACATTCTGGCAGACTCTGTATGGTTGTGGGGTATGATTATGCATACACCTTACTACCACTCCTGGGATTCAAACCCCTGCTGTGTGTAGTAAAAATATTACAGTTGACATAATAAACAATGTGCTATCAGGGAACTGGTGTAAAGCATTCCAATGTTTTCTGTATAAGTCTTCCTCAGTTGTACAATATGACTGACCTCTTGGGACTTCCAACATTCTTATACTGAACCTCCTACACATTTTATCTGCGTTAAACAGTGTGGATAACACTGCTTAATACACCAGTACTATTTATAGAATGCAACACAACAACATATGAAAGCTGGATGTACACAAGCACTCCAGGGGTTATACTTTTATTCACAAGATATCACACCTTTATTTACACACAACCTGTATGACAGTCTTCCTGCCATATTGTCTGGTTTATTCAGTGCATCCCATACAAAATACATTTTTATACTGGTACAACACTTTCTAGAACTGTTATATTTATTTGTTATGACAGTACATGCAAGATTATTACTAACCTGCCTCGCGACTCAGCCTTTGCAGCCTAGCAGCCTGGGCTTGCTGGATCGCAACCCACTCATCTGCAGCTGTCAGAGAAATACAGTAATATTTAGCCATTACCTATCCATACTATACACAAGCTAGGCAATCACTATCTACGTAGTAGAATGGGTACTTAGTGCTGGGGCATCAGCCATTTGCCTGGATTCTTGGATCCACTGCTCCAAGAGATCACCCCTCTGCCGTTTCAGGTCAGCATGGTGGTGCTTGACCTGCTCACCAGTCTGGGGGATACCAGTGGCACTGGTGAGGTCATGGGCGAGACTGTCCCAAGCTTTCCCTTTATACTGAGAGCCATGGTACTGGCCCTGCAGTAGTCTCTGCTCATGGTGTTTTACCAGGAGCCATACCATGAATCTGGACTCCTGGGTGCCCCAGCACTGCGCTCTTCCCCAACTCCAACCATTCTGCCTACAGTAGGGAGCTGCAACCAGTTATGCAAATTATTGGCACCTGTGGGGTTTAAATACACCCGATTTTCCTCACTTTCCCATGATTGGATGGTTTTGAAAAGGCTAAGCTATGGGGACACCTGCTTACCTAATGTTGGCATTGCTTAAAGGGGTATACCACTGGGCAGATTGAGTTAGCCAGCCTACACATTGCTTACACCAAGTAAGCTGAGCTGTGCAATGCTTAGCATTGCTTAATATTTAATTAACATTATCATTTCCTTTTGGCATTGATTTATTATCCATTACATGTTATATCTGTGTCTAGTATCCATGATTCATGTGTACGTACACTGTATGGGGTCCTGGGGACTTCAACACTTTATTGCAATAACACCTCATATCTGGCCTTACTGCAGTACTCCAGTTCACATATTTATGTTATGTTGCAGGTTATACATCACACTGTAAATAGATTCCTTTTACATATTCAGTTTGATTTTCCTATGATGTGGATTTGTTTGTTGAAACCTCAATCTTATATACTGTTATGATGGGTTAGTGGTTAACTCCTGTGACTGTAGTGTATAGGGTCTTGGGTTCAAGACTTGCAGAAGCAGCTTATTTTGTTGCTGGGCAGAACACAGGCCTTTGGATACAGAGTGATTAAGGCACTTTAAAGCAGTTGTAAGCGGGTTTGGGCAGGTTTACATGGAGCTAAGCTCTGCTAACTTCCGGTTACAATTTCTTACACTCAGTTAGCTTCTAAATTGCTTAATGTGTGTAGGCAGTGCTTACCCCCATGCAAAGCCACTTAAACATGCTTACTAGTGCTTATATATGCTTGCTACTGCTTATTTATGCTTAAACTTGCTTACTAGTGCCTTATTCATGACACTGACACTTCACATGTGCATTTCCTGCAGTGCTCCAGTTCATAAATATATGTTATTTAGTGGGTTTTGCAACAAAAATACTGGTTATAACATGCTTTGCCATGTAAAATAGACTGTGCTGCAGTGGGACTCGAACCAGGAATGCCTGCTCATTATTTGAATGCTCTGCCCACTACACTATTGCTGTGCTGCTTTATTTGCATATATCTTCCTTGTTATCCTCTTCAGCCTTTTAAGTTGCTTTAATTATAGCTAAGCAATGGGCACACCCACGCACCTACTCGGATTTAAAAAAAATAATAATAAAAGGGTTTCTTCATTTCATTTTTATGTCCTGTTGCTGTTGTACACATGGGGGACTGTTGGTGGGGATATGCGGGCACCTATGAGTGGTCTTGCTCATTTATTACCACTTACTGCTGTTCTATATTGCAGATGCATGTTTATTCTGAGAGCTCTCCTCTCAGACACACCCCCCGCAATCGCACATGCTCTGTGTAAGCCTAGGAGCTCGGGCAGTGCACCTTGTTAATATGCATGGTGCACTGCCGTCCTGTTCCTAAATGGGCACTTCCATGCAGGACTAAGCTAGTCCTGCACGGAAGTTTAGTAAATCATTCCATCTGTGCAAACACTTGCTGCCAGTTATTCTACAGACTGCACTCACTGATTAAAAACTGCAAAATTATCTCTTGCGTAATTTCCTATATTTTATTTGAAGTTTAATTGTTTTTTATATTGCTGCAAAACTGTTTCATTTTGAAAACTGTGATTAAGAACAAAACTGAAAAACTAATTTGTAACTCCATAACAAAATAAAAGTTCTATATTTATAAAATAAAAGGCAATCAACATGTGTGTATGTACCTATAAATCTATTAAGCTGTGTATTTACATATTTATTTTTGATTCAGAAGTACATCTGAGCAGAGTTTGAACACAGTGGAATCCCATCAGAAAGGCCTAAACATAGGGGATTTACTAACAGAATGTGCACAATATAAATATAATTTATGCATTCACATAAATATATACACACATAGCAATATGCAGCAAATATTGTCAGAATGAAGAAAATGTGTATGTCTTCTGTAAATAAGCATCATAAAACTACAGCATATATGCAATAGTTGCAAAGTGTCAACTGATCTGTGATTGATACACGATCTACACAAACACGGGGCTGAAACTGAGATACAAGATCATGACTTTGGAATATGCAAAGAATAGAAACTGTGATCAGCAGTGAACAAATTGTTCTACTTGGAACAAGGAAGTGAAAAACATACACAAGACATGAAATACTAACCAGACTGTGGGATAGCAGGGATAACCGTGATTTACTTGGTTGCTAGAGGAAATTCCATGTAACAACAGTATGCCAGGGTAATGGACTAGGATTGAATGGTTGGGTGGAAGTTGGAGATACATAAACTAGAAAGCTGCAGGGAGGCTTGTGAATATTCAGCAAAGTTCACAGTTATGTTCTCTGTCACTCAAGGGGTTAATTTGATGGCTATTTTGAAGTTCTATATTTTTAAACAAGTTTACATATGTTAGGAAGAAGTTTCCTACATGGCTTTGTTATTCAGACTCCATGAGCAGAGCATCTTTAACTGTTGGCGGATGGACTGACTTGTAGTAAGGACACAGCAGTGCAGTAGTGTGATATGGACCCAGTCAGTATTTTATATAATGAAGGCCATATATTGGGGTATAATAGCCTGTGAGCCATCATCAGTTCTGTGAGCTTTAGACGTTAGGGAATGCTAAGCATGTAATCTCGTTTAAAGCCTTACAATGGTGAGATTGGTCATTAAAGGTCTTCCTCTAAGTAGAGAATGTCCAATAAACCCTGAACTCATTCCATAGGACTAAGTAACTTTTAAATTGTCGGAACTTTTAGCTTGCCTAGGTACTAATGGCCATGTATTCCATCATAGACTTCACCCTTTAGAGTACCTTTATCATACTGAAGGAATGATATTCCTAAAAGACTTTCACTAGCTTCATCCATCAAATATTTAAATATATGAATTAAATTTCTCCTCGTCTGTCATAAAATATATATACAATAGCATCACCTTCTTTAGTTTGTCGTCATTTAACCTGGCTGAGTCATAATCATGATCTTCAGCCTTTCATAAACTAAGGTACTAAATGTGCTCTACATCTGTTGAGAGATATTTTGGATTGTTTCTGCCATTCTTTGTTGGACTGCAAATTATTGTCTCTTTTGCTGCTTAAGATCATGGACTTTAGTGCAATTCATATTATTCCTAAATAAGTTAAAGGAATCTGTAGTTTTGTTCTTGTAATACAGATATCAGTTGTTTCTGTGGGACATTTGTACTTTAGGTAAGGATTAGAATTTATTTATTTATTTTACATTTGTTGACCTGGATAGTCCGATTAGATACATATCCATTTTCAGCGGAGGCCTGGGAAGAAAAGCTCCAGTTATACAGATAATAATACACAAAAAGAGAGTAAAGCATGTTTCACAAAATATATTAAGTATTGACCTCATCAAGAGACTAGAAAGATTCACGGTGTATCATTGTTTAAAAACACTAGTAGATTACAACTAATAGTTTTGAGCAATACAAAAAGGCATATAGTACTATATAGAATGTGAAAGTAAATAAGGAGTTAGTCAGGAGTGGAACAGGAACATCGCCAGTGTGTTATAAAATACTGTCTGAGACATTTTTTGAAATGGGTTAGAGAGGATTCAAGAGTAAGGTTAGCTGGAAGTGAATTCCAAGTTTTGCGATGAAGCAAACTCCAGCTGAGTTGTTAGTTTTGAGTGTTTGGACCAACGGTTTGTTAGATGAGCGAAGTGGCCATGAGTTACCATAGGGCTTTGTTATGTTACTGAGTGTGGGAGTATTTTCAGGTCATTTGAGAACTTTGTGCACTACTATGAGCTGATTGAGCTGAAGTAAGGAGGGTAATTCTAGCCACCTTAGGAGCTTAAGGTTCTGACGGTGGTGTGTCCTGTATGTAGAGCTGGTGGCGAATCTGGTAATATAGTTGTAGCAGCATGAGAGTTTGCTAAGTTCAGATTTGTTCAAGTTAGCGAGTATAGAGGAAGCATAAAGAAGGGTAGAGTAGATGAGAGTGGGCGATAGCGAGTGTAGGGGAAGCATAAAGAAGGGTAGAGAGTAGATGAGAGCGGGCGATAGCGAGTATAGGGGAAGCATAAAGAAGGGTAGAGAGTAGATGAGAGTGGGCGATAGCGAGTATAGGGGAAGCATAAAGAAGGGTAGAGAGTAGATGAGACCAGGCGATAGCGAGTATAGGGGAAGCATAAAGAATGGTAGAGAGTAGATGAGAGCGGGTGATAGCGAGTATAGGGAAAGCATAAATAAGGGTAGAGAGTAGATGAGAGCGGGCGATAGCGAGTATAGGGGAAGCATAAAGAAGGGTAGAGAGTAGATGAGAGCGGGCGATAGCGAGAATAGGGGAAGCATAAAGAAGGGCAGAGAGTAGATGAGAGCGAGCGATAGCGAGTATAGGGGAAGCATAAAGAAGGGTAGAGAGTAGATGAGAGCGGGCAATAGCGAGTATAGGGGAAGCATAAAGAAGGGTAGAGAGTAGATGAGAGTGGGCGAAAGCGAGTATAGGGGAAGCATAAAGAAGGGTTGAGAGTAGATGACAGTGGGCGATAGCGAGTATAGGGGAAGCATAAAGAAGGGTAGAGAGTAGATGAGAGCGAGTGATAGTGAGTATAGGGGAAGCATAAAGAAGGGTAGAGAGTAGATGAGTGCAAGTGATGGCAGTCCTAGCTAACGGGGTTAGAAAAGGTTTATTTTTATATACTGAGCCAAGCTTCTTATTAATGGTTTTGATAGTTTGATTGACATACATATCAAATGTGAGGTTATTGTCTACTATTGCCCCTAAGAGTTTAGTATGGTATGGGCATCCAGGGAAATAATAGTACCATTGTTGGATGTGATGGAAAAGGAAAGTGGGGTAGATCTAGTAGTGGGGGCAAAGAGTAGTAACTTAGTATTGTTAGGATTCAGGAGCAGACGGTGGTTAGAGAGTCAATTTTTAACTGTGTGGAATGTATTCTGGGATAAGGTTTGCAGGTCTGATGAGGAGGAAGCTGTACAGATCAGAATGGAATCATCAGTGTATTGGATGCAGGTTGCTTCTGGGATGACAGTGTGAAGGTTGTTGATAAAGACTGAAAAAAGAAGGGGGCCTAAAATAGAGCTCTGTGGGACTCCAATGGTAAAGGGTAATAGGGTGGATAGTTTGTTCTGCCATAATACAGCTTATTGTCTACCACTCAGATAGGACTAGAACCATTGAATAGCATGGTTATCCAGGGAAAAGATTTTCAGAAAGTGGATGAGTAATGGGTGGTTAACCATGTCGACGACCTTTGAGAGGTCGAGAAAGAGCACTGAGGATAGCTTATTCCGGTTATGGTTTATGACATTGGTAAAAGAGAGAAGGGCAGAGGTGGTGCTGTGATATGGCCTAAAACCATGCTGAGAGTTTGCTAGCAGATTGTTCTGGATGAGATAGAATTTGATTAGATGTTGTCTTATAGGTGCAAAGTTTATTTATTTATTTTACATTTGTTTACCGGGAAAGTCCGACTGGGCATGGATCCCATTTTCAGCTGAGGCCCGGGAAGAAAAGCTCCACAAAGATTAGTACAGCAATTACAGTAAATACAATACACATGTTAATAAAGTACAGTACAGCGTCAAACGTTAAGTACAATTTCAAAGCCAAGAAAGGAGCAACAAGTAAATATACTGTAAGGATCACAGTGTGTTACAATAAACAATACAGTTGAAAGGACATTTTATTCAGTCATTTGGTTACATTCATCAGTGGCTAGTACAGTAAACACACATTGATTAAGAGTATAGAAAGAAGTTGTTGCAAACTTTCATAGAAGATTAAGGTATGATTTGATCTAATTAAATGAAGTAGCCCAGGGTCAGAACAATTACATAACCAAGAACTGTATAAATGGAACTGGAGGAGTTTGTTTTTGTTGAACTGGAGGGGTTTGTTTTTGTTGAACAGTTTCAGAAAAGTGGTGTTAAATCATCATCAGTTACCAGATTAAGGGTTCAGAACAAAATCTCATAAAGATTCTGGAAAAGGACTAGCGATGTGCCTTTGAGATTCTGTCCTGAATCTACACAGCAAACACATGCTAGGCCAAGTGTTGCAAGCATTGTCAGGTGCAAATACAACAGATGCAGTCAAGTTTTCTCTGTCTCCATCACTGTTATAACACTCAGTATTTGCTGAATATCTGTGTTAAGGAAATAGTTATTCATTTTCTACTGTCAGATCATCAGAATTGGTTCATAAACTCAGGCTCACAAATTATGATTCTAAATTCCTTTCTTATAATAAAGGAAAACTGCATTCACACTTGCGTTATGCATGTTATAAGTTATTCAGATCTCCCAGGAAAAGTATTTGGGAGTAAGAGTAATTCTGCTGCTTATTACACAAGTGAGAAATAAGGTTACAGTAGTGGAGAATGCCAGAACACCTGATATATCAGGCATAGGTATCAACTGTCCCTAGTTTTACAGACTATCCCTCATTTTGCCTTGTATTTTTCTCTGTCACTTGGTATCTCTGATTTTGCCTCATATCTTTCCTCTGTAACTTAAAAAATATATGATTTTCTGGTAAATTACTGAGGAGTCCATTCAGTCAGTAATGTTGGACATTTGAGGTTCATATTTTTATTGTTCAGAAAATGGATATTGATGCAAAACCTGTTGTTCTAATAACTTTTTAAGTGAATTGGTATACTGTTAAGCAATAATCCAGGACTGTGCTTGGGTATATCAGGATTTAATCTCAGCTGGTGTGGTTTGATCACTAGTTTGCTTTCAGTTCACCCTGTGCTGGAATGACACCTTCAGTGGTGGCTGTTGACTTCAAAGTAAGAGGACCACAGGGAGCAACTGAATAGGCGGGGATGAATGGAATGGGGCAGGTCTACATTATGGTAGCTCAGTGAATGTTTAACTATGAACAAATGGCAGCAGGGGGTCAGACACTTTCATCCAAATACTATCTCAGTACTCACTCATTATAACCACTTTGGTTACAATATACACCCTAGACATCCAATTGTGATCATTGTAATCAGATAAACAACTTATAATAATACTTGTTATAATACTGCATTTCAGCTTGTTTTGCTCAAACATACACTAGCCCTGCCAAGCCTTCTCAACAACTGCTTAACTCTGATTAAATGATAGCAGAGGTCAGTCAGTCAGTGTCATCAGTGCATATATTTTATGCCAAATACCTACAGCCACGTTTATTAACTGTGCACACCTCAGATGTCTGATTGTGAGTAAATGAATTAATAAATACCTGAAAATACATGCTGTGCAGCCTTTTACATCCTGCCCTCATGTGCACAGACAGATAAGCAAATATACACATATATACACATATGCAGACACATACAGGTACACTTACAGATGCACACACATACACGTATATAGACAAACACACTCATACTTTCGCATACAGATGTGCCCAGTATTACAGTACTGTGTTGACTGTGTACACCTTAGGAGTCTGGGTAGGATAAAAAGAATAAAATCATAATTACATTTGTGCTCATTGAAGTCAGATGCACAGTGCTTGTGCATGCATGCACAGCATAGCCATGCATATACACACAACACACACACACACACACACACACACACACACACACACACACACACACACACACACACACACACACACACACACACACACACACACACACACACACACACACACACACACACACACACACACACTGTATATATATGCATACAAGCATACACACAAACACACACACACTCATATGCTTACATATGCAGACAGTGTGACTGTGATCAAAAGAATGTTTCAGCTTATAGTTGTTAGATATACATAGTAAACCCCACTGCAACCTACAAACATTCAGACAGGCACACATATGCACACACAATGTGCCTGACAACTACTCTTTATTCTTCAAATGTCTGATTTTGATGAATGAATGAATTTAAAGCATAAATAATGGCAACAATAATAAATTTCCTCACTGCTGTCGAGTCCATATGATGCAACTTAATGTAACTCTCCCACATGATAGCTCACAAGCATAAATGCTTACTTATACGCAAGCACACATACATACAAACACACAAGCACACACACATACATGTATATCCTCACTCACACGCACATGCACTCACCAGTAACAACCACTTGTAGTGTTGCTGTAAGGCCAAAACATGTATAAATCATCATCACCTCTCTTGAGCATATCTCCATATCCTGTCACATTTCCTGCTATCCGCTGGGGGTAAGATTCCAATAGTGCAAGATCCAGATTTGCTGATCCCGTATTCTAGCCTATTTCTTAACATTGCTAGCCCATTTCCATATGCCCTAGATCTCATTGCTTGATAGAGATAGCTCTTATAATCTGTGACATCTTAATTGTAGTTTCCTAATCAGCATTTAGGCTTTCCTCTCCCAAAGGTCACAATAAACACTGCCCCCTTCTCCCGTTACATATTGTCTGCCATTTTTGTCACAAAAGGCATCTGGAGAAGTCCAGACATGATTTGCTGGTTATTCTTATTAAAGAATGCAGTGTAGTGCATGTGAATCATTGTTATGGATGTTGTAAAAATTGTGTTTTAGGGTGACAAAATCATACATGTTTCATCTGCATCTTCTTCTCTGTGGTATAGGTTTTAAGATCAGGTATCATTGCTGTACATACTTCTCTTCCCAAACCTCACTTAAGACTCTGTGGAGCCTCCTTGCTGGCCAACAGGTGTTTCAAATAACAGAACTATGACAAATACCCTAATACAAATTTCTTTTTGTCAGATCACAATGCAGTTCTTGTGTCCAGTTGTCAAGTATAGTGCAACTTTGTTTTGGGCTCCATATATGAGCTATATTGTATTTCTGAAATTACTGTGCTGGCAATAACTATTACTGAGTATGTGGATAAATGTGGAACATCCCCTCCAACAATACCTGCCAGGAAATAGGCTGCACTCATCATAATCTCTGGAGTCTCCCAGGGGTCTGTGCTGGGCCCACTCCTGTTTGGCATCTACTTATCATACGTTAAAGACAACATCAAAGGCCTCTGGCTAACCAAGTTTGCAGATAATTGCAAACTAGGAGCAGTCATTGAATCCCCCATGATAAGAACACCCTTCAGGAAGGTCTAAGACAGACAAATGCTTGACATCAAAACCATGGCTTAAAACTCAGTACCAAGAAATGCGTTTTAGTACATTTTGGGAAGTCTAACATCCTCTGTACAATGACATCAGTAAAACACCCCTAAATGTTGATTCATTAGTCAGTGATCTGGGAAATCATGGATAGTAGCCTAACTTTCAACAAACGTGTCCAAGGCAGCAAGAAAATCCTTCTATGTTGCTTAACCTATAAGCAAGGGCATGGCATCTATGTCCAGCGAAGTCATCATACCGCTGCACTCTGCCTTCATCAGACCCACCATAGAGTATAATGCCCCCTTCAATATGTACCTGACCAGGCACATGTAGCAACTTGAACATCCACAAATGTTCCTTATAAAAAATACAGGGAATAAACACAATGTCCTATGCTGATCACCTTAAAGCCTGTCTCTTTACTTGGCATCATACAGATTTCTGAGAGGTGATCTTTGTCTGGCATACAAGGCATCCCTGCACTCTGTTTTGATGAACCTTTGCACATCCACAAAATAAACAGCATCATAACTACTAGATTAAAGAGATCTGAATTGTCCTTGCAACACATATTGGAGAGACAGACATGTTTCTCAGAGAATTCCCATTCTCTGGAACAAGATCCCCATCCACTTGTAGCAGAGTTCCTCCTGATCCCTATTTAAACACACTTTGGACCAATGGAGTGGTAATTGGAAATTTACCCTGGTCTGGTGTCTTTGTCTTAAATGGACAGAGGCAGTCAGTAAATCACCCCTACATAAATCAAATTTGTGGGTCACAGTTGGGTTGCACGGCTAGGCTTATAAGGGCCTTAGTGGTCATTACTCTAGTTTGAACCTATGAACCTATCTGTGAACTGCTCCTAGGATACAGTCTTCAACTGCATCTTAGATATCACGTAACAGAGGATGATGTCCAGAAATAAGTGCCATTTCTTTAACTATCCTGATTTTACCTGTCAGGGAGCTGAACTTTTGCATTCTTTTTCCAAGCCAGTCACTTTAAATTCCAAAGACATCTAATTATTGTAGACTCCAGAGCTTTCCATACCTGAAGTCTAAACATGTGGGACCTCTGAAATAGTAACACATGGGCAGTCCCCTTTCTTTTCCTCTAATCTGACTAATTCCATTTTGGGAACACTCTAAACTTTCTAAACAATGTTAGACCACTTCATGAATGTTTTCTTCAATTATGGTGCAATAATCTATGAGGAGTAGAAATTCTCCTATATACTTACCTTCACTCTCCAGCATTTCTAATATTGAGTGACTCTAAGGCTACTTCTTACATAACTGTTAGAAATAGACTTGGGGGTCAGTTCTTTTCTCCCCAGGTATCTCCCTAATATAAAGAAAGGGCTACAGTAAACAACCGTTATGCATTTTTTTCTCTAAATCATCTCTTTTCTAAAATGTAAAACAAGTAGCCTGATTCTGGTGTTATAAAAGCTGTCTTTATGTCAAAATTTATAATGCCTGCATTAGATTCAACTGTCTTATGTACTCCCATGAAAGAAGCTAATGCCACCAGTTGTGAGTGATTAATGTAACTTTCAAAAATCCATTCTAACTTATAATGCCATCAATGAGATAGTATTTTAACTGAAATGTTAGCATCAAGATGTATTAGAGAAATATGGCAGAACTGGTCTATATCTATGTGCTTTCCCTTAGCTTTTAGGATAAATGTAATTATTGCTCAGGACACAGTGGAATTTAAATACTTCTCTTCCATTATGCTGTTAAAACTGTGTCTGCCATGATTCATATCCCCCCAATTTATAAAATTCAGCTTGGCATCAGTCTGAACCCGCTGACTTGATAGGTTTCAATGAATATATATCGGCCTGGCCTTGATCTATATAAAATGTATTACACAATTAAAATATTAAATTAATGTAATTTGATGAGCTGCACAGCATTAACAAGGCAGAAATGTCACAGGTATCAGTTCAGTGACCACCAAAATGTTTGCGAAGGTCAAATATATGTAAGTCCAAAAACGTTCTTTTACATCCATATCCTTCTGTGTAGAAAACCACTTTTGGAGTTAAGGTTCAGTCCATTTTCTGGTTCTAAAGTTCCTTATAGGTTAAAATACTCCATTAAGAGTCAGTGTTACTTGATGAATAGTGAAGAAGCATTTGTGGGTTTTGTGCTCACTGTCTTGGGACTCCAAAAACTGAAATTATTTCTTGCATATCCATGCTGGTTTCTCCTTAGGCACATGTCCATTCAATTCCATGCATAACCTATATTCTTTTGTAGGTAATTCTCCATCTCTTCACTGCAAAATCTCCTTTTCTCTACGGATGACGAGTGCCCTAAAAGCAGCAAGGCAAAAAGTTACAGTTCTCAGTTCCCTTAAACAGGCTGTATAGCAGTCCGCTGTTATATAACCAAGACAGGCTCTTTCTCATCCTTCACCTATAACTGTATAGGTCTATATTGTTAGTCAGGCAGATAAGATGAACTAGTAAATTGCTGAAGAACCACTGAAAATGAGCAGTGAAAACAGGTATTGCATCATGTCTGCATCCCAAACATTTGCATTTCAGTCCTATACTGCACATCACCAGTGCCATGGTTCTTCTCCAACTTACCGTCACCTTGCACACTTAGATGTCTTCTGTGTTTATGCCACATGACTCAGCTATAACCTGACTTTCTCTGACCAAACTATAAAATTCACAATAACAAGCTATAAAAATACTCATATTACTTCTGCTCTTAAGAAAATTCCCTAATAGCTTATATTTCAAATTACCTACCTTGACAGTTATTAAGCTAACTTTTGCTCCGCCTTGCATATACTCTGCACAAAATCCATTGTGATTGTATACAAAAAAAGTCTTGTGTGTGAAGATGCTGTCACTGATTGTAGTTACCACCTGTGAAGATATCCATACAAAGTCACTCTCTAATGCACTCATCTTCCCATGAGATATTCTAGTGTCTTAACTTTGTATACTTGAATATTACAATAATTTATAGCAAAATCATACAATTCAGTGTTGTGTTAGAAAAATCATTGTAATTATATAACCTCTGTTTCTGAAACATGGTCAGAACTGAAAATTCCTTCTTCTGAGCTTGCTGCAAATGGATACAACTGCAGTCATGGAGACCATTGAGGACCCTAGCCCACTTTTCCAATTGTACCAGGGCACTGCCTTGTTAAGTGACTTGCTCAGAATCCCTCTTTAAGGAAACTGAAACCGAAGAAACCAAACCTTGTACATTAGGAGGAAGTTTACTACTATGTATTAAGTGCTAAGACCTTGTGTGATACTCCAAGAGATTTAGAGCACTTTATTAACAAAATGGGAAGAGGCAAAGAGCATAGAAAAGTGGCTGTTTCAGTAATAAAAAGACAGGTGACAGTTTTCAGTAAGGTATGATGTTTCAGTCCATAAGCAGATTGGATAATGCATCTCAAGCTTTGGAAACAAAACTCCTTTGACTGTTGGTCAAATGTGAGTAAACAGCAGTTTGGTATTTTTGTAAAGAAAATTTTAACTGTGAAAAACTTTTTTAACTGAGAAATCCACATGAGGGTAAATTGCATGGATTGGGTCATTTGCAGTTACTAGAAGATTGGCTGTGTAGCACAGAGGGATAAGTCACTGGTGAGTCCAGTGGTAAGAGTGTTAGTGACTGGCTAATGTCTTATCTAGCCTGGGACAGGGAGGTGATGTGGTATGTTGCAATACTGGGGTCTGCTATAGGGGAAGGTATATGACATGTAGTATCATATATTATATAGGTGGTGAGGGTAGGAACTTGCCAGGTTTTAGAACAACTTCATCAAGGTATGTTTCATGGATCACTTGGAGGAATGTCTATGCTCACAGATGAAGGAATTTCAGACCGTCAAGTCTGCCAGACCAGCCACCTGGGGTACAGTTAGGACACAAAACTCTGTTATGACTGCCTAGAAGGAGGCCATGTCATGACCAGCTCTGGCTTCAGTGACTGGGGCAAAGGAGCATTCCTTGTATGTGATAGATGGTCAGCCAGCACAGTGATCAGAAAAAGACAAAAAAAAATTACTCCTAGATATTCGCAGATCTAGACAATAATGATGGAATTTCCAAGGATATGAGTTATATTGACGGAGACAAACAAGAGCTTGTGCATTTCAAACAAATACAGATAGAAATAAAAGCATCTGTTATATGTCTTTTAGTAGTAAACCAAGAGAAAAGATTGCATACATCTGATGGTATCTAATTATTTGCCACCCCTGGCATGAGAAGATGATTCACACAGAGTATTAAATGCAACTGTGAAATATTCATAGAAAAAGTATTAATATATATATATAAAATAAAAGGGACAGTGACCTAAGAATAGAGCCCCGAGGGACATGGCATAGCTGGAAAAAGTTACAAAATGTACTTTAACACACCTGTAAAATGAGTGGTTAGAAAACAACATTGCCACAGACATTGCCAACATCCTAGCTGACAGGTTCAGCGCAAACCCCTCCCCACCAAAAGGGCAAATATCTATCCCAGCAGAGTGCTGCCCCCCTGACATCTCAGATGCTCAGGTAAGAGCCGCCCTCTCCAATGCAAAAAACACAGCATCAATGGGACCAGATGGTGTCCCGGGCTGCGTCCTACATGAACTCCAAGAAAAGCTAAACCCAAACATAAAACTACTGTTCAATCTCAGCCTTACTACAGGATATGTGCCCAAAGAGTGGCGTACAGCAACAGTGGTCCCTCTCCATAAAGGTGGTGCCTCAACGGATCCTGGAAACTATCGCCCCATAAGCCTGACTAGCTTGGTCTGCAAAGCTATGGAAAGGATCATCATGGACCTCATAAATAAAGATACTGGGGACCTACAAACACTGGATCCTACCCAGTTCGGCTTTATTAAGGGCAGATCCTGCCTCTTAAACCTGGTTGATTTCTTTGAAACAGTCACCAAGGCCATTGACAAGGGGAAGGTGGTCCACACAGCCTACCTGGACCTTGCAAAAGCCTTCGATACAATACCCCAGTCGGGCCTTATAGATAAGCTCACCAGCTTAAATGTAAACCCCTATGTCACTAGATGGATTGCAAATTGGCTCAAGGACAGAACCCACATGGTTAGAATTGCTGGAGCCATGTCAGACTCCAAACCAGTTACAAGTGGTGTCCCACAAGGCTCAGTCCTGGGACCTCTCTTGTTCGGTATATATTTCTCGGAGGTACAGGCCAACACGGAAGGACTGTGGCTGACCAAGTTCGCAGATGACTGCAAACTGGGCCATAATCGACTCTCCAGCCGACACAAGCATCCTCCAAAAGGGCCTCATAGAAACAGACAACTGGTGCCAGAGCCATGGCCTCAAGCTAAATGCCAAAAGTGTATAGTCATCCCCTTTGGCAAAAACAAAGTGCCCACAAATTACCACATAGGTGGTAATCCATTAAGTACAGAAGAAGTAATTAGGGACCTGGGGACCCAAGTTGATAGCAATCGCTCATTTGACAACCACGTGGCCAAAGTGGTTAAAAAAACATTTTATATAGCCCACCTAATCATGAAGGGATTCACATCTAGATCAGGGGACGTCATTGTGCCTCTTTACTCATCCCTCATCAGGCCCATAATTGAGTACAATGCCCCTTTTGGGATGTACCTTACTAGACACCTGCAGCAACTGGAAAGACCCCAAAAGTACCTCACCAAGAGGCTCAAAGGGCTCAAACAGATGCCATATGCTGCCCGGTTAAAGAAACTCCAGCTCTACTCAGTGGCATACCGCCTGCTCAGAGGCGATCTGTTCCTGAGGTATAAAGCCATGTCCAACCTGGAATTAATGGACATGCTGCACCTCAGAAAATCCAAATCCCATTGAGCTATGCGCTTGAGAGACTTGAACCTTAGCACTGAAATAAATAGGACATGCTGGAGGGACAGATTCATAACCCAGAGGCTCCCTTCACTCTGGAATAAAATCCCAGTCCAGGTTAGGCAGAGTCCCTCATTGACTCTCTTCAAGAGGAATCTTGATGAGTGGATGGGAGATCGTAGGTTTACCCCGGGTATCACTTCTGTGTCACTGTTAGACAGAGGCACAGTATACTAACCTCGAAAAAGGGCATAGCAAAATAAATTTAAAATGGGTAGCGAAAGCCAAACACATTCTGGCTAGGCTTATAAATGCCCTAGGGCAGATAGCCTAGTATGAACCTATGAACCTATGAATGAGGTGAGGGGATCAGTATCAAATTCTGATAAAGATTACCTTGACGTAGAAGGAGAAGGTCAAAGGAAATAAAGGCTTGTCTGACATTTGTAAATAATATTCGTATAAGCAAGCCTTTGTCTATTTTCAGGAAGATGCTACATTTAACCTAGATGGTAATCAAGAAAGCCTGAAACCTGAGGCTATGTTGGCCATCTGCAAGAGCTTGTTTCTGCATGATTGAAAGAATTTTACTGTAAACCTACATTTCAAGAATTTTAGCAAATGTAGAAGATTAGCTATGGGCTCGTAATCTCAAGAATATGAGGGCAGTAATCTCCTGGATATGAGGGCTGCAATCTACATGACACGAGGGCTGTAATCTCCAGAATATAAAGGCAGTAATCTCTATGATAAAGGGCCTGTAATCTCCAGGACATGGGGGCTGTAATCTACATGACACGAGGGATGTGCTCTCCAGAATATAAAGGCAGTAATCTCCATGATAAAAGACCTGCAATCTCCAGGACATGAGGGCTGTAATCTCCAGGATATGAGGGCTGTAATGTTCAGAATACAAAAGGCAGTAATCTCCATGATAAAAGGCCTGTAATCTCAATGATATGAGGGCTGCCATCTACGTGACACGAGGGCTGTAATTTCCAGAATATAAAGGCAATAATCTCCATGATAAAAGGCCTGTAATCTCCAGGACATGAGGGCTGTAATGTTCAGCATATAAAGGTTCATAGGTTAGTACTAAGATAACTGCCCTTGTGAGTCATTTTAAGCCTAGTCAATTATCCCTTGCGAGACTCAAACCCTGCTGCACCTTGTGTTTGTAAGGCAAACACCTTAATCATTAGGCCACCCTCCCAATCCCTGTAGAGGATCCCCCTGAGGCAGTAATCTCCATGATAAAAGGCCTATAATCTCCAGGACATGGGGACTGCAATCTACATGACATGAGGGCTGTAATATCCAGAATATAAAGGCAGTAATCTCCATGATAAAAAGCATGTAATCTCCAGGACATGAGGGCTATAATCTCCAGGACATGAGGGCTGTAATCTCCACGTCATGAGGTCTGTAATGTTCAGAATATAAAGGCAGTAATCTCCATGATATGAAGCCTGTAATCTTCAGGACATGAGGGCTATAATCTCTAGAATATGAGGGCTGCAATCTGCATAACATGAAGGCTATAATCTTCTGGACTGGAGGGCAGTGATCTCCAGGATATGAAGGCTGCAATCTGCATGATGTGAGGGCTGTAATCTTCAGGACTGGAGGGCTGTGACATTTAGGTAAAGGAATTTTGCCAGCTATCCTCTAGGCACGTGGAACGACCCCAGCACAAAAAAATAAGTTAAAATGGAAGGTACATGGTTTGAAGTTATAAATACCAGTCTTTTTTAGACTTTTAGGATGCAGGACTTGGACAGTAATGTGGCACACTAATCCATCTTTCAAGGCTGATTCATAAGCAAAGATGGTAGCAAACACTTTAGCATTGAATATAGCAAAGTGATTTACAGATGGTAGACAGTTCAGAAGGACTGAACTGTATAGTGAAGTTAGGCAGAAATGTAAGATATTATCGACTAACATTCTGAACTGCAATCAAGAATTTAAGATAGATTAGCTTTAGGTATAAAAATACTGAGATTATGGTATCTCAAAGAATTCCCCTTAGGTCAAGGTGGATCCAACTTGCAGTTAGTATATGTAAGTAACAGGGGTGTGGGGATGAACCATTTTTTAAATTTAATGCATAACTTTCTTCATTTTATTTATGGTGTTACTCACTGGTACATCACGTCTGACATGAAGCCATACAGAATAATCCCTTTACACATTCCAGCTGTATTTCTTGTAGCTAGTATTTTTTTTTCTAGAACTGCCCATAGGTTTCCTAATTTTAGCCAGCCCAGTATAATTGCTAATAAGGTGCTTTGTCTACTTTTACTATAGGACCAAGAAGCACTGTTTTTTTTTTTTTTTTTTTTTTTTTTGAGACCAAACTGATACACATAGATAATGGCCACTAACTAAACTGAGAAGGACCAGCTAGGCACATATTAGAAATCTTAATGAGTATACCAATGAGTGAATAAATCTATGCAACTAAATTCAGGTGACTAAGAGAATAGACAGTTTATAAACGTCTGTGGAGTGAAGTATGCTGGTTGAGTTTATAATAAGAATTCTTTTCAAATTAAGATTAAGGTCACTTGAGGTAATGTTTTTGTTATCATCTTAACATGGTGAATTTCTTTTTTTTTTCATCTCCTACCTGGCACCTCTACTATGTACTATGTAGATGACATCACTCACCTTTTCACAGTGGTGAATGGCCCTCCCGCCTTCCTACAGCTTGTTTTGTTTAACATAATTAAGCACGCCTACTTGTTGCCCTGCAGAATACTGTCCTATAATGGCTGTTCTGTAATGCCAGACATTGTGCTGCTGTTATACCTGTACTAGGTACTCCTGAGCTGTCCACATGAGCTCCATAAGCCTAACCTTGAGTTTCGGGAAATATTCCACAACCACCTCCTTATGGGATTCAAACTTACCCTCCCACTTATCAGAAATTAAAATCCAGGGGCCCCATTACCCTGTAACAACAAAATAGCTCAAAGGGTAAAAAAACTTTGGATTCCTGGGGCACCGCCAGTAGGTTAAGAGAAGATGGGGCAGGTACGTGTCTCACTCCTTCTTGAACTGATTTGCAAATGCTCTCAACATGCCCTTCAGTGCAGAGTTAATCCTCTCCACCACAGCATTTGTTTATGGATGATACGTGGGGGGATCTTTAGGTACTTTACCCCACAGCACTTCCATTAACATGCCAGCAGGTCTCACTGTCTTTCAGTATTTCCCTAGGAAAATCTACCCTGCTGAAACTGTCTAGTAAAGCATTAACTACTTTCTGTGTTTCAATGGAAGACCGAGTTACCACTTCTGGATACCTAGTGGCATGATACACCACTACCAAGATATATTTCTTACCTTTGGAACATGAGGTACTCAGAGGACCAGCATTATCCATAGTTACCCTCTGCAAAAGCTTATCAATTACAGGCAAATGCTTTGTCTCCAGACTTGCTAACCTTTTGTCATTGCTCACAGGTCCTGCAATACCTCCCAGGCTAATAAAAGCTGTGTATACACCATCATTTTAATATTATTTATATCCAACTGGTCTCCAAAAGGAATATCATAATCTAGAACCAGAAGTACCACTTGGTAGATCCTGAGTACTGCCAACTGCTGTATTACTTTTCCCTGTAGCACTCCTTCAGGGATCTAGTTCTGGTACAACACTTTTTGTCTCAGTATATGAACTGTCTCTGCACTTGAGTATCTTTCTTGGCTACCTCCCACAAGTACTGTAAAGTTATGTCAGAAAGCCTAGCCTGCTTCACCTCCTCCTAACTGGCCCTTCCCAGCCCCCTTTCTAAAGGAAGTTTGGTGTTATCTGCCAGTGACGTCCAATTGCTATCAAGTACCTCTCTACCAGAAGTATTACCTTCCAAAAGAATCCCAGTATCTTTCCCTTGCTGTGGTTTAGGTCCCACGTCACTGCTACTGACCACATCACCAGCTCTAGATGAAGGTGCAGGCTCTGGTTGGGTTTTCCCCCTACTGCCTTCCCCACAGATTTGCATCCATGTCTGACTGTAAGAGCATGCACACTAGAAACTGCAGTGTTATACTCATTCCTATTAGGTCATTAGCAGGAATGTCTTCAGACATAGACACCTGTTTGCTATCTTGCCCCCCCCCCTTCACAATTTAGATTCTGGTCAAAGGTACTTGAAAGGGTTTACTGCCTAGGCCCTTAAATGGAGTGGGCTGCCAGGCAAGTTTCACTCCTGTCTGACGTCTGTAGGCTTGACAATGGTTATGTCTGAGTCTGTGTCCCTTTTGGCAATGGTTTCCTTCCCCTGTACCACAATGGGACACAGACGTTTGTGATAGATACAGCTGTTGTCTCTGAGTGACTTTGCACTGCTGTGGCCATGGTCTTGCTGATGCTTTATGAGATCTTGTTTTCTCTCTCCTTCCTTAGTGGATATTTAGACTAAGTGTGCCCTGTATGGTTACATTCAAAACATCTAATCTCAAAACGTGGGCATGTACCTGAACCCATGGCCTCCCCATTGTCTTGTTCAACCTGCTGAAATGGCATATTCTGCCCCCATGAGTTCCTCTCCACCCATGTGTAGTGCAAGGCTCTCCCCTCTTCTGCAGTAGCAACCTACTAGATAGGCCGTTTTATGCCTATCTCCAAATCATTGTGAGGCTTAATTACAAACAATTACTTCCATCCTAACATAGGAAAAGTTAATTTTACATTAGAATTACAAGTGTTATGGATTTCTCATATCTTCATCTCTTTTTAAATTCAAAGATAGATTTGTCATAAGGTTGCACACATTTGAATACTGCAAAAACAAGCATATTGCTAAATTCGCAGTGCTTAAATGCAGATTTACAAAGCACCCAACATTCTTATAGGTTCATAGGAGGTGACTAGGCTAATGGCCCTATAGCCTTTATAAGCCAAGCCATGGTATAACCTTCTTCCCTTACTGACCAAGTTGTATGGTCTGTATTTGCAGCACAAGTCTATGATCAGTGCAGATTGTCCTTATCCAAAAGGGACAGAGGTGACACCCTTGCCAAATCCGTACTGAGATAGGTCCAGTCTTTGGAATTTCCCTATGTCTTGATAAAGTCCATGATAAATCTTTCCATGGCTTTGTATACAAGGCTGGTTAGATGTATTAGTCTGTAGAAGGTCCTCCCTTATGCAGGGAAATGACTGCAGCTGTTCTCCACTTGCTTGGTACAAAACCTGCATGCAGGCCAAGATTTAACACTGCTGTTAAGGCTGTGGCTAAACTGAGCTTCATGCTATTTAAGATGCATCCAGGGATATTGTCAGAGCCCATCAATGCAGTATTTTTATCTTTTGATAGCACTTTTAGAACATGGTCTTGTGTGAAAGCTGGAGGTAAGCCAGTTTCAGGTATATCCTGAGAGACAGACAGAGGGAAGAGGGAGGTAAAGTTAGAGCTACATTTATCAGCCTGTAGATTCACTGTATCTTCAGCCTTAGTGTAAGCAACATTGTTAACAATCAGCTCAGTGCATTGCTGTGTTGTGCTTTTGAAATTACGAACATAACTAAAAAATGCCTTGTGATTGTCTTTGCCTTGGGTAGCTATTTTAGCCTCAAACTTGGCTTTAGTGGATTTTATTAAGTTCCTGATTTGTTTTGTTTATTTCAGTGACAAAGGCTCTAACATGATGGAAATTACTCTTCTTTCTTTTGGTCAAAATTATTTCCTTTTATTGTAAAGCTTGTTGATATTATGTTTCCACCATGTGGGTTTGTTTCTGGGGTTTACCCTGCACGTCTGCCTATAGGGTACAGCTACATCTATGCAACTGTTTACATGCTGCTATGGTGTGTTGGTGTACATTTCAGTGTATTCAGTTGAGTTAACTGGGTTTGGTGGGGATTTGAAGCTTGCCAATGTATCATTTGGCAGTAGGTATTCTGTCAAATAAATTTCTAAAGGCACCTTGGGTGGAAAGGATCTCTGGTTTCAATTTTATTTCGATGGAGACTGTGTTATGATCAGACCTGACAAGTGCCGAAGATATGCAAGGGATGGTGCAGATTGCTCCCATATTAGTAAAGACAAGATCAAAAATGTTATTGCCTTTAGTGGATACTCTGACCAATTGTTCCAGGGCATTTGTACTGAGAAAGTCCAGGAATCTGTGTCTGTGCAGTAGTGGTGGTATGGGTTTCCAAGGCTACAGATGGATAGCTTAGATCACCAAGGAAAATGGTATTTGGTTTAATACTAAGAGATTCTAGTTCCTGTAGATAGGCATTGTGGCTTTCCTTTTTTCATAAAAGGGAGTTCTATACCTAGCTAACACATGGTGCAGGACCTTTCTGATGGTTATTTGGACATGAACAAGCTCTAATACATCATGTTGCTTTACCAGTCTTGATGCAAGTCTCCTCTGGATGTAGATTGAGACACTTCCACCTTTTTTCTCCTTCTGAGCAGTAGCTGGTCTAAGTGTGTGGAAGACATTACAGCCCTGCACAGCCGGAGTTCTCCAACCTGTTTTAAACCACATCTCAGTCACTACATTAACATCAATGTCTTCCAGGGTGGGAAGGGCTTGCTGGGAGTGAAGTTTTTTGTTCAGGCTCCTAGCATTGATCTGCAATACCTTTATATTTTCCTTAATATGTTTATATTTTCCTTAATACCTTTATATTTTCATTAATACTTTTATATTTTCCTTTGCTTGTTTCATTATGTTGGTTGGATTATCAGGTTTGCATTGCCTAAAAAAAGGCATTATGGCAAAAAAAAGACACCTGTAATCTTCTGCACTGCATCTCTCGAGTACTGTACCACTGCTGTATCCCCCACATCACTTATAAACTTCTGTACTGCATCTCTCAAGTATTATCCCATTGCTGTATCCCCCCACATCACTTGTAATCTTTTGTACTGCATCTCTCGAGTATTATCCCACTGCTGTATCCCCCACATCACTTGTAAACTTCTGCACTGCATCTTTCGAGTAGTCCCACTGCTGTATCCCCCACATTACTTATAAACTTCTGTACTGCATCTCTCGAATACTGTCCCACTGCTGTATCCCTCACATCTCTTGTAAACTTCTGTACTGCATCTCTCGAATACTGCCCCACTGCTATGTCCCCCACATCACTTGTAAACTTCTGTACTGCATCTCTTGAGTACTGTCCCACTGCTGTATCCCTCACATCACTTGTAAACTTCTGTACTGCATCTCTCAAGTATTATCCCACTGCTGTATCCTCCCACATCACTTGTAATCTTCTGTACTGCATCTCTCGAGTACTGTCCCACTGCTGTATCCCCCCAGATCACTTCTAAACTTCTGTACTGTATCTCTGAAGTACTGCCCCACTGCTGTATCCCCTGACATCACTTGTAAACTTCTGTACTGCATCTCTTGAGTACTATCCCACTGCTGTATCCCCCCACATCACTTTTAAACTTCAGTACTGTATCTCTTGAGTACTGCCCCACTGCTTTATCCCCCCACATCACTTGTAGACTTCTGTACTGCATGCCTCGAGTACTGCCCCACTGCTGTATCCCCCAACATCACTTGTAAACTTCTGTACTGCATCTCTCGAGTATTGTCACTGCTATATCCCCCACATCACTTGTAAACTTCTGTACTGCATCTCTTTAGAATTATCCCACAGCTGTATCCCCACATCACTTGTAAACTTCTGTACTGCATCTCTCAAGTATATCCCACTGCTGTATCCCCCCACATTACTTGTAAACTTCTGCACTGCATCTCTCGAGTACTGTCCCACTGCTGTATCCCCCACATCACTTGTAAATGTCTGTACTGCATCTCTTGAGTATTATCCCACAGCTGTATCCCCCCACATCACTTGTAAACTTCTGTACTGCATCTCTTGAGTATTATCCCACTGCTGTATCCCCCCACATTACTTGTAAACTTCTGTACTGCATCTCTCGAGTACTGTCCCACTGCTGTATCGTCCAACATCACTTGTATACTTCTGTACTGCATCTCTTGAGTACTGTCCCACTGCTGTATCCCCCCACATCACTTGTCAACTTCTGTACTGCATCTCTCAAGTACTGTCCCACTGCTGTATCCCCCCACATAACTTGTAAACTATTGTACTGCATCTCTCAAGTACTGTCCCACTGCTGTATCCTGCCACATCACTTGTAAAATTCTGTACTGCATCTCTCGAGAACTGTCCCACTGCTGTATCCCCCACATCACTTGCAAACTTCTGTACTGCATCTCTCAAGTACTGTTCCACTGCTGTATCCCCCACATCATCTGTAAACTTCTGTACTGCATCTCTCAAGTACTGTCCCACTGCTGTATCCCTCACATCACTTGCAAACTTCTGTGCTGCATCTCTTGAGTACTGTCACAGTGCTGTATCCCCCACATCACTTGTACACTTCTGTACTGCAGCTCTCAAGTACTGTCCCACTGCTGTATCCCTCACATCACTTGTAATCTTCTGTAGTGCATCTCTCGAGTACTGTCCCACTGCTGTATCTCTCACATCACTTGTATATTTCTGTACTGCATCCCTCGACTGTCCCATAGCTGTATCCCTCACATCACTTGTAAACTTCTTTACTGCATCTCTCGAGTACTGTCCCACTGCTGTATCCCTCACATCACTTGTAAACTTCTGTACTGCATCTCTTGAGTATATCCCACTGCTGTATCCTCCCACATTACTTGTAAACTTCTGTACTGCATCTCTCGAGTACTGTCCCACTGCTGTATCCCCCCACATTACTTGTAAACTTCTGTACTGGATCTCTCGAGTACTGTCCCACTGCGGTATCCCCCACATCGCTTGTAAACTTCTGTACTGCATCTCTCGAGTACTGTCCCACTGCTGTATGCCCCACATCACTTGTAAAGTTCTGTACTGCATTTCTCGAGTTCTGTCCCACTGCTGTATCCCCCACATCACTTGTAAACTTCTGGACTGTATCTCTCGAGCACTGTCCCACTGCTGTATCCCCCACATCACTTGTAAACTTCTGTACTGCATCTCTCGAGTACTGCCCCACTGCTGTATCCCTCACATCACTTGTAATCTTCTGTACTGCATCTCTCGAGTACTGTTCCACTGCTGTATCTCTCACATCACTTGTAAACTTCTGTACTGCATCTCTCGAGTACTGTCCCACTGCTGTATCCCCCACATCACTTGTAAACTTCTGTACTGCATCTCTCGAGTACTGTCCCACTGCTGTATCCCTCACATCAATGTAATTTTCTGTACTGCATCTCTCAAGTATTGTCCCACTGCTGTATCCCTCACATCACTTGTAATCTTCTATACTGCATCTCTCGAGTACTGTCCCACTGCTGTATCTCTCACATCATTTCTAAACTTCTTTACTGCATCTCTTGAGTGCTGTCCCACTGCTGTATCCCCCACATCACTTGTAAACTTCTGTACTGCATCTCTTAAGTATTATCCCACTGCTGTATCCCCACATCATTTCTAAACTTCTGTACTGCATCTCTTGAGTATATCGCACTGCTGTATCCTCCCACATTACTTGTAAACTTCTGTACTACATCTCTCGAGTACTGTCCCAATGCTGTATCCCCCACATCACTTGTAAATTTCTGTACTGCATCTCTTGAGTATTATCCCACTGCTGTATCCCCTCACATTACTTGTAAACTTCTGTACTGCATCTCTCGAGTATTGTCCCACTGCTGTATCCTCACACATCACTTGTACACTTCTGTACTGCATCTCTCGAGTACTGTCCCACTGCTTTATCCCCCACATCACTTGTAAACTTCTGTACTGCATCTCTCGAGTACTGTCCCATTGCTGTGTCTCTCATATCACTTGTAAAGTTCTGTACTGCATTTCTCGAGTACTGTCCCACTGCTTTATCCCCCACATCACTTGTAAACTTCTGTACTGCATCTCTCAAGTACTGTCCCACTGCTGTATCCCCCACATCACTTGTAAACTTCTGGACTGCATCTCTCGAGCACTGTCCCACTGCTGTATCCCCCACATCACTTGTAAACTTCTGTACTGCATCTCTCGAGTACTGTCCCACTGCTGTATCCCTCACATCACTTGTAATCTTCTGTACTGCATCTCTCGAGTACTGTCCCACTGCTGTATCTCTCACATCACTTGTAAACTTCTATACTGCATCTCTCGAGTACTGCCCCACTGCTGTATCCCCCACATCACTTGTAAACTTCTGTACTGCATCTCTCGAGTACTGTCCCACTGCTGTATCCCTCACATCACTTGTAATCTTCTGTACTGCATCTCTCGTGTATTGTCCCACTGCTGTATCCCTCACATCACTTGTAATCTTCTGTACTGCATCTCTCGAGTACTGTCCCACTGCTGTATCTCTCACATCACTTGTATATTTCTGTACTGCATCCCTCGAGTACTGTCCCACTGCTGTATCCCGCACATCACTTCTAAACTTCTTTACTGCATCTCTCGAGTGCTGTCCCACTGCTGTATCCCCCGCATCACTTGTAAACTTCTGTACTGCATCTCTTAGTAGTTTCATAGTTTCATAGTAGTGTACTAGGCTATCTGCCCGGGGGCATTTACAAGCCTAGCCAACAGTGATGTGGCTTTACGCCACCCCATACTATGTAGTTGCGCCTCTCTAGTAGTGACACATGTGGAACCCCATTATTTAGTAAACTATACCTCTGTCTAGTAGTGACACTGAGGTCACTCCCGGGGTAAACTTGCGATCTCCCATCCATGCATCGAGATTTTTCTTGAACAGTGCCAATGAAGGGCTCTGTCTCACATGAACTGGGATTTTGTTCCAGAGTATGGGTAACCTCTGTGTTATGAATCTATCCCTCCAGCATGTTCTATTCATATTTGTGCAGAGGTTGAAATCTTTAGCTCGTGTGGTTCTGGTGGATTTGGATTTTTTGAGATGGAGCATGTCCATCAATTCCTGGATGGACATGGCCCTGTATGTTAGGCACAAATCACCTCTGAGCAGGCGGTATGCTACTGAATAGAGCTGGAGTTTCTTTAATCTAGCTGGATAAGGCACATGTTTTAGACCTATGATCCTCTTGGTGAGTATTATTGAGTATTATCCCACTGCTGTATCCCCACATCACTTCTAAACTTCTGTACTGCATCTCTTGAGTATATCCCACTGCTGTATCCTCCCACATTACTTGTAAACTTCTGTACTACATCTCTCGAGTACTGTCCCACTGCTGTATCCCCCACATCACTTGTAAATTTCTGTACTGCATCTCTTGAGTATTATCCCACTGCTGTATCCCCTCACATTACTTGTAAACTTCTGTACTGCATCTCTCGAGTATTGTCCCACTGCTGTATCCTTCCACATCACTTGTACACTTCTGTACTGCATCTCTCGAGTACTGTCCCACTGCTGTGTCTCTCATATCACTTGTAGACTTCTGTACTGCATCTCTCGAGTACTGTCCCACTGCTTTATCCCCCCACATCACTTGTAAACTTCTGTACTGCATGTCTCAAGTATTATCTCACTGCTGTATCCCCCCACATCACTTGTAAAGTTTTGTACTGCATCTCTCGAGTATTATCTCACTACTGTATCCGCCCACATCACTTGTAAACTTCTGTACTGCATCTCTCCTGAATGTCACTCTGCTACGTATTTTTATCATAAGTGCTGGTACTTTTCTTTATAAACATATTTATACATTTGTTAAGCATGTAAGCAAACTGGGCACAAATGCTCCTTCTGAAAGGTGATTTAGGAGCACTCTGGTTATATGGCTCACTCAGAGTCATACAATAACAAATGGCGGTGTGAGGAATCAAAGCCTGTGCTCTGGACTACAGGAATCAACTCTCTAACATCTTAGACCTTCAATCCTCTGTGCTATGACTGGTTTGTTGCACCAAGTGCTTACTTATACAATTGTACTGTTACTCTTAAGTCAGTACTAAAGTATTACAGTGTTACTGCTCACCCCTGTCTGCATCCAGAGGCATTTTTCTGAGAGTATGGTTATAAACACAAGCTGCACTGACTATGTAACCACATAGTACCAAACAGTACTATTGTACCTTAGTAATACCTGCATAGTACCCAAGCTATTACTCCCATATCACAGTCTGTACATTACTGTAAACCACTGCATCTAGTTACTGTCCACATATCCAAAGTATTATTACTGCCGTGCATAGGTCTGCCTAGAACCCGGAACTTATTACAACTAAATCCCTCCTTTTAAATCCTAAAAGTCCAGGGACCACATTCTGCCCAAACATTTTTTGTTGGCAGCCTGCTAGCATCACGTACCCTGAGGCGATGTGGTTAACAGACTCACACTCACAGACAGCCCATTATGGTTACCAAACATGGAGTCTCCTTTGTAAGAGATATAGATACTGCTTTAAATTACAGGCAAACTGTCATGTCACCCAGTTGTCAGAACACACCATATCCCTGCACCATCACATCAGATATCACAAACACTAAGTCCACAAATGATGAGGTACTGATCCTTCCAAGCCCTCCTAGGCCTCGAGGCAGCACATCACCACACCTAATTACACAGCAACATACTCATACCTCACCTGCTATACACATAAGAGAACCTCTTGCTGTCACTTCTGACAAGGGTCACTCAAACAGTTTGTCAGAGTCCTTAAGGCTGTCACAACTTGCTGCCTCATGTGAAAAAATCCTACTCATAGAAGATGCCACAGTCCAGCTGAGCAAAGATGGAGTGACAATAAGCAGTCATCCAAGTGCTAAAGTTTGTGACATCAGCAGTCGACTCAGATCCCTTCCCCCTCATGATGGAAATGACCAGGTCACTGCACACATGGCAGTAGTCAACTTTACATATTCTAACTTGGGAGATATGACAGCAGATATGACTGAGCGCTTAGTACATGTGTATGTGGGAGGAACACACTCAAAAAGAATCTTGCAGTCATTGTTATTTTTAGCTTATATTGTGGCATTGTTTCCAGACATCAACAACTGACTCCGTAGTGTCATTCCATGGGTATTCAGTAAGTGCCATCTTGGAAGGAGATGGCAAACAGTCATGCCTTCTTCACCAAGGATGACCTGAACCTCTTCCCACCCCAGGGCTTCCACATATTGGCAGCGATATGCTCTAACCCACAGTATCTCTCTTAGAGCACAGTCTCCTACCTACCAATCACTTACCTCCTATCAATCTAAAATACTCCAAATCAAATCAATCCTAACCTGGCACTGCTCCATGCCAAAAGCTTAAATATGAAGATAACTATCCTTGAGGCCTTCCTGACCCTTGAAAACAAACAATTCAAAAAACTTGGTTCCAGTTTATAGACAATACACCTTCCCTACTGGGCTTAATGCATATCACTCATTCAGACCACATGATAAAGGGTGGCATGTTTCTTGTGGGAGTGTCTCAATGTTCATTCTAAATATATTCTCTGTGTGTTTTTATTTTGCTATAAAAGTGTTTGAAATACGAAAGCAAAAAAGTAGAGACTCTATTTTAATCATTTTTTCTACCCTGGCAGCATACTAGAATAAAAGAATCAGAATATTGTTTCTAAGTTACTAAGCTTGCCAAATGTATTGCATCGAAGGATAGAAAGGAACTAAAGATACTACCAGATTCTGGGGGCATGTTCACATTTATTATGGCTCAATATCTTTATATACATAAAGTAAATGACAAGAAAAAGGTGGAAGTAATATGGAACCCATGGAGACAAGAAGGGCTACCATATAATACAAGTAAAAGCACTACATTATGTGGCTTTGGCTCCTAATTTAAAACATGATGTCATAACTGGTCAGTACTTTCCTTAGTTCAAGGCACTTTGGAAATTTTGAGTGGAGGGAGCGCAGATTATCTGTCTGAATCCATCCGAAAATGGGGGGAAGCAGCATTCAGACTCGCTGTTAGGAATACACAGTCCTGAGTTTGGCCCTAGACAAAAGAAGGGGAGGAGCAACATCAGCCTGACAAACAGTTAGCATGCACAGCCCTAATAAAGATAAAAGTGTAGGTGCATAACTCATTAGCATGCACAGCCCTAATAAAGATAAAAGGGTAGGTGTATAACTCATTAGCATGCAAAGCCATAATAAAGATAAAAGGGTAGGTGCATAACTCATTAGCATGCACAGCCCTAATAAAGGTAAAAGTGTAGGTGCATAACTCATTAGCATGCACAGCCCTAATAAAGATAAAAGGGTAGGTGTATAACTCATTAGCATGCACAGCCCTAATAAAGATAAAAGGGTAGGTGCATAACTCATTAGCATGCACAACCCTAATAAAGGTAAAACGGTAGGTGCATAACTCATTAGCATGCACAGCTCTAATAAAGATAAAAGGGAAGGTGCATAACTCATTAGCATGCACAGGCCTAATAAAGATAACAGGGTAGGTGCATAACTCATTAGCATGCACAGCCCTAATAAAGGTAAAACGGTAGGTGCATAACTCATTAGCATGCACAGCCCTAATAAAAATAAAAGGGTAGGTGCATAACTCATTAGCATGCACAGCCCTAATAAAGATAAAAAGGGTAGATGCATAACTCATTAGTTTGCACAGCCCTAATAAAGATAAAAGGGTACGTGCATAACTCATTAGCATGCACAGCCCTAATAAAGATAAAAGGGTAGGTGCATAACTCATTAGCATGCACAGCCCTAATAAAGGTAAAATGATAGGTGCATAACTCATTAGCATGCACAGCCCTAATAAAGATAAAAGGGTAGGTGCATAACTCATTAGCATGCACAGCCCTAATAAAGATAAAAGGGTAAGTGCATAACTCATTCGCATGCACAGCCCTAATAAAGATAAAATGGTAGGTGCATAATTCATTAGCATGCAGAGCCGTAATAAAGATAAAAGGGTAGGTGCATAACTCATTAGCATGTACAGCCCTAATAAAGATAAAAGGGTAGGTGCATAACTCATTCGCATGTACAGCCCTAATAAAGATAAAATGTTAGGTGCATAACTCATTAGCATGCAGAGCCGTAATAAAGATAAAAGGGTAGGTGCATAACTCATTCGCATGCACAGCCCTAATAAAGATAAAAGGGTAGGTGCATAACTCATTCGCATGCACAGCCCTAATAAAGATAAAATGTTAGGTGCATAACTCATTAGCATGCAGAGCCATAATAAAGATAAAAGGGTAGGTGCACAACTCATTAGCATGCACAGCCCTAATAGAGATAAAAGGGTAGGTGCATAACTCATTAGCATGCACAGCCCTAATAAAGATAAAAGGGTAGGTGCATAACTCATTAGCATGTACAGCCCTAATAAAGATAAAAGGGTAGGTGCATAACTCATTAGCATGTACAGCCCTAATAAAGATAAAAGGGTAGGTGCATAACTCATTAGCATGCACAGCTCTAATAAAGATAAAAGGGTAGGTGCATAACTCATTAGCATGCACAGCTCTAATAAAGATAAAAGGGTAGGTGCATAACTCATTAGCATGCACAGCCCTAATAAAGATAAAAGGGTAGGTGCATAACTCATTAGCATGCAGAGCCGTAATAAAGATAAAAGGGTAGGTGCATAACTCATTAGCATGCAGAGCCGTAATAAAGATAAAAGGGTAGGTGCATAACTCATTAGCATGCACAGCCCTAATAAAGATAAAAGGGTAGGTGCATAACTCATTAGCATGCACAGCTCTAATAAAGATAAAAGGGTAGGTGCATAACTCATTAGCATGCACAGCCCTAATAGAGATAAAAGGGTAGGTGCATAACTCATTAGCATGCACAGCCCTAATAAAGATAAAAGGGTAGGTGCATAACTCATTAGCATGTACAGCCCTAATAAAGATAAAAGGGTAGGTGCATAACTCATTAGCATGCACAACCCTAATAAAGATAAAAGGGTAGGTGCATAACTCATTAGCATGCACAGCTGTAATAAAGATAAAAGGGTAGGTGCATAACTCATTAGCATGCACAGCTCTAATAAAGATAAAAGGGTAGGTGCATAACTCATTAGCATGCACAACCCTAATAAAGATAAAAGGGTAGGTGCATAACTCATTAGCATGCACAGCCCTAATAGAGATAAAAGGGTAGGTGCATAACTCATTAGCATGCACAGCTCTAATAGAGATAAAAGGGTAGGTGCATAACTCATTAGCATGTACAGCCCTAATAAAGATAAAAGGGTAGGTGCATAACTCATTAGCATGCAGAGCCGTAATAAAGATAAAAGGGTAGGTGCATAACTCATTAGCATGCAGAGCCGTAATAAAGATAAAAGGGTAGGTGCATAACTCATTAGCATGCACAGCCCTAATAAAGATAAAAGGGTAGGTGCATAACTCATTAGCATGCACAGCTCTAATAAAGATAAAAGGGTAGGTGCATAACTCATTAGCATGCACAGCCCTAATAGAGATAAAAGGGTAGGTGCATAACTCATTAGTATGCACAGCCCTAATAAAGCCAAGGGGAAGACAGCATTCTCTTCCTGGAAGCTATTTCATTATTTTCTCTTAATCTTTGGACTTCATGGAGTTTCTACCACTTATCAAAAGCTTGTGGATAAATTTCTGAAACCTCATGCCAGGTAATCAGCTGCATAAGCTGATGATGCAGTAATTTATTCAGAAGCACGAGAGTTATTTATTTTTCAGTGTTCAAATTAATCTGGAGTATTGAGGACCAGTTGAACTTAAAGGTAAAGCTGCCAAAACTAAGCTTTCTGTCTCACAAGCCAGATACTTAGGGAATATGTTTGAGAGGGTGTGATTAGATGAGCAGACTGCCATTTTTGCTGCCATAGTCTTTCCTCTGACAGACCTTACAAAAGTTAAGGTATCCATACAGATATGGTGGATCATAGCAGCAGGTGAGGTTTCTAACTGAAAACTATTATTTATTCAGAGCCAATCCAAGCTGCTCCTGACTTTATTAATCCCTCTGTTGTACACAGACTTGCATGAAGTAGGAATGGGAGATGTGTCATCGCATGAAGCAAGTGCAGAGGAATATCTAGTTTAGTATTTAAGTAGAACGTTTATTAAGACCAGGAAAAGCAGCTCTGCCATCGAACAAGAACGTCTACCCACTTAATGGGATTGAACTTCCTTACAGTAATATCTATTTGCCTGTAGCTTCATTTTGAGAATGACCATGCACCCTGCAACGGTTGGCATAAATCCATCTATTAACCTCTTTTTTTCCCATTTTTGCACATAGAGTGGGAGTATCACATCAATAGTGACCATCGTCTAGTGCCAGTGCTCACACCACTTAGTGGCTAACCTATACATGGCAGCAGTTATATAAATAACAGGATGTAAGCACTAACATGTATCAATGGGCATTGTTCCTACAGCCCTTCATTACACCATCAGCTATAGGGCAGATGGGTTATCCTTATCCCATAATCCATTCTATTCAGTACAGAACCAGGGGTTTTGTACTAGGAGAAGTGGCTGTCATTGTAGCATAATAACTATTTGAAATGGGCAGAAATGTCATTTTAATGTGCTCTAAGTACACAATATATTATGATAAAATAATAGTGGTGTATATAAACAACATATTACTGTGGTAGAAAACCTATAAGAGCAAAGTATAATGTTAATCACCTGAAGAAATGCTGTTAAATGAAGCACTGGTACCCCCACAATGTTAGAGACATTCTTTTCTCTCACCCCACAATGTTAGAGACATTTTTTCTCTCTCAGTAAGGTATTTCAAGATCAGGACAAGAGACCTCTGGTAGATCCTGATCTGAAGAAATTGTTGAAATGGCATCAGAATCACTAGGAGAGCTGTGGATCCACTGAATGGTTACCAGGACCATGGATTTACTGCAGGATTACCACCAGCTGTGGATCCACTGAATGGTTACCAGGACCCATGGATTTACTCCAGGACTGCCACCAGGACTGTGACTCTGGATGGATTGGAAGATTGCAGGGCAGCTTGACCACGGCTGTGAACCAGGGCTGTGAATTGTAAGGAAGCTTGTGTTTCAGCAAGAGAATATTAAGTGGACCACCAAACACAGAACTGAACTGTAAGTAGCTAAGAAGTCATACACTGCAGAATATCCCTGATTTTGTCTCATATATTTACCCTGTCCTTTTTAAAACTTTTGATTTTCTGTTAAATCACTGTGGATTATAATCAGCCAAAACCCCAGTCTTGTGTTTGTGTGTGTGTCTGTAATATACTTGATACTGTGTGTGTGTGTGTGTGTGTGTGTGTGTGTGTGTGTGTGTGTGTGTGTGTGTGTGTGTGTGTGTGTGTGTGTGTGTGTGTGTGTCTGCTTGTATGTAGTAGCACATACACTGGAAACAGTTTCTTTAGTTTACATATAATATATGTAAATGTACTTGTATTGTGATATTCAGTTTGTGTATATTGCATCTTGTCATATATTGATTATGTTTACCCCAGGTTGAGACTTTAACCTCTACCCTGGTTAATGACAAAATAATACAAATAAGTAAATTATATAGTCATAGCAAGTATAAATTACTGGGATCTCTTCCAAAGACAAACAGGCTTTATGTTAATAAAGTGATATGGGCCTCTGAATGGAATTTCCTTTTCTTCCTGCAAGAATATACCTTCTGGAAAATTTTGCACAAGGTACTAATTTTTTTTTTGAGAGTGGTGGAGTGAAATATGCAATTACAGCTTAGTGGTCACTAGAACTCCTTTTGACTCAGTGACCTTAACCTCAGACAGTCTGCACTATCTTGTTATCACCACACCGCCCCGTTAATGGCTATTTTTATAGTAGCTGACTCATTCGTTCTTCTAAGCTATCAGAAGCAGCTATATCTTTCCTGCTGATATGGAAAAACTGAAAAAATTCCTTCAGCTTTTAAAACATGCTGTTGTGTATGGAAATGTAGGAAGGTTGAGGATGAAAAAAAATCTTTTGTTCGTGTTAATACATTTCAGAATTACTAGTTCTCATTTGCCTGAACGTTTTATAAGATTATGACCTCTGACTCACTATAAAACCTATGTTGGTCCAGTAAAATGTATCACATCAGCTTCTTTGTTGCAGTCACATATTCACTGTAACATATTCTTTAATCACGCAATCATGACTATGCAACATTGCAGTGTACACTGTTTTCACATTTGTTGCTTAAAAAGTGTAGATTAACAACTTTGTGCAGCACTTACAGATACAAAAATGATTTAGTGATGGTGGTTGGAACAGAATGGACTGACTCTAATATTTTGGTCAGTCAACACTTATTTGTAGTTCACTGTGTAAAAGGTGCTACCGAGTATGACCCTGACTACAGTATTTAAATATATCAAAGGTTCAAGGTAATCCCCAAAACAGGCACCAGTGGCTAGTGGCCATTACCCACCTAATACCAACTAAATATGTAAAATGTAATTTGAGATCAAGTAGTTGTGATGTAAGATTGGCAATGCTCCTAGATTTTCTTCCTCCTATCAAGATACCTCTGCTGTCTAGGTTTCTCATTTAACATCCGGTGTTTCCCTTTTTGGGGCTTCTTCTGTAATCTCTGTTTTGAATAACACTGTGTACAGCTTTACGCTCTTATTCTTTAATTATGTCTACATTAAAAAGCCTCAGAGACAAGAGGAAAATGGCTGTCAAATGGGTGAGGACTTGGTGGTCTGTCTACACACAGAAAGAAAAGCGGAGCTTACTGCATGAACTGGGTGGTCTTCACCTGCCAACATCATGCGTGTGTTTCTCAGTCAGTGTTGGTTGAGAAATACTTTTGTGGTTGCTATCAAAGTCAACTCTGATAAAGCATGTCCTGTAACTGATGCCATATAAAAGACTGAATTAGGTTCCAAGCTCTAAGTATAATGGAGTCTAGATCATACAGTTATGGCAACAGGACATGTGAATTCTGCATAATATTCATGAACCCAAAGTCAGAAGGTAATATCAAACTCAGTCTGTTGCTAAAGACCATTCAATTCACACTTGTATCTGTAGAATATAAGACCAGGTGTCACAGATACACAGACTTGGCACTTGTTTTCTCAAATTAGGTGCAGAGTCACTGCTTACCTCTCAGCTTCATATCTTTTCTCAGCTTAGGATCAAAGAATTATAAGAAGTTCTCAGGTTCATATCTTTGCTTAGTTTAGGATCAGAGGATTATAAGAAGTTCTCAGGTTCATATCTTGGCTCAGCTTAGGATCAGAGGATTATAAGAAGTTCTCAGGTTCATATCTTGGCTCAGCTTAGGATCAGAGGATTATAAGAAGTTCTCAGGTTCATATCTTGGTTTAGTTTAGGATCAGAGGATTATAAGAAGTTCTCAGCTTCATATCTTGTTTCAGCTTAGGATCAAAGGATTATAAGAAGTGCTAAGGTTCATATCTTGCCTCAGCTTAGGATCAGAGGATTATAAGAAGTTCAAAGCCTACTGAGTCTTGAAACTGTCATAACTTGCAAATTCAACCAACACTGTACCTCCCCTCACAAGGAAAGCTAGGCCAGCTCAAGGTGAATTTATGAACATCTATTCAATTGTGCAGGTCCCATTTGAAGGAAGATAGTGTATCACACTGCTTTATCTGATAGGGGATATTATTCTAGAGCTATGGGACACTGTGGGGTATGTATCTGTTTTTTCCACCTTATTTAATTGATCTGATGAAACAGGTTAAGATCTCTTCTTCTGTTAATTGTGTGATTGATTTGTGAAGGTACTAGAAATCCTGGACTACAGGGTCCCTAATTGCTCAGA
Organism: Protopterus annectens; assembly: GCF_019279795.1. Lineage (NCBI taxonomy): Eukaryota > Metazoa > Chordata > Ceratodontiformes > Protopteridae > Protopterus > Protopterus annectens. Next base: position 56,171,726 of record NC_056750.1, on the reverse strand, counting down.
AGGTAAGGCATAGGCTTCCTTTGAGGAGCCTGTGAGACAAGAAAAGTACATCAGTGCTTCTAATGTTTTCTTGTAGCTTAGGGATGTTAAGCCTATAATCCTCTTTGTTAGGGTCTCTTAGCTCTTTCCATCTTTATCATAATCATTATCACCATCCCCACTTAATCCCATTTTTCTGCATAGGTTTGAGGTGTGACGTCAACTATTGCCATCTTTCTTGATTCAGTGCCACTCAGCTACCTTCTTTGATGATCATCTCCTGACCATCACAGGTCTCTCCTACCTTCTTCGATGATCAACCCCTGACCGTCACAGGTCTTCTATCATACAAACCATCTATCTCTTTGCTGGGCACCCTCATTTCTTCTTGCCTTCTTCCTGCCTCTCCAAAATCTTCTTCACAAGATTGTTTTCTGCTTTTCTGTACATTTTCGTGAACCACCATAATCTGTTCTCCTTGATGTTCTCAGCAAATGGTGCTCTTTTATGTTCTCATCTCTTCCTTTGTCCCATGGTGTGCATCCTTTCACCCATCTCAGGTACTTCATCTGCAACACCTGTAGTTTTCTCTGAGTATTTTCCTGAACTCTTCTGTTATCACAACAGCCAACTTCCAGGTCTTCAAACTTATCTCTGTTGGCCTTAGAGCCTTCTCTGGTAAATGTTTGTAGCTTATTATGGCTACCAGTGGTTTATGCTGTAGTCAAACTGTTTTACTGGGACTGACTTTGCAATTGTCGACTGTACCCCAGCAACCTTAAATTACTAGAAGGAAATCTTCTTCAGTTGCTTTTTGGCCTCTCCTGCATGCAGTTTTGTGACTGTTTTTGTTTCAGAACCATCATATTTTGGTCACCATCAAGCCATTTACCAGCCAGAAGTCTAGAATGGGATCTCCTCTCTTATTCCTGTTGCCCCACCCATTTGGACTAAGGCAGTCCTCATACCCTGTTCTGCCTGTCCTGGTAAGAGCATTGAAGTCCTCCATTATTAACACCAATTCATGCGGTCCTGCTTAATCTAGTAGGCCCTGCAGCTGCTGTCTGAATGCTCTCTTTTCCTCATTATCACAACCCTGCTTTGGGGCCTACATTATGAATACGGCCCTATTTTTATACTGAGTCTGATTGTCATGAATCTATCACTAATTTTGATTAAATCCCACATTATCTTCTTAGGACTCTTCCTCACTACAATTTCCCCAACATTTCTAGTCTGTCCCCCCTCTGAGTAGTGGATTGTTGATCCCAAGCCACATGACTTTGCTATACTGCCCTTCCATTTTCTCTCTTGTCTCCTGACATAGGATGTCCTGCCTCCGTCTTGATATCATGTCATTCACTTTCAAGCAGCATCCTGTCAGTGAACCTCTACTGAGGGTAGTAGTTCTTAACTGATGTTTTACGTGCAACTTTGCTTAAAAGAGTTACCCTTGGTTACCCAAGCTGGGCGACTGGACACCAGATGAAAAATGTCTTATTAACCCAGGGTGGCTGGGCTTTATTATGGGCACACACTAGCTGATCCAGGCACATATAGACCCCTCACGCTGTTAGCATAGGTTCTTGGTGAAAGTCACATCCTTGGCCTACTTAAAACTGGCAAATACCCATACCCATTTGTGGCGACATTAATCAAGGTGACACCTTGAGACAATTGTTACACCAAGTGGCAAACACTGACACAAGTACGCAGTTTGTGATCTGTGTTCTCCTATCCAGAGGATACTGTGCATCACAGCTGACACCTAAAGCAGTTGGTCTATATGTCTCTTCCCCTAAAAGGCACCATCTGTGCTGCTGCCCATGACTTCATTCAATGTTTGCTGAGTTTGAGGTGAAAAGACACACTGTGTTTTAGGGAGATAATAAGGAAACACATAGAACCACAGGAAGATAATTCACACCCAACACAGGAATTGACCAGAGTTTAGGATTGAATCTTGCACCCTGTGCATGGGTCACAAAGACCTTAACCTTTATACCAACTGGTTATGTCAAAAGTTATAGCAAGTGTGTTGTGTCTTTCAAACTTTTTGATATGTCTGATGAGGTACATCCCAGAAGGGTTATTGTATTCCATAAATGATCTGATCAGGCCAAATACAGTGGAAATAATAACCTGTTTATATCTGAATCATATTCCCTTGGTGATCAACTGCGCCAAGCAGACTGACTTCCTGACAGCTGTTGCTGCATGGTAATCAAAGATGGAAGCATCAACCCAGGTTCCCAGGTGTGTAACTATATTTTCATTTTGAAGTGGAGTATTACCAAAGGTACATACTGAAAGGTGGTTTGTCTACCATTTGTGTACCAAATGTTATATTTTTAACATTTAACTTAAGCCCAATATTAATACACCAGGCATCCATCCTGCAGGACGGCTTCTGTTTCAGAGAAAAATTTGACAATGACTCCCAGTTTGCAGTCATCTGTTAACTTTTTTAGCCATAGGTCTTGGTTTTTAGTCTGTAAGTTAGAGAAGTAAATAGCAAACAAAAGTTGGCCCAGCACTAAGCCCTGCAGGACATCACTGGTCACTGCTCCAGCCATCTGCACCATGTGAATTCTTTCATTCAGCCAGTTTGTTATCCATATTTCTACAAGGGACCTATTTGTAACACATGTTGTTTATTAATCATGCTAGCATGGAGGATGGTGTTAACTGCATTGACCAAATCAAAGTAAGCTGCGTGTACAGTGTGACTGCTGTCAACAGTTTGTCTTACCTTTCTGAAGACATTTGATCAACTCATTTGACAGGATCTTCCTTTAACAAAACCAAATTGCTGCAGATTTAGCCTGATGTGATTTTTAATGTCAAGTTTTAACAGATTTGTTATAGTGTGTTCTGTGGCCCAATAGATGAGATTTGTCAGACTAATAGCCTATAATTTGTAGGGTCACTACATGAGCCACCTTTATGAAGTGGCATAACCAGTGCTATCCACCATACTCCTGGGTCTGCGCCTGTGGTTATGCTCATGTTAAGTCACGTATGCATGTTTAGTACTACTTATCAGACAGCTCTGTATATTATCTGGCCCCATGGATGATGTGGTCTTGTACATCACTTTCAATAGAATGTTCCTTAGTTATGATAGGGGGTTTAGGGGATCCAGGAAATAAAAGGAGTTTAGATAGTCATCACAGGAGTAAAATGTTCACTGCATCTAATTTGCTAGTATATTGGCAATATCTACAAGGTCCAAGTAGGTTTTGTTGTTTAGTATGAGTTCTGTGCATTGCTGAGTGTTGTTTCTCAGTTTTCTAGCATAATTAAAGAACAAGTTTGTGGGATATCTTAATATATTGAATAGTATTTTTCAAATGTTTAGTCAAATACATAATATTTTCCTGATGTAGGTGTTCTTAGAATTGCAGTATACTCTTGTGACAAAGGGAGATACTGCCAGCACAGCTATCTGGAATTTTGTAAATAATTATATGTCATTTGTGAATATCAACATGATCTATATAAGATGTTTGTGTTACAAATGTATTAGAACTGTATGTTGTGTATATCAAACCAGTCTATACAGGCATGTGTGCTAAAAAAGGTATTTTGTAAAGTATTGAACTTAAAGATGTTTCCTGCTGGAAGAGAACAGAAATGTACATACACTATTTAACTGGTTAAATGTATATATTTTAACAGTGGAAACTGGAATACAGAAGGTTAACTTCTGAAAATATCTGAAATTAAATTACTTTATGGCATCTAGAGACAGAATGTCTATATTAGGGAGTTCTCTGCATTGTCTTTAAAGTAAACTAATTACTAGTTTTGAATGTGAAGGAATGTAATTGTTTTATGACTTACGTCTGCCAAAGATCTGAGGTCTATGCGTTTTCATGGGTAGATGCTAAATACTGCTAGTTTCCAGCAGTGGGGGTTTCACTTGGCATAGAGTCAGATGACAAGAAATTATGTCATTCTGCAAGCTATCCCAGCAGTTATATTTGAAATATTAATTTGAGAAGTCTCTGAGAGAGAGAGAACATTTTGTATTCTGTCTTGGACCTGACAACAACAACTAGAAGATCCATTCACACATCTGCCTGGCTCTTAAGTAAGTTAAATAGGGTATAGTAATTCTCTTAAATTCAGTCAGGAATATAGTGAAGCATAGTTTAGATGTTTTTCTTTATTTGAGACTGTCCTGCAATGCTGTTTTAAATATTCCCTGTGGTTTTTGAACTCTGATGTCACTGTGAATATATGCTGACTATTTTTTCCTTGTTCTTTTATTATTTATTATTAAATATATTTAAACTGTTCATTGTGGCTGATCTTTGTGAGATATATTTAAGTTTTGAGAGTATTTGCATATTTATTTGATAACACTGTGGGCCACTCCTAATAGCCTTGCTGTTGGTCAAACTACCATTTGTATTAATATTAATATTACACAGTAATATTGGACACCCTTTGTTAAGAGCCTTAAGTAGCTGATAAGGAGTTGGCTGGTGGCAGTGATAACTACCTTATAGTGTGGGCAAAAAGGGGCATAGCTAGTAAACCTATGCCAGCCTTTCCCAGGTGTGTGTGTGTTTGTGTGTGTGTGTGTGTGTGTGTGTGTATGTGTGTGTGTGTGTGTGTGTGTGTGTGTGTGTGTAAATCAGGTCCATATTGAATCAGCAAATGCTTAAAAAAGTGAATGCTGATTCAGCAAACCTATGTAAGCAAAAGCTTACAATCCCAAACACCCGGAACAGCAATTTTTTTTCCAGGGAAAAAAAATCACTGGGCTGGTTTCAGGAGTTTGCCATTTCCTTCACTGTGGTGAGATCTCAGAGTTAGTATATTTAGGTAGGGGGTGTGTAAGGGTGAAGCCCCCCCACATTATATACTGTTTTAAGATTTTTTTGGTGGAAAATCGCTGTTCCGAGTGTTCGGGATTGTAAGCTTTTGCTTAAATAGGGTTGATGAATCAGCGTTTGCTTTTTTAAGTGTTCGCTGATTCAATATAGACCCGTGTAAATCAAACCTCAAACAGTGTCAGCTACTTGGACAGGGACATGAAGCACTGGTTGGACAGAGAGGGTGCTGGAGGTTGTGGCTTGGCCATTCAGCTGAGACCTCAACTCTATATCTATGCCAGTGGGGAGTCTTACTGGGGATCTGGAGAAAGAGGGAGAAACCAGCCCCGGACTGACTGTGATCTCTGTGTGCTCTTAAGGGAAATTGCACTTTACTGTGTGTGTACCTGTTATTCTCCCAGTGTGTACGTTCCTACAGGTGTCAGTGGTGATGACTGAGGCTCTTTGATTACTGGTCCAGTGGTGGGTTGTCACAACTCTAATGAGATTTTTAACTGTAGATTTCATTTTTTGCTGGTGGACCACAGTGGTGGTTTCCTTTTAAATCTTCCATTACATTTGGATCTGGATGGGACGGCTAATTCTGTGCATTTATCTATGTGGGTATAAATCTCCTTTGTGAATATATCTACTAAGACAAGGTCTGGAGTGACACTATAAATGAATTTTGAGACTTCATCTTAGAAATTGAGGAGATTTGTATGCCTGAAGTCTTGAATTCTGATATAATGGTTGGTGGTTGGGGGAAGGTTAGATAGTTTGAAGGAAAAGGTTACTAGTTTATGGTATGACTTAATACAAGAGTGAGTTTCTAGTGGAGTTGTGCATGATAACACTACATTTGTAAGTACATTTGTAAATACCAGGTCAATAATATTTGTCCTCTATCTGGAATAGTAACTATATAGATAGCATAGGATCATAGGAGGTTACTAGGCTAATGGCCCTGGGGCCCTTACAAGCCTAGCCAAGAGTTTATCCCCAAAAAAGAAACCTCAGCCAGCACCTGCTACCCCTGTCAATGAGGGACACAGCTGGAACTCCTGGGTGAAATATTTGGCTTCCCATCCACTAATCAAGGTTGCACTTGAAGAGGGTCACTGAGGTACTCTGACATTTATGGGGAGTCTATTCCAGCAACAGGGCAGCACCTGGGAGACAAACGTATCTCTCCAGCAGGTTTTGATGATGTTGCATATTAGATTTAGGTCTTTTGAACGGGTAATGCACAAGGAGTTAGATTTAATGATATGAAGCATCTCTGGTAGGGCAGGGTCCAATACTGCCCTGTAGATGAAACACAGATCACCTCTGAGCAATCTGTACCATACCGAGCACAGTGATAGTGATCTGAGCCTGTCCACATAGGACAGGTGTTGGAGGCCGTGGATTCTCTTTGTGAGGTATTTTTGTGGCATTTCCACTTGGTGCAGATGTTTGGAGAGGTTCATACCAAACAGGGTGTTATACTCAATTATTGGCCTAACGAGGGAGGGGTTATGAGATGAAATAAATAAAAGGCTTTTCTGACCACTGTCACTACATGATGATCAAATGTGAGATTGTTGTCAACCAAAGTACCCAGGTCTCTCACCACAGGTTGTGTGCTTAGGGGTTTGCCATTTATGTGGTAATCAGTAAGAGCCATGTTTTTGCCAAATTTATTTATTATTTATTTATTTCCAGTTTGATAACTGGGGTGGTCCACTGGGCTCAAGAAGCCCGTTTTCAGTGGAGGCCCGGAGAGAAAAGCTCCAAAATTACAAAGATACAATAAAAACTACAATAAAAATACGATAAAAAGTACAATAAAATGCAGTTATGAATAAATCCTAGTGATATATAATATTTAAACAAAATTGTAAGATGATACAGTGAGATCTAACAAAAAGATGCAGTACAATAAGTGGAGTATAGGAGACTTGAGGATAGTTCATACAGTACATGGTGGGTAACAAAGATGGGTAGTGTGAAGTATGCAGAGTAGTAGGAATAAATACCTAAAGTGGAGGAAGGAGAGAGAGGCAGTTGTTTATTAGAAAGAAGAACATGTGAGAAAAAAGCAATCGGGGGTAATACAAGGGGGACGGAGGGTAAAGTTAGTAGAAGAGTGTTGGACACAATTTGTAGAATATTAGAGTCATTAGTTAGTCAAATGTAATATAGTTTTAGATGGAAGAAGTATATAGGGAGAGAGACTACAGTAAAAAGGCTATGTGTAGTAGTTACATTATATACATTAAAGGTTTATAAGTTATGTTAGAAATATCAAGGGGAAGCTGGTGGGCAGAATAGCAAGGTGAAGAAGTATTTAATGAAGAACAAGTAGGAATGAGTTTATTAGGATAAGGGGGGCAGAGAGCAATTACATTTCCAATTTTGGGAGAGATGAGAATGGAGCTGGGATTTGAAGAGTTCAAGGTTATTGGAGATTCTTAGTGAGGGGGGAAGAGAGTTCCATTTTTTTGCTAGGGAATAGGATAGCAGAAACTGGCCAGTGGGACGTTTTGGTTTGTGAATAGAAAGTTGATTTTGTTTGTATCAAATGGTATGATAATACATTTTTTTGCATTTAACTTAAGGCCATGATTTTGGCACCAGTCATTTGTTGCTGTGAGACCCTCTTGCAGTATGGGAACATCAGCTGGGGAGTCAGTGACAGCGCTCAACTTACAGTCATCCACAAACTTGGTCAGCCACAGGCCTTTTGTCTCTGCCTGGACCTCTGAGAACTACATGCCAAGCAGTAGGATTCCCAGGACAGTTCTCTGGGGAACACCACTAGTGACATGTCTGCTGTTGGAGGAGGAGGTGCCTATTTTGACCTTGGGGTCCTATCAGTGAGCCAGCTGGCCACCCACCTGATGCGATAGGGATTTATGCCAAGTTGTGCTAGCTTTTCGATGATGCCTGAGTGTGGGACTGTGTCAAAGGCCTAGTACAAGTCAAGGTAAGCTGTATGTACTGACTTTCCTTTATCTAGGGCCTTGGTGACAGTCTTAAAGAAGTCAGCCAGGTTCAACAGGAAAGATCTGCCCTTGACAAATACGAACTGGGAGGGGTCAAGTGCTTGGAGATTGCCTATGTCCTTGTTTATTCGATCCACAATAATATGTTCCATGGTTTTACAGATCAGAATGGTCAAGCTAATGGGGCGAGAGTTTTCAGTGTCAGTAGTGGTACCACCTTTGTGCAAGGGGAAGACAATGGAAATTCGCCACTCTGCTGGAATGAAGCCTGTACTAAGGCTGTGGCTGAATAGGATACTCAGTGGCAAAGCTAGTTCTTGCTGGAGATGGTGCAGGATACAACCTAGGATACTATCAGGTCCCATTGAAGCTGTGTTCTTTGTCTTGGATAGGGCCTTTAACACCTGATCTACAAAGATGTGAGGTGCAGGATAAGTATTAGTGATGTCGACTGGGCCTTTCAGGAGGGAAGGGGTTGTGCTGAATTTATCTGCTAGCAGGTTGGCTAAGTCAACAGAATCAATGCAAGTGGCATCGTTAAGTACTAATTCAGAACAAACCTGGGCTTTGCCATGAAGTTTCCTGACACAACTGAAGAAGGCTTTGTGGCTTCCCTTTGTTTTGGAAGCTAGTTTCAATTCATAACTGGCTTTGGTGGTTTTCACTAGTGAACTAATTTGCTTGTTGAGGCTAAGGAGGGAGTTTTTCTAATTTGGAATTTGTTTCCTTTTACCCTTGGACAACAGTTTCTTCCTTTTGCTGTAAAGCCTGCTGATAGAGATGTCCACCAGACAGGTTTGTGTTTCCTTGAGGAGTGGGTTTTATTTCTGTTGGGTATGGCTGTATCCATGCAGTTGTACAAGTGCTTGTATACTGCAATGGTGTACTGTTCAACATAGTTGTCTGCATCCTCTGAGGGGGGCAGTGGTGTGAAGCTACTAATACCTTTTCCCTTAGGAGGTTGTAGTCAGCTTTTGAGATGTGTTTTAGCCTGGTTAGGTCTGGGGGGAGGGGTTGGGTGGGATAGAAACTTCGAATGAGACAGATCAATGATCTGATCTCACCAGGAAAGAACATACTATGGGACTGATGCAGCTGTCACCCCATGTTTGTGAGAACCAAGTCCAGAATGTTATGTCCCCTTCTGGGGAGAGATGAGCTGGTCTAGTGCGTTAGAACTGATGAAGTCAAAGAATCGATGGGTGAGTATATTAGTGCAGGAATAGTTCACCCAGTCTATGGTAGGGTAGTTGAAGTCACCAAGGATCAGGGTGTTAGGGGGCACCTTGATGGAGTCAAGAAGGTCCAGGTAGGAGAAGTGGGTGTCCTGAGTCATAGAGGTGGGTCTACAGCTGGCTATAACTTGGATAGGTGTTTTTCCAACTGTTAGTTGCACCTAGAGTAATTCCAGTGCGTCATACTGGCAAACCATTCTGGAGGTGTGCCTGTCCTTAATGAAGATAGAGACTCCACCACCCTTAGCTTCTTGGCCTCATTTTGGGGCTGGAATGTGTGGAATAAGGTAAAGCCTGGTAAGGTAGGGGTGCTCTCTGCAGCCCTGAACCAAGTTTTCATGACCACACAGACATCGGCATCTTCCGGTGTGAGGAGAGCCTCCAGTGAGTGCATTTTCAGGTTAAGGCTCCTAGTGTTAAGCAGCATGACCTTCAATTTGCTTTTTGACAGATCTTTTATGTTGGAAGATTTGTCTTTGGGACATGGTCTAAAGAACACACAATGGGGAAAACAAGAGCCTTGACCAGGATCCGGAATCTCAGGGGTGACAGGTAGAGGTCATGTCTGGCAAAGCATCAAGGCCTGTCAACCATGACATCCCAGGCAGACAGATACTGGATCCCCTTGAAAAGACACCAGAAACTAAGCCAATTGTTGAAGTCAATTATTTTTATTGGTACTGTGGTATCATTCTTGATGAAGGTAGGATGCTGCTTAGGGCTAGGGTCATACCTACCTGGGGCACATACTCTGAGACCTCAATCATGTCTCTCTTCATACAGTCCAGGAAGGTACATCTCAAGTCATTCATACCAACATGGACAATGACAGTCATACTTGTACCTGTTGTGGAAAGACTTTAGTGCATGCGTGTTGTGGTGGATTCTGGCACTGCACAGACAACTGACCGTGACCTTCTCCTTGTCGAGCCTGGTGAAGGGGACATCTGTGTCTCTCACAACTGAGTCATCATGATGAGTATGTTTGGTTTATTGTTATGCCTTATGAGCTGTGTTTGTGAAACGCTGGTGTGTTGTCTGCTGTGTGATGTGTTTGGAGTTTGTGTGGAATGTTTGTGAGTGTGTTTTGGAGGTCTTTGTTGTTTAGGCAAGTTTTTATTGAGGACCTCTGCATAGGTGGGTGTTTGTTGGGCTTGGCTATGTGATGTGGGTGGTGTGGTGTTTGTGCTGACAATCATCTCTCTGTCAGGAATACTGACTGTGGTGTGACAGAGCATAGATTCTAGGTTACATATGTAGATGCATTTCTCACAAGTAGAAGAAATATGTGCTAGGAGAAGAGAGCTGTCAATGAATATGAGGCAGTCACTACACTGTCTCAGTATATCCATGTCAGGCTGGCAGAAGAAACTGATGGGAACTGTCCAGGCACAGTGTTCTCAATACTTTGCGGACTTACAGAGAGAGGGTTTTGATAAGGGTTTGTCCACAAGAGTGTAGACCACAAAAATCTTCTTAAATGTAAAATAACTGGCGTGAAGCACAAGTGCTAAAACCAAAACTAAGATGCTTAAACAGATAAATTTAATCAGGCTACTAACAAGCAGTAATAAATGCAGCAGAATAAGGGCACTTGAACACTTAAGAGCATCCAGCAAAGCAAAATAAGGTAACAAAGTAGGTATAACACAGTTGCAGTAAGTGCAGCTTTTTTTGTTAAGTGGAGAGGGAGGAAACAAGATTATTCAAGATTAAGAAACTAAGGGGGTTGGCCTTCCCAAATGCTCTCTCTCTCTCTTTCTCTGTACACAGAAGACAGAGCTGATGAACTGGGACTGGCAGGAGTGTCCAAAATCAAAGAAGCAAGGGGGTAATCCTTCCCAAATGATCTCACTGTACTCAGCTGAGTGAGCAAATGAAATGGGGCTGGGATGAGCATCCAAAGACAAATTTACACCAGGGGCAGGCAATTCCAAAGCCACCAAGTTTAAGAATACAACAACATGTGGGCTGGAGGGTGGGAAGAATACAACAGCACGTGGGCGGGAGGGTGGAAAGAATACAACAGCACGTGGGCCGGAGGGTGGGAAGAATACAACAGCATGTGGGCTGGAGGGTGGGAAGAATACAACAGCACATGGGAGGCAGGGTGGGAAGAATACAACAGCACATGGGCGGGAGGGTGGGAAGAATACAACAGTACATGGGCGGGAGGGTGGGAAGAATACAACAGCACATGGGCAGGAGAGTGGGAAGAATACAACAGCACATGGGTGGGAGGGTAGGAAGAATACAACAACACATGGGTAGGACGGTGAGAACAATACAACAGCACATGGGTGGGAGGGTGGGAAGAATACAACAGCATGTGGGCAGGAGGGTGGGAAGAAAGCAAACTGAAGAGAGAGAGAGACCACCAACATTCAATCAATATTCAATGAAACAAATAAATAAACGCAGTACAGTTTTTTATATATGTATATATATATATATATATATATATATATATATATATATATATATATATATATATATATATATTACATTTTATAGATATATATATATATATTACATTTTATAGATATATATATATATATATATATACATATATATATATATATATGTGTGTGTATTACATTAAATATTAATCATCTCTCTCTCTCTCTCTACATATATATATATATATATATATATATATATATATATATATATATATATACATTATGCTATTCTAATTCCATCTTCCTTCTAAACGTATGCTGACTGGCATCCATGGCATTCAGATCAGTAGATTTAAAGTTCTAAAAATGCATCAGCATCGTTACACAAAGCACTGCATTGCACTGTTTAGTATAGCAACATTAATCACCTTTAAACATGAGCACATGTTATCACTTCGCACTGTGCACATTTTCAACCAAAAGAGCTATAAACACTGTATTAGAGAAAGAGTAGACTATGTTACGCACTCTAACTGTCCAGTCATACTTGATTAATGCATCAAATTCCTCTGGGCATTTTGCTTATATCCTTCTTAAAGAAAAGTCATGTGAAAGTGCAACCGGCTCTGTGCATTGCCTTATTCTTACTTCTCTCCTACATGTCCACATGGCAGAACACAGCTGCTTCTGTCTTCTCTAGCCTTTTGTCTTATGACAATTCATCTGTTTATTGCCTTAGCTCTTGCATTATACCACTTTCTTGTACTTAAATGCCCTCTCTCTTTAGTCCTTTGTTCCTTCTATTCTAAGTCATCGTATTTGACAATGCTAGTAGCCTTTCTTGTCTTTTCATGTCTACATACCTGCCTTTAATCTGCAAACACTGCTCTCCATGTTCAAATTGTTCTCCAACTCTCCCTACATTGTAGTCATATCCTTGTTTCATTCTATATTTCCGTTTCAACCCCATAAGGCTTCTCAAAAGTTCTAAGAATTCTTCTCTTCACCTCCTTTCACCACTTTATTGCCATTTTATGCTTCAGACACTATGGCCTACTTACCCTGACACACGTCTCGTGTATTCAAATGAGACACTAATCCACGGGATGGGTTCAAGTCATTTATTGTACATAAACACATCAAGAGCTGTAAGTGGAACATATACTTCAAACTTCATATGCTTACTCACTAACTCATTACTTCTAACACACTCACGTGTGCATCTCCATTCAAGCTTGCACTCACACTGAATGACTATACAAAATGGCACTGATCTCACACATGCTCAGTAACTTATATGCACATGCTCTCTGACTACAGTGACTGACTTGGTATAATATATACACTGATCTACATCCTCCCTCTTTAATTTTGTTGGCATGCAAATAGGAGAACAAAGACATTTTGAGAGCCAGACAGTATATCAACATTTTAACAAACAAAACTGAGTTGAAGTCCAAGTCACTGTATATTTTGGATTCGGTGTAGAAATTACCCTAATCTGGTAACATAGAAACTTTGACTGGGTTAAGCAAAAGGGACAGTATCTCAGGTTTCTTTCACAACTGGAACATCAGGGATTACATCAAAATTATTTGAAGGAAGCACACCGTCCTTTTGAATTTGAACAGATATAGAGTCACTCTGGGAATTATAGTCGTTGGCACTGACAATCTGCTGTGCCGCTGGTTCAGTTCCTCACAAATGTTCTTCATGATTCCCACTCAGTTGTATCCTTCAAATGTTTGCATTCTCAAAAGTTCTCCTTGTAGTAATGGTCTAAGAGATTTACTAGTCGTATCGTAGTATAACTTTTGTGACTGATGTTTTCTCAAAAGTTGAGCCTTGACCACTCTGTTGTTCTTTTAATTTGGTACTAACAACTGTCTACTGATTGGTAGATTTGTTCTAGTCTGTCTGGACATTAATCTCTGATCAGGCAAACAAAGCAAGTTGTCTCGAGGAATGTTTAAGACTGAGTAAGTTAAAGAGAATATCAGTATCATCTCTCTTGGATTTCTCCAGCAAACATTTTGCACTCTGAACTGCATGTTCAGCTAATCACATTGGATTGTGGATACTGAGGACTACTGGTAATATGATCAAAGTCCCAAGACTCAGCAAATTTCTTGAACTGCTGACTTCTAAACTGTGCACCATTGTCAGACATGACTTTGTGCGGTCTACCATTGACAGAAGAAAATGTCTTCAATTTTGTAATAACTGTACTGGACATCAAGTTAGGAAGCAGGTAAATTTCAAACTAATTTTAGTAAGAGTCTACTAACACTACATAATGCAGATCATTCTATTTGAAAATATCTGTGGCCACTGTTGACCATAGTAATTCAGGAATTTGGAGTAGCTGAAGTAGTTCTTTTTGCTGGTGTGGTTTGGTGCTGTTGCAAATTGAACATGCTAGAGTTTTCTTCTCTATATCTTTGGACATAGAACGCCAAAATACAATGCCTCTTTCCCTTCTTTTGGTTGAATCAGTACCTGGGTGACCACAGTGAACTATTTTGATATACTCCTGTTGTAATGCTTTAGGAATTACCACTTTTGGACCTTTCATGATGATTCCATTTTCCATCATGAGTTCATCTCAGTAAGGAAAATACTGCCGAATGTCAAGTGGTAAACTGGCTTGTCATGTTGGCCATCCTTGACTGATAATGTTTTTCAGCTTCTGGAGAATTGGGTCTGAAGCTGTATGATTTCTTAGTTCATCAAGCCTTGATGATGAAAAATTTCTGACTTGCGTGACTTCAAAGTCTGCTGTTTCATCTTCATGCTGCTCTGTCATTTGTCTGGGTATGCATGACAAAGCATCAGCAAGGTAAAAGTGTTAGCCCTTTTTGTAAACAATGTTGAAATTGTATGTGAAGCCTGTGTACTGGCCCAGTAATCAAGGAGTCTCAGTTCTCACCACTAGCACCAGTGAGGAGCATGCATATTGGGAGTAACAAGTACACACACAGTAAAGTACAATTTCCCTTAAGAGCACTCAGAGAGCACAGTCGGTTTGGGGCTGGTTTCTCCCTTTCTCTCCAGATCCCGAACAAGACTCCCCACTGGCACAGCTGTAGGGTCCAGTCTAGTGGTCAAGCTAAAACCTCCAGCACTTTCTCTGTTCAACCAGTGTTTCATGTCCCTGCCCAAGTAGCTGACACGCACACACTTTAAGATCTGATTTGGATAAAAACACACAGACACTCCTGGGGAAGGCTGGCACAGATACTCCAACTGTACCCCCTTTCTGCCCAGATTATAAGATAGTACCAACTGCCACCAACCACTAATATCAGCTACTATAAGGCCCTTCCCAAAGGATGACCAGTTTCACTGTGTAATATTACTGTTATCCATATGGTAAGTGTGCCAAACAACAAGAACATTGGAGTGGCTTGGACAGTATCATCAAATACATGCAATGTACTCTAAGAGCTTAAATTATCGCTACACAAAACAGCCACAGTTGAAAGATTTAAAAAGATTTAATAATAAATAATAAAAACACAAAGCAAATCTCATCAGTTCAACACAGTGCTAATCAAGAGTTCAGAAATCACAGGAACTTTAAAACAATATTGTAGGATAGTCTGACATAAATATACAAAACAGCTAGACTAATCTGGCTAAATTCCTATCTAATTCTAAGAGAAAATATGTCCTAAATAACTTTTCTTACAAGACTAAGTGCTGGTGAGTTGTTGTCAGCTTCAGACAAAATCCAAAATGCTCAGTCTTTCTCTCTGAGAAAGTCTTAAATTGATAACACCCAGTACTGCTGAGTCATTTTACATTACATCATTTTTATCACTTATCATTTAGGTCCCAGGCTAACATAAACTCAAAATTTACATTTCTTTGTACACTGCACCTGGCCGGGAAGCCACAGCAATACAAGATACTTTCACATATAAAATCTAGCAATGATCTCTGTCTTAATAACAATAGAAAGAATTTGCTAGCCCAGACATCCTGTCTTCGAGCTTGAGATCAACCACATTTGTAATTCTTTACTTAACAGCTTTCTTCCAGCAGGGTGCACTGTGGTTACATTTTTGAAGTTCAGCATATAACACAGTTTTCTTACATTTAGTTTTCTTTATATTTGTAAAATAAGTCTGTGGATTATATTAATATTTACAATTACATAGAATTATCTACAGCATTCTATCTAGCTAGGCTGGCAGCCTTCACATTGTACATTTGCAATTTTAACATCATGCGTTGCAATCGTGTTGGGGTGGTATGCATTATCTTTTTCAAAATTGTCACTAGTGGTTGGTGGTCAGCCTCTATTTTAATAGGCCTGCCATAAATATAATCATTGAACTTCCAACATGTGAACACTACTGATAAAAGTTCTTTCTCAATTTCTACATAATTCATCTCTGTTTGAATTAAAGTTCTTGATGCATAGGCTACTGGTATGCCTTCTTTAAGACATGCTACACCAAGTCCATACTTTGAAGCATCACAAGAAAGAGTTAAAGGTTTGTGAACATCATAATATCTCAATGTGGGTGGACTGGCAATTTTCTTCTTCAGAATAGCAAATGCTCTTTGGTGTTGTTCCAACTAGGATCAGTTTACATTTTTGCATGTCAACTCATGTAATGATGCAGAAAGCTCACTCAAGTCTTGGATGAACTGTACTAAATAGTTGACCATACCTAGAAAATGTAAGGATGTAACATTCTCTGCAACTAGCACCTCAAGAATTGCTGTTTACTTGGATGGATCTAGTTGTAAGCCAGAAATGGTAAACAAATGTCCCACATAAGTAACTTCTTTCAGTTTGAATTTACACTTATGAGGATTCAGTTTAAGATTTACTTCATGTGCATGGTCTAGAGCATTCCTGAGATTTCTATCATGTTCGTCTTCACCATTTGCTTTAACAATAATGTTGTCTACTATATTAGTACATGGATAACCAGCAAAAATTTTTTCCATTGCACATTGAAAGACTTCACTGGCAGAACTGATTCCAAATGGCTTTCAAAAAAAAATCTGTATATACCAAATGGTGTGCTGAATGTAGTTAACAACGATGATTTACAATCCAGCAAAATTTGCCAAAAAGAACCTTTTGCATCTAAGACTGAAAAAAACAGTGGAATTTAGCATGGGACCAGCTACCTATTCTACTGTACGCATCAGATGATAAGGATGCTTAAGTGCTTTGTTTAAGTCTCATGGATCAATACATATTTCAATATCATCTGAACTTTTCTTATGAGCTACAACCATGGAGGATACCCATGCACCTAAATTCACCATTTTATCTAGTTCTGCTTTTACTTTACTGGAATCTTCCGTGCTGGTCTAACATTTGGACCTACTTCATGGTTTAACCTCATGGAATATGTGACTGGAAGTTTACCAAGTTCATCTTTGAAAATATCAACATATTCAATAAAAATACTCTGTGTAAAACTATCGTTGTTGTTTATACTTATATGATGAACCTCTTTATTAAATGAAATCAGTCCCATTCTCAGACTGTTTTTGAAGCCTAACAGTGACTGCATGTGACTTTTGACTACACAGAACTGCAAGTCATAGGCGTTCCCAGCAGAATGGCATGAAAGAACTACTGTGCCATCAGTCTGAATCTCTTCACCACCATAAGCAACTAGTTTTGCACACTTTGCTGAATCAAGTTTCTCTCCAGCTTTAACTTTAGCAAACATTTGTGCTGATATAACATTGCACTTGGATCCAGTGTCTACTTTAAGCTCTACAGGTTTCCCATTCATTTGTACAGTACAAAATATTTCATTCTTTGTTGACAAGTGATAGTCTACTGTATTAACTATTTCATCGATCACAGAGACACCATCAACATAGAAAGTTTACTTGCAGCTCTCAGCTACAGTCTCTATCTGATCTATTTGCTTCTTTGGATACGCTCTTTTACCATAAGTTTGCTACACTTTAGACTTGCAAAGCCTTTTGAAATGATTGCACTTTTTACATTTGTGACATTGCTGACCAAAAGCTGAACACTTTTTCCATTTAGTGCGACAGTTAGGGTTCACGCCATTCAGTTTATATTTCTTTTCCATCTTAACTTTTTGCTGATGTACACTATCAACATTCACAATAGCAGATACTGTAAACATGCTTTTCTCATTCTTAAGCATATTTGTATGCTTTTCTGTAAGCTAATGTCTTTGACAAATCTCTATGGCTTTGCTTAATGTTAAGTCACTATCTTGAAGCAAAATCTTTCTCACTGCATCATTATTAACACCATATACAAGATGGTCTATTATCAACTCACCTCTCAGATCACCAAATCTACCTGTTTTTTGCTTTACTTCTTAAATCAGTAATACATATTGAAATAGTTTCACCAGGCTTTTGATTTCTTGTGTAAAATTTGTGCCTTTCCATTATAATAATCATTTGAGGGTTACACATTTCGCTAATTTTACATTTTATGCAGACAGGGTCTTCCCACATTTCATCCTGTATCACAGTATAGTGGTTCTCCCCCTCCCCGAATACACAGAATGTGAAAATGAACATTCTTGCTCAATGGCTTCAGAAGCCAGCTAAACTGAGTAGTATAAATGCCCTTGTATGTGCTTCTGTGTCAGAAAATGCAGCCTGTATGAAAATATATTCTTGCTCAACACTCGCCAGTTTGCAGGAATATTATTATCGGGTCTATGTCATAACACCAAAGAGGCGTTTAATTGAACGCCTCTTTGTTGACACATAAACAGTGAACACACTAAAGCGCGAATGCTCAGAACACCGATTTCTTTCCTTGGGAAAGAAATCGGAAGCACAAACACACACACACACACTTTCAAACATAATGTGGGGGCCTTCCCCCACACCCCCAACTAAATATACCAACTCCGAGATCGCACTACAGTGGAGAAAGGGGCAAACACATGGGGAAGGCCAAGCAATTTCTTTCCCAGGAAAAGAAATTGCTGTTTTGAGCGTTTGCATTTTAGTGCATTCGCTCTTTATGTGTCGGTGAAGCGGTGTTTGATTAAATGCTTCTTTGCTGTTCTAATATAGACACTTATTATCAAACACCAGTGGTTCAGGTCTGTGAAATCCTTCTGCCACAACAACAAATTGATTTTAAACATAAGTATAGACCTGGGACTTGTAATATTGCTCAAGTGCACAATAGCCTCCCTGAAAATGCTTTATTTTAACACTGCAAATACTTCAAACACTCCTCACACTTTGGACACTTTGAAAAATCTTAGTTATTGTGAAAGTGTCATACATTACAAAAAATTCAACATTTTAGCCTTTTTGAACATTTTAAACACTTTGGAGATTATTTCAAGCACTTTAATCATTATGTTGCTATTTCAGACATTTTGAATAACATAGAAGTTATTTTGAACACTTTGAATACTATGCCATATGTCTGGCAAATGAAAATCATTTAAAACTAATTTACGTACCTTTGAATAACCGCTGACCTGTTTGCGAGTTCGCCTCTGTATATTACTCCTCTTCTGTGTGCCTTATGGTTTGTGAGCTGCTTCAACTTCGGATCCTGTTCTGACACCGTGTCACATGTCTCTTGTATTCAAATGAGACACTGAGGGACAGGATGGATCGAGTTGTTTATTGTACATAAACACATCAGGAGCTGTAACTGGAACATATACTTCGAACTTCATATGCTTACTGACTGACTCATTACTTCTAACACACTCACATGTGCTCCATTCAAGTTTACACTCACACTGAATGACTATAAGAAAGGGGACTGATCCCGCACATGCTCAGTAACTTATGCATGTGCTCTCTGACTTCAGTGACTGACTTGGTGCAATATACACACTAATCTACATACCCTTCCATCTTTCCACTTTCTCTTGTCATCAGTAACAGAGCACCTCATCCCAGCTTAATATATGACATCACACCATGTCACTCCATCTCTCCACCTTACCCTTTCAAGAGACCTTATGGTCCTTCTCAACATAGACTGATACTAATTACCCCTACTGGTATGTGCTGCATTTATTTACTTCCCTGTGTACTTCCTGTTGCTGTTCCTGATTACACATCATGAGTAACCTGAAATATATTCCCTACTTGGAACTTTATATCTCTGTCCTCCTGTACTCTGGTTCACCAGCCTCTCCTTAATTGTAAAGAAATTCTACTTGCCCTTTCAGCATCCCAGTTTCTTTCCCCCAGATCCCTACTATTGTCTCAGATCTCATAATTGATTTAATTCTGTTCCTGCTTTCTCTGTGTGTCCTCTGCCCGTTTCACTTCCCAACTCTAATATCATCACTTCTAACATTTAATTCTGGTTCCTTTCCCCTCAAATACCATTATCTATCACAATCTTTAACCCAGCATTAATATACATCAGTACTGTGTGCATTCTGGGAATTTCTTAGCTGGCAGAATCGCTGCTCTGAACCTCCACAACCCCACGTTATTAAAGACTAAAATAAAATATATTCCTGCTTTGACTTTTCTGCCTCACGACTGGGTACTTCTTTATTTCTTAGCTCATGTATCTGTTTTTGCATCTTGTTTTCCTCATTTCGGATTGCTTGTTTCGTTTTGTCTCTTTCATGCTACTAACACCATATCTGTCGAGGCCTCTGCATGGATTTCTTTGGGATCTGTCCAGTCTGCTCAAGCCTTTCTGGTTCAAGCATTGTTTAAATCTGCTTCACTGGACTGCCTATCAGATCAGTTAGCTATCTTGCTGTATAATTTGTTTCTGGGATTTGTACCTGACCAGTTCATGCTAGCTGTCTTCAGCAAATTTTTCTGTTCTTCCCTCTAAACTGATTCTTCTTTGTATTCTGCCTGCTTACAGTTTCATCATGCTGCCATGCTGCTCACACCTGTCCACTAATGAATTGTCTTCCATCTGGTCACTCCATCAGTATATCACAGCCATCTCTGTTTCCTTGTCTACAATTTTCAGTCTAAAGTCTTAGCCAGTGATTGTATCTAGTCCCTACTCACATGTTATGTTACTAGGTCAATCCATTTGCTTGTGACTCTGAATGACACTTTGTTCATCCCTTCCTCTCAGCCTAATTCTCTGTCTTTCCTTCTGTTTTAAACCTGCTACAAAATTGGATGCTTTCTCCATGCTATAAATGGACTACCCCCCGTACCCCCCCTCTCTGTGCGTCTCTCTATTTCTGTCTCTACTTCTTTCTGTCTCACTTTCAGTCTCATTCTGTGTGTGTGTGTGTGTGTGTGTGTGTGTGTGTGTGTGTGTGTGTGTGTGTGTGTGTGTGTGTGTGTGTGTACGTGTCTCCATCTCTCTCTTTCTCTCATTCTCTATCTCACTTTCTCTCTGTCACACCATCTCTCTGCCTGCCTGCCTGTCTGCTGTCTATTCTCTGTTTTTCTGTTTCTCTCTCTGTCTCTCTCCCTCCCTCTGTGTCTGTCTCTCTGAATATCTCTTTCTCTCTGTCCCACAGCAAACTAAATTGTTGGTTACTTGACACAAGGTGACATTAATTTTTTTTATGAGCTTGCTCCACCTGCTATTAAGTTCCTTTTCTTTTGCGCACTTCAAAATAAAATAATATTTTTCTTGTCATTCTCTCTTTGAAGTCTTTTTGTCAGCTTTGCAGCAAGATTTTTTAATTAATATGAAAATATTGAAACACTGCAAGCACATGCCTGGGAAATCATAGATCAACTTTTATTTTCCTTTCTAATGTAGTGGATTGTCTCAAGGCCCAGGACAAGCTACCATTGTCTTTAATGGTTCTATCAATACATTTTGAAAATGTCCAGAGTTCAACTGATTAGTTCCCATTGCTGTGTCTGAAAATAACAGATCCTGATCTAATGACCCATTCTCTAGATTGTCAAGTTGCCATTTTCACTCACACACTTGCTCTTACAACATAGCAGTTCTGTTGACCTTTTCCTGTAGGTTGTCGCTCTGTTTCTATTTTCTTTTTTCACATATTTTGCTTTGAATTGTACCTCCTCCTGGTCATACTGCTTCTGATGACCTCAGAGTGTGCCTTTTGCTACTTCCACATCCTGTAGCAGCATGACTACTTCCGGGGCATTCGACATTTCTTCTCGAGCACAATCCTTTAACTTCTGTGGCAGCATTTGGTCACTCTGTTGTCCATTTCTATCCCTTTTACATCATTAATATAGTATGATATAATTATGTCAGGCAACAAACCTCAGACAGAGCCATCCTTTCTCTTGTTATAGTTAAATTATAATAGAAATGTGTGTTATTTATGAAGCAAGCACTGCTGTGTCTTACAGTGAAAACAAAGTATGTAGAGTGTTATCCTGGTGCTCTCCCTTGGGGGTTTAGCTTAGTCCCCTTCTGCTTAAATTCTCTGTGTTTCTGAGCAAGTAATTTAACCAGATGTCCCACACCTGTTATGAGTCCAATGTGCTTATCCATTTAAGAGAGAATGTTTATGATTTTAGGAATGGAAAATCATGTCGGGGATGACCCAAGCACACCATTTCTTGCTAATTTTACTTTATAGATAAAACTTTTGTATTATGCATGCAATGAAGGCTTGTACCAAACACACCTTTCAAGAACCATTGTCCTTTTGAGATATATTCTACCAGTTCTGGAAACCTGCTTGTGTTTGGTTTTGGAAATATTTTTTTTGCAACATAGCATGTCTGGTATATACCACATCATACCACCTCATAATATGTCTCTCCCTGTTCTTCTTCCAGATACGCAAACACATCTGAATAAACTTATCCTAATCACACTATAATCCAGACTTGTGTGCTTTCAGCAGTGCTGTTTCCTACCATTGGATGACAGCAAGGTGTAAATAAAGGTACACCAAATGAGAAAAAGCCACACCTACCATCAGAATGGCATTGTACCAGGTCAAACTATCTCCTGTCTGCCTTGTCATGAGCCTGACGAAGGGCACATGGACATAGCATATGGTGGTCAGAAACTGAGGGATGCTAAAAAAAGATGTGAAACAAATCTACTGCAAGAGATATTGTTTTTGGTAGTCAAGATTTTGCTCTCTGTTTATGATGTTTATGCATCTTGGTACTATGAGTTTAAAAAAGGTTATTTGTGTAGGCAGGACTTTCTTGTTTAAGAAGAAAATGCATTCAGTACGCTTACCAATCTGAGTTAAAAAGCTTTTCATCTCTGTTATGACTTACACCTACATTTACGTGTTTCTTATTGTACGTACGGTATAGACCAACAACAAATATGGTTTGTGCTAATATTTCACTCTTTGGAGTCGGTATCCTTTGCTTTCTATGATTTATCAGGGAGGTAAAAACCTCATTTATTTATTTTCCATTTGTTGACCGGGAGAGTCCATCTGGATTACAAGTCCATTTTCAGTGGAGGCCCAGGGAGAAAAGCTCCAAGAGAACAATTTTTTTTTTACAAAACATAGTTTTAAAGACAGACTTTTAACATACAATTTCCATAGAAGAGACTTTGACATACATTACATATTAACTAACAGATAGGATACATTCGTTCTCTACAATATAATTTTAATTGCAGAAGATATTCCTAAATTTGGAATTCCTGTGGTAGATTTACTATCAGAGTAAAAGCAGAGAGAGATGTAGAATAAGGCTCCGAGAGAGCAGA